>NC_090178.1:34436065-34767192 GCF_024679245.1 Pseudorasbora parva | reverse complement strand
CTGTCATCCCCAAAAGTGACTTTGCACATACATGAGAAAATGATAAGTGTATTACTGTGTTCAAAACAACAAACCATGGTAATTACAGTTTTATTATGCTATAATTACACAGTAAGTACAGTCATAAACAAATATGTTTTTTAGGGTATTTACTTGTGGTAAACATGAACTAATCTACTGTGTTCACACAAAAGCTCCTTGTTATCAGTTATAATTTTTGGACAGTTTTAGTAATTTTACATTTGCCTACCTGATTTGTTTTTCAGACATATAGATCTGATATTATACATCATATTTTTGAGGTAAAATGTGTTATTCACATGTGTTTGATCACACTTTTCTCCTCACATTAAAAATAATGTAATTTTGAAGAAAATCTAAGTAATTTTAATATTAATATTAGATTTTATTCTAGGAAAATGTGCATTGAGCAAAGATCACAAAGCTGCATGACCAACTTCCTTATTCACATCCAACTATTGTTATGTTTCTCTAACAATTATTTGTGTTTCAAAACTCTGCCAGGTGTTTTCTGAATCAATGATATAGAGTTGTTTTATTTGAAAACTTTATCTTAAAAAGCATTTTAAACTTAACTGTAGATTACAGCTTCAACTTTAATGGGCAATTCACATTAGCGAGTAGGAATACTCCAGCATTCATGTGTGATTGCTGTGACAAATTAAGTCCATTTCAGGAAAAATGAAGGTTCATGTGTAATATGGTGAGAGCCAAACAGCAAGATTGAACTAGCACTAGCCTCATCATTGAACGTGTGAATAAAGCACTTTGGATGAATGGACCATCAAGTACTGCTTTAATTGGATGGTTGCGGGGTGTCAAACCGAGGTTAAACGTATTTGCTGTGTACACAAATATGAAGCTGGAAATTTGATCTATTCTAAAAGTGAGAATTAAAGACTTAAAGTGACTCGGTCTGTTTTTGTTTCGGGTTTTTACTATTGTTTTTGTTATTATGTATAGAAAAAAGATGGTTATATTTATTCAAAACGTGATATTTATTTCCTATTTTGTTTTTAAAGCCAGATATATAATAAAATAATACAATTTGTCCTCTTAATATTATTGTTTGCCTGATAACCTTTGGCACTGTCTGTCTTTTTCCCCCAGTTTTTTTCAGGACTGGCATGTTCTTTGTGAAAGGCCACGGTTTCAGACCCTTTTGCGGCAGATGCTGAGAAGATTTCTTATGCCTTTTAGTGTTTAGTGAGGAAATGTACACCTGGGATGCTTTACACTACAAATACATTCAGCAGTATATGCCAAATAATCATACAATGATAAATGATGGTGATTGACATTGTTTTTTTTTTTTTTTACCAAGCTCTGGTTTTACATGTAATTAACCATATACTATTAATTCTGTTTTATTGTAGTTATATTTATTATATGCTGGTATAATAATGTACAAATCATGCTGAAGCCAGTATACAATTAAGGAAACATTTTTATTTTTTTATCCTCTTAATCTGCGCCCCTATTTTTGAGAATTTTCTAAAAACGACATACCCAAATAAAAAACCTGCAGCTCTTAAACCCTAATAATTTGTCCTTTGTTACGTATACTTTTGTGTAATAATAGCAGTACATTTTATTCAGCCAACCCTAACCCTCAACCAAACCCTAATCCTAATCCTAACCCTAACCCATAGTAAGTACATAAATGTACCCTGCATGTGTAATCAATTTGTAAAACAAATCTCTATACATAAATCAAACTTTGCTTGTTTTTATTTACATATTGTCAATTAATATTACTCAGTACTTAAATAGATAATTGCACTGTAAAAATGACACCTTAAAATAAATGGTTACATTTTGTTTTAAGGTGTCTTTGTCAGACTGTAAATATACATTTAAGAGTTATATTAAGTAGTTATGTACATACTATAGTGCTAGGATTACGGTTTGGGTTAGATGCATGTACACTGGGAAAAAAAAGTGTGCTGGATTTGAATGATTTAATCATGTACACCGGTCCCACATGAATCAATTAAGTTAAACAAACATAATTTGTTCATGTAACTTCAACATCATGGAATTAACACATTTGAATTGACTCAGTTAAGCTGTTTCAAAGTGAAATTGATATGGCTCCCTGTTAGGTCATTTGATTTCAGATATTCATTCATCTACTTCAGTTTCATATATTTTTAAAAGAAAAACAATGGAATTATAATACTACACTAGCTAGCAGTTTTAGCTAACAACAGCACACAATAGCATCTTAAATACTAAGCATTAAAAGCTCCTTCAGCAAAGCCGTTATGACATTAGTTGTTTTAGTCCACATCCTAAGCAAATGCTCTGCTCTTCTCCACAATGGTGACCCACTGTAATTTAAATTGTTCTAAAAATCCCATCATTAAACTCCATTAACCCCTTTCTCCTCTTGCTCAAAATTACACAAAATAAGACTTTTACATATAAAATAACAACATTTTTACTCTCTCTTGATTTAGCCATATACAAAGCATGCTGGGAACTAAAAAGCCCCGCCCAGTTTCTGTTAATGCAACACAAATCATTCATGTAACACAACACAAACTGATTAAGTAAACTTCAATTTGACTTAAGTAGATTGAACACAATCAAATGAAGTTATGTAACATGTTTACAGCAATTGTGTTGCTTTAGCTCATTTTAATTAAGCAATTTGAACAAGCAGTAAAAAAAAATCCAGAGTAATTATGCATAATTTAATGTTATTACTATAGTAACTACATGCAACATATGCAACAATGATACTAAGTGAGTGTTAGCCTACCGAGTTGGCTAATATTAATTAATGCACTTACTGTCACAATTTGAGTTTGTTTTTGCTCTTTTTTCTTGATCTGCTAGCATTTGACATCAGTGGATTCGTGGTGGTGTTTCCTCCGTGTTATTCTGCGGTTTGGATTTATGGATTAAAATACCTATTTCAGTATCCTCATCGTCGTGTGCCCATACAGCCACCGACCATGACACTTACTGTAGATTTAGGTTTACTGTTAGTCATTATGCGTAATTTACTGTTATTGCTATATGGTAAATATGTATAGAATATGTAACAGGGACATTCAATTAAAGTGTTAACATATATTTGTGTGTGTGTGTGTATATATATATATATATATATATATATATATATATATATATATATATATATATATATATATATATATACGGCTTCTGTAGTAGTAAACAGTGTATTGTAAGCATAAACATGCAGACAGCTGTCATACAAAAGCCATTTTTTTCATACGCTACCAGTCACTGAACTGATATGACAGAGGTTTATAACGCACTTGATTAGGATTCAGCGCAGTCAATACCAAGTGAACCTTGATGCAAAAAACTTTTTTTTTTTGGAGGGGGGGGGGGGTGTTGGGGAGATAATGAGGTACCATTAGCATTAGCTAGCGTGTCACCTTGGCAGGTAAAATATAATTGGGTGCTGGAGCGTCTCTGTATGATCAGCCCATCGTGCAGTGCATGCACATACTGCATTATTTAGCAGCGCTAGGCACAGCGCAGCTAGGTAGCAATCTCCTTTCACAGCCCATTAGCCAGCACTGATCCAGCACTGGCAACGAGCTGCCCCATTCACAGCACACTAATTATTTTACATCAGTCACAGTATTTTTTCCCCAACAAATGTGACCAGTGATGCATAATTATGAGCGGTGGGGTTCGGAGAGTGCTGTGGGCGCAGGGGACTAAACTGTAGCTATTTTAGAGAAAGCACAGATTCAAGCCGTGAGAACAATCAGGTCTCCACCTAACTCTGCTAGATACACTCATAATGTCTGAAAACGGAAAACCCAAATGAGTATGGTTAAAAATCGGGAATTGTCTGCGCCAACTTTTTTAGACAAAAGTTGGACTGGTAAGTAGCAATTTTAGCTAAAGTTCTTTAAGTACTTTTTTACGTTTTATTTTTATTTTTTAAATCTCAACAAAACATGAAGTTAAAACATCGCGCTCTGTGCATAAAGACCTTCACCAACTCTCTAAATGCAATTCATCACATTCTCTTCCACTCTCAAAGACCTAATAACAAACCCAAACAGTCATTAAACCTTGTATGCTAATCCATTAGCTTTAGCACAATATCTCTTCTCATGAGACAAAGACTATTGAAGTATCACAAGACAGCATTTTCACCCAACATACCTAGAGTTGACTTAATGTCGCAGAGGACACGGCAAGCACCATACAAAGGCCATGGCTCGGTCAAAAAAGTCCACTTTTAATCTCATCCAGAGGAGAAAAACACGTCCAAATCTCCAGTTTAAATGATGCAGGTGAAACGCATCATTCTTCTTAAGAGGGAGAGGAAAATTTAGGTTTTCTACTTGCTTGCCTTGTGATATTTCTGAGCCGTCAGCAATGTAGAAGCTGCTTTTCTCTCCCCTAATTCTGTGGACTTGGAGCTTTGAAGCCCCCCAACTGTGCACAGTATGGTCTTTGAAGCGGGGAAGAAATTCAGAGATTTAAAAAAATGGATAAAAAGCAGGGGGAACATGCTGCTCCTCACACATACCATTGTCTACATTTATCTGTTTTTGGGTGCCATGTTCGCTTTTGGGCACAGGAAGCTTGATTTGGACGGATCTCTGACTGGTACAGCAGCAAAATACTGAACAGAGCTGCACTTTTGTGCAGCTATTTTTCTAAATATATACAAAATATATACAGTATACGCTGTATAAATACACTATTTACTATATACTATACTATATTCTGGAAAAAGTATCAAAAATGCTTTATTTGCCGCAACATTTTGGTCCCATGACCTTCATCAGGCACATACACATTGACTATTCAAAACACAGACACATTTAAAATCACAATCAGTGACTTCATACATTCATCGAATTTACATATAACAGAAATACATCATTCATTTTCATGAATGAAACATTATTCTTTGTGATGCTGTAAATTTCGATGCTTCCTATTTTTTTGTTTCTTTTTTTTATGTAATTTAAACTTTATCACCTTTTGGGATATATGATGAAACATTATTCTAAGAAATGCTATAGAATTATAACATTTTTTATGTTTTTAAAAAAAGTTATTTATAAATTCTCAGTCTCACCATTTTATATGATGATGATGAGGATACAATGGTGTATGAAGTCACTGATTGTGATTGATAATCGACGGATCTTCGCAGTGATTGGCTATGAGCTGATTTTAAATATGTCTTGTTAGTGTTTATGTGCATGATGAAGGTCATGGGACCTAAACATTGCAGCAAATAAAGCATTTTTGATACTTTTGCAAGTAGCTAGTGTGCGTGACTTTCTTTTGTTTTTGATTTTAGATTTTTTTGGTCCTATACGCACCTATCCGTACCGGCAGGTGTGCGAGGGTAATTGTTAATATTATAATAAATAATATTTACAAAATGCATGTCACGTCTTCATCAAAAGGACATTAGTTATCCGCAAAAAAGGAAGCGGAAATTAGATGGCCAATTTTGCTTCCTGTAGAAAAGTAACCGTTGACATTTTTACCTTCAGCTCTTATAACTATAAATTATACTATAGTATATATAAATATTCAAACTGCAGTTTGAAGAATACATTTATTTTGTGAGATTCTTTTAATTTGGTATTTTGGCATTCATTTTCAATTTAACGCGAGTTAATTAAACTGTGCTTTTTAAATTAAAAGACAAAAATAAAAAGAGATTTGGAAGAAAGGGTTTAAATCATCAAATGCTACGCGGTATATTAATATAAAATAATATTTTTAATAATAATACTTGTACAGATCACTCTCATAAAGGACATAAACCAATAAGGATTGACACTTTGGTGCTTTTTTACCCCAGTGAATGCTAGCAAAGCTCCACGAGATCTTGTGAGAACTTAAACCAATACGGCCATAATGCTCATTGTTAGGAAGGCGTAATGTTATGCAAATGGCTTTAGCTGAGGGGCCGTCCTCAGTACTTCTGGGCTTGTGGCTTTGATAACCTATAGGATTAGATGAATGCTGATGTTTTGTCAGTCTCCTTGGACACTAGTCCTCAACTCAGGACTAATCCTGTAATTCTGATTGTCTGAATAGAAGGACCCAACCATAGTATTTGGTTGATGACATTCAGCAACACTGGACAAATACCCTTTTAGACTTTAGATGAATCTGTTGTAAATATTCAGCCCAACAAACCATACAGTTTAATAAACAAATCGGATATCAACTCCCACCTCTGACAAGGAAGGTTTTGATGGCTTGTTTCAAAGAAATTCTTTTTCATTGTCAGTGTTTTTATTATTTATTATTATTATTATTTTTTTTACTAATATAGATTTAGTTGATATCTTTTTTTCCACACTCTGACCCTCTGTTGTATTCTTTCTTTAAGCTTCTCTGAGACATTTCCAGATTTTTTGGAGGTGATGGTCTGTCTGCTCTCTGGCTGTTATGTTTATTTATTTGCTCATTGATTTTTCAACATGTATGTACACACGTTTCTCGGCTGACTGATCGATTTTTTGCAGCGCCAGAAATCCGTTCTGCATTTAGCCGTGTCCTGTGATCATATTCCATTTTAACCACTTCAGATGCACTTTGGGCCTTTCTGATCGTGGAGAATTGAATGAAGGAAACTAGCTTGTTTTCCCATGGTTTATATATATATATATATATATATATATATATATATATATATATATATATATATATATATATATATATATATATATATATATATATATATATATATATATATATATATATATATATATATATATATATATGTGTAATATTCAGTATATATTAATATTCAGTGTAATATTCAGTATATATTACACTGAATAATAAACCTTCGGAACCACAATTAATGATAGTACATATTTACACGATCAATCATGAACAATTCATTTCCACACTGTAAACGCTCAAAATATTTGGTTTGTGTATAGCCAGTTTAAATTAGACAAAATAACTTTTATGAGTATTAAGAAATGTATTTTTCGTTTGAGTTCTCAAAACTGACACATTTGACGAATCTGAATAGTTTCATTGGTTTGAGTATTATGAACTTGTTTCTTTTTAATTTAAGCTAACTTAAGTGTAGCTGAAACTGGTCTGGGATTTTTATTTCCCAGCATGCTTTGTCATGACACTCAAAAGAGACAGTAAATACCTAAATCAAGTTAAGTGGGAGATTTAGTAGAGTTTAATGTTTTAATGAGCTTCTGTTAAGGTTTTTCTTTTTTTTTGTGTTACCACCCTGGTGACGAGCGGAGCATGAGCTTAGTTTGAGAACACACACACACACACACACACACACACACACCATATATATATATATATATATATATATATATATATATATATATATATATATATATATATATATATATATATATATACACACACAGTATGTTAAATGTATTCTATTGGTGTACTTATTCATAAAGTCCAATGCTAATGCTACCAAAGTTTTTTGTAACAAATTAGCAAGGTGGCATTTATTGAATTAGCTAGTCAAGTTTCCACTATTAAAAAATTGAGATTACAATATATTTTTAAGTTAAAAGTATGAATTAGCTTACTCAAATATTTGAAGTTCAGACCAATTAAAATGTACGATTACAAAATAAAAGTTCTGCTTTCCTAAACTTTAGACTTCTAACCAATTGCCTCAGTTATTTTTAGTTTCGCCAACCTTTTTTTTAGTTTACTGAGTATATTCACAGTCTAGACAGACAGACAGACAGACAGACAGACAGACAGACAGACAGACAGATAGATAGATAGATAGATAGATAGATAGATAGATAGATAGATAGATAGATAGATAGATAGATAGATAGATAGATAGATAGATAGATAGATTGATAGATAGATAGATAGATAGATAGATAGATAGATAGATAGATAGATAGATAGATAGATAGATAGATAGATAGATAGATAGATAGATAGATACAGTCTTGTTCAAAATAATAGCAGTACAATGTGACTAACCAGAATAATCAAGGTTTTTAGTATATTTTTTATTGCTACGTGGCAAACAAGTCACCAGTAGGTTCAGTAGATTCTCAGAAAACAAATGAGACCCAGCATTCATGATATGCACGCTCTTAAGGCTGTGCAATTGGGCAATTAGTTGAAAGGGGTGTGTTCAAAAAAATAGCAGTGTCTACCTTTGACTGTACAAACTCAAAACTATTTTGTACAAACATTTTTTTTCTTCTGGGATTTAGCAATCCTGTGAATCACTAAACTAATATTTAGTTGTATGACCACAGTTTTTTAAAACTGCTTGACATCTGTGTGGCATGGAGTCAACCAACTTGTGGCACCTCTCAGCTGTTATTCCACTCCATGATTCTTTAACAACATTCCACAATTCATTCACATTTCTTGGTTTTGCTTCAGAAACAGCATTTTTGATATCACCCCACAAGTTCTCAATTGGATTAAGGTCTGGAGATTGGGCTGGCCACTCCATAACATTAATTTTGTTGGTTTGGAACCAAGACTTTGCCCGTTTACTAGTGTGTTTTGGGTCATTGTCTTGTTGAAACAACCGTTTCAAGGGCATGTCCTCTTCAGCATAGGGCAACATGACCTCTTCAAGTATTTTAACATATGCAAACTGATCCATGATCCCTGGTATGCGATAAATAGGCCCAACACCATAGTAGGAGAAACATGCCCATATCATGATGCTTGCACCTCCATGCTTCACTGTCTTCACTGTGTACTGTGGCTTGAATTCAGAGTTTGGGGGTCGTCTCACAAACTGCCTGTGGCCCTTGGACCCAAAAAGAACAATTTTACTCTCATCAGTCCACAGAATGTTCCTCCATTTCTCTTTAGGCCAGTTGATGTGTTCTTTGGCAAATTGTAACCTCTTCTGCACATGCCTTTTTTTTAACAGAGGGACTTTGCGGGGGATTCTTGAAAATAGATTAGCTTCACACAGACGTCTTCTAACTGTCACAGTACTTACAGGTAACTCCAGACTGTCTTTGATCATCCTGGAGGTGATCATTGGCTGAGCCTTTGCCATTCTGGTTATTCTTCTATCCATTTTGATGGTTGTCTTCCGTTTTCTTCCACGTCTCTCTGGTTTTGCTCTCCATTTTAAGGCATTGGAGATCATTTTAGCTGAACAGCCTATCATTTTTTGCACCTCTTTATAGGTTTTCCCCTCTCTAATCAACTTTTTAATCAAAGTACGCTGTTCTACTGAACAATGTCTTGAACGACCCATTTTCCTCAGCTTTCAAATGCATGTTCAACAAGTGTTGGCTTCATCCTTAAATAGGGGCCACCTGATTCACACCTGTTTCTTCACAAAATTGATGACCTCAGTGATTGAATGCCACACTGCTATTTTTTTTAACACACCCCTTTCAACTAATTAAACTAATTGCCCAATTGCACAGCCTTAAGAGCGTGCATATCATGAATGTTGGGTCTCATTTGTTTTCTGAGAATCTACTGAACCTACTGGTAACTTGTTTGCCACGTAGCAATAAAGAAATATGCGAAAAACCTTGATTATTCTGGTTAGTCACATTGTACTGCTATTATTTTGAACAAGACTGTAGATAGATAGATAGATAGATAGATAGATAGATAGATAGATAGATAGATTAAATGTACAAATATTATTCTAAATTAACAGACAGGGTAGCATTAAGAGTTTAAAACAACATATTAATCCACTATTAGGAAAAAAAAAACTAAAACAAACATATGAACCTTATATTATAAATTATATAAGGGTTTGATATGAGATATAGCCCTGTATCCATGTTCATTATTTGTTATGTTTCAGCTTTATGACTGAACTCAAATATAATGATTAAATTTGGGATTGTGTCCAAATTTAACCCAATTTTCACTCCACTTTGACCACGACCTTTAGGGAAAAAGGCATTAAGAGTGGTTGTTGCACTCCAGCGAGACTCTCTGGACTCAATCATTTGATCAGTGAGTTCTCTCTGGGGCTTTCAGTGCTGCTGTCAGCACTTAGGACCCCTTGTACCCGAGACTTCTTTCTCTGCATTAACAGTATCCCAGACTATCCAGAAAAACACATCTCAGAAACAGGTAGGAGGACAGAGAGAGTTCGGTCTGTTACGCAACACATGCCCATATTTGAAACAAACGATACATAGTGTGACCTTTATGTAACTTTAAGGTGTATTATTATATTGTAGAGAACGCCTTCTACAAAATATTCCCCGATTTATGCCTAAAACACGTGTTTGGCTTTATGCTAGAATAATAGGATTCTTAATGTAGTTATTTTTAAAGCAGAAAAACATAAAAAATATTATTTTCTAACCACAATGCAATTGATGTATTATTTGGATAACATGTGTTCACATCATGTATATTGTCCATACTGTACTCTGAATATGTACTGTAGATGCTTTCCTCGTGAAAAACTTAAATACAATTTATAAAAGGATGATTTTTAAAAATAAATAAGCAGATCTTATTTTTCAAAGGCTGTATTACTCACGTCATTGCGTATGCCAGAACTGTAGTATTAAATGTTTCATACGTTGGGGTTATTATGGCAGTGTCTTTTATATGCTGGCTTATCTGCCCTTGTTACAGTTTTTATTTGCGGCCTTGTTTATTGATTGTTTTAATATCTGAAAACAACTGTACTGCAGATACTGGCAAGGCAATTTGCAATTAAACTGCATCTACAGGCCATTAAGACTTTTAAGTAGGACAATCAAATGTCCATAAATCCTAGCAAAAGACTGAATGAATTTAATTATATTTTTTCATGAAGATTCACTGCCACAATGGCGTTCAAATAAATGTATGAGACTGTGGCTGGCTTCTTTTAAAATGGGCAATCAAATGATTTACTGACAGTGTTCGTGTTTTATGACAGATTTATTCCATGTACCGTCGAGCTCAAATGACCCAGTAATTATAAACTACAGCAGTAATTCTACTGCTAAAAATGCACCTATTCATTATTTAGGACATTGATTTAGTTTTCCTATTTTATGTTAAAGCAAGCATTCGCATTTTAATGCTCCGAATCACTGGATGTTTCGATGTCCTCGGGTCTTTGACAAACTCTTGACCTGCCCGTGGAACGGGAAATGCTCAAGGCACTGTTTAAATTCCCTTAAAGATGCAGTTGGCATGTCTGGATCTGGTGTTTGAGGTTTGGCAGGGACTGGGATAATGATAGACTGCTGTGGTCTGTACAGCTGGAGTGTAGTTCCCAAAAGTGCCAGTCCTAATTTTCGATTGCTACTGTCCGAAGTACAAGTAAGAGTTAGTAATGGCTTTATTTTCTAAAACCTTCATGGTCTGAGAGCCTCTGTTTCTTTTTCGTTGGCTGTCGAGGAACAGACGGAAAGAAGCTTCTGACAACCAAACTGCCATTTAAAAGAAAACATCCCTTCATCTGTGTTAAGGTCAGAGGGACTGTTAGTCATCAGTTGCACCATTCCTATTCTGAGGTGCATCATATCAGCCGAGTTGATAGAATCCTGCCAACATTCCGTAAGCAAGGGCCACTTTGACTGCAGTATTGTAGTGATGCTGATGACAACATTAGATTCATTACAAACGTTTACCATGACAGAGAGCAGACAGTTTTTGTTATCAGAGCTAAAATTGGCTGTCACACTTTATATTAGGTGTCTTTACCAAATTGAGGTATAATGTACCTATTTTATTCATGTTGGAGCCTATTGCAAAACTCTGTAAACCCTGACACTCAAAATATTTTTGGTTTGAGTAGAGTTTAGAACTTTCTTTTTCTTTTGTGTGTTATAGTATTGACACATTTGAAGTAATCTAAAATGTTTCATTGTTTTGAACTTTATGAACTTGTTTCTTTTAATTTAGGCAAACTTAAATGTATCTGAATCTGGGCTGGGATTTCTATTTCCCAGCATGCTTTGCAATGACTAAAAAGGGAGAGTAAATGCTAAAAGTAAGTGTTATACAATCTCTCTCTCTCTCTCTGTGTGTGTGTGTGTGTGTGTGTGTGTGTGTGTGTGTGTGTGTGTGTGTGTGTGTGTGTGTGTGTGTGTGTGTGTGTGTGTGTGTGTGTGTGTGTGTGTGTGTGTGTGTGTGTGTGCAAGATGAATGTTATGGTGTATATTTTGTAGTGTTTAAAGTTTTGTTAGGTTTCTGTTATTTTTCTGTTATTTTTTTTATTTATTTTTTGGAGTACCATGAGCTTAGTTTCAGAACATTCGTTAAACGTTTTATACTGGTGTACTCATTCAGCAAGTGCTATGCTAATGGTATTAAAGCATTGTTTCATAATTTAGCAAGGTAGCATTTATTGAATTAATATACGCTAGTTAAAGCAAGCCAAGTTTGCACTATACTAAACATAAACAAGTAGATCATTTTAATTTAAATGTATGAAATAGCTTACTTAAATATTTGAAGTTAAGGCAATTATAAAGCAATTCATATGTTTGAGTACAAAATACAAATCTTTTTAATACAAGTTCTGCTTCTTAGTTCTGCGGTGGGATACGGGTACGGTAGGGTCAACAATGTAGTTATAGATTCCTTTACATAAATTAAATACAGATGTAATTACAGGTACTATTTAAGTACAATGAAAATCATGTATGTACAGGGGCGTAGCACCAAATTTTGGGCCCTGGGTACAAACCATCTTGTTGGGCCCCCGTACCATGTATGTGTATGTATAGAAAACTGACTTCTAAGCCCCCCCCCCTGCCTCGGGCCCTGGTTACTCAGTACCCTTTATCCCCCCAGTCCCACGCCCCTGTGTATGTACACAATAAATGCATTCTAAATTGTTAATCTAAATGTTAATATTGTCAGTTTTGATTTGGTTCAGTTCTGTCTTTCTGTCATGATTTGATCTGGTTTCCTAGTTTGTTCCCTCAGCTACTGATTCTGTTCACCTCTTATTAATGATCTCATCAGTTCTCCTTGTTATTTATGCTACTTTGCACGCTATGGAAATTTCATAAATCCCACTTTGTCATGATTACAAGCATGTTGCATTCAAGTGCTTTGATCGGAATGAACAGGAATCGAGGACACCAGGTTTATTCTTGCCTATTTATTGGCAAAATCTTATTTAACCCAATTAGGCCCCACTTTATATTAAGTGGCCTTAAGTACTATGTACTTACATCAAAAATAAGTTCAGTTTACTAACTGTGTTCAAATTGTATTGCAAAACACTTTTGCTGATATTGAGGTGGGATACGGGTAGAGTTTGGGACAGGTGTGGTGGTGTGGGTCAGTTTAAGGGTAGGGTTAGGGGTAAGGGAAGTGCCAACTGTGTAATTACAAATGTAAATACAGAAATTAATTACAGACCTAATTACATGCAGGTATTTTTAAAATGTAAGTACAATGTAAAAACATTTATGTACACCAAAAGTGCATTGCATTAAATGATTAATTACAATGTTAGTACATAGTGATTAAGGCCACCTAATATAAAGTGGGTCCCCTAATTATATATCATGCACTGAGAACCATATAAATATTCACAATCAAGAATATTCTGTTATGTTGCTCAAATGCAGAATATCTTCATACAATACAATACTTCAAATTACATTTCATATATGTATATTTAAATATGCAGTGCAATGATGGCAAGACAAGATGATCAGACTGGTTAGGGGAAAAACCTAATACATCATCATACCTTGTCACAACATTAGTTCTGTGTTTTAAGTTAATGGCACGCCTATCTCTGGACTTTGGGTTTCAAAATTATTTCCGAACTTCCTAGGGGTAAACATGACATCAGAGGGTGTCCATGTGCAATTTTTACTTAGGAAACTCGTATTTAAGATGATTCTGATAGCATGTGAAGGCAGAATTTAGCCCAGTGTTTGCTGAGTTCATTGTGTTGAGTTTGCTCCCATGCTCTCCTGTGTATTCTTGGATTTTTGGATTAAAACTTTAAGTGAGTTATTTGTTTTTCACGCACTTACTGAAGAAATAAAACGTGACACATATAAAGTGGGACCAAATTATTCATCACATAAAATGTTATTTAGCAATTTAGCTGTTCTGTAATGAAAAATTTAATAAATCACTTAAACAAAATATGTCGGTTAACCTAAAATGAGCTTTATTTGGTAACATATAAATAAGCTGGCTATCAAAATATGATTTAATGGGACTGGGTCATCAATAGATTTTAATTATAATGGTAGAAATGGGTGCTTAAGGTAATAAACAAATATTATTGTTGAATTACAAATATTAATCATAATATAAAGTTTATATCTTTGTAGGTCAATGGGTCAATGACATATAAGATTGTCCATAATAGTGAAAGGAACAAATCAGAGAAAATCTAGTTTGAAACACATGTGGAAGGTTCTTGCATATTTACATATTGCATATATACATTTGCATATTTCTTTGTCATGTATGTTTCATCTGATTTTGAAAGATTCTGAAACCATTGTCAAGAAAAGTTTTATTTATTGACTCTAAAAATGGTGTTACCATCACATAAAAGTAAAATGAATCATATTTTCCTTGCCCTTGAGTTTCCATGCATGTGAGTGTCTGTCACGCACACACAAAGGAAAAGGTGCGAGGACTCAAGTGCAGAGAAAGATAATTTATTACAAAATAAACATAAACTCAAAACAAAACCCACGAGGGGGAAAAACACACAATAGAATAATAAAATATAAACTTAAACAAACCAACAGAATCACAGGGAGAACGGGAGACGCAGACATTACACAAGGATCCAACACAGACTGACAAACACAAGGAGATTATAAAGGGAACAAACAAGGCAGATAATGAGGGAGAACAGGTGGGGCAAATAAACCAATAATCAGATAACAAGGGGGAGGGAACTGACAGGGACACGAGCACATGCTCAACATAACAAAACCCACAAGTGCACACACGACAGGACAGGCATGTGACATTACCCCCTCCTTAAGGAGCGGCTACCAGACGCTCCACTAGGGACGGGAGGGACAGACCAGGGAGGAACGGGAGGGACAGACCAGGGAGGGACGGGAGGGACAGACCAGGGAGGAACGGGAGGGACAGACCAGGGAGGGACGGGAGGGACAGACCAGGGAGGAACGGGAGGGACAGACCAGGGAGGGACGGGAGGGACAGACCAGGGAGGCACGGGAGGGACAGACCAGGGGGGCACGGGAGGGACAGACAAAGAAGGTACAGACAAGGGAGGGGTAAACAAGGGAGGAACGAGGAAAACAAAAAGTTCAGGAGGCCATGGTGGCCCACAAAGTTCGAATGGCCAGGGCGGCCCACCGAGTTCGGGAGGCCCACCCAGTTCAAGCGGCCGGGGCGGCCCATAGAGTTCAGGCAGCCAGGGCAGTGCGGGTAGAGCAGGGCGCCAGGGAGGCGCGGTGAGAGCAGGGCGCCAGAGAGGCGCGGTGAGTGCAGGGGGCGCCAGGGAGGCGCGGTGGAGAGCAGCACGCTTCAGCGGCGCGGTGAGAGCAGGACGCCTCAGCAGGGCGCGGTGAGAGCAGGACGCCTCAGCGGCGCGGTGAGAGCAGGACGCCTCAGCGGCGCGGTGAGAGCAGGACGCCTCAGCGGCGCACGGAGAGCAGGACGCCTCAGCGGCGCACGGAGAGCAGGACGCCTCAGCGGCGCACGGAGAGCAGGACGCCTCAGCGGCGCACGGAGAGCAGGACGCCTCAGCGGCGCACGGAGAGCAGGACGCCTCAGCGGCGCACGGAGAGCAGGACGCCTCAGCGGCGCACGGAGAGCAGGACGCCTCAGCGGCGCACGGAGAGCAGGACGCCTCAGCGGCGCACGGAGAGCAGGACGCCTCAGCGGCGCACGGAGAGCAGGACGCCTCAGCGGCGCACGGAGAGCAGGACGCCTCAGCGGCGCACGGAGAGCAGGACGCCTCAGCGGCGCACGGAGAGCAGGACGCCTCAGCGGCGCACGGAGAGCAGGACGCCTCAGCGGCGCACGGAGAGCAGGACGCCTCAGCGGCGCACGGAGAGCAGGGCGCCTCAGCGGCGCAGGCAGGGCGTTGGGGAAACTTCTCCAGTCCAGCAGTATCCACCGGCACTGGGACCACCGGAATACGATCTGCTGGCATTGGGACCACCGGAACATGATCTGCCGGAACTGGGATCACCGGAACACGATCCACCGGCACAGGGACCACCGGAACACGATCCACCGGAACTGAGACCACCGGCACACGATCCACCGGAACTGGGACCACCGGAACTGCCTCCGGGGCTTCGGATAAAGCCCTGTGCTCCTTCCACGCATGCAGGACTGCCACCACAAAGCATCCCATCACAGCCCTCCAGGCCGTTTCCGGACTCGGGACCACCGGAACACGATCCACCGGCACAGGGACCACCGGAACACGATCCACCGGCACAGGGACCACCGGAACACGATCCACCGGCACAGGGACCACCGGAACACGATCCACCGGCACAGGGACCACCGGAACACGATCCACCGGCACAGGGACCACCGGAGCACGATCCACCGGCACAGGGACCACCGGAGCACGATCCACCGGCACAGGGACCACCGGAACATGATCCACCGGCACAGGGACCACCGGCGCACGCTCCGCCGGTACTGGAACCACCGGAATACGATCCGCCAGCATAGGGACCACCGGAATACGATCCGCCGGCAAAGAGACCACCGGAATCCGATCCACCGGTACTGGGACCCCTGGAATCGGGACCACCGGAGCAGGTACGGAGGGAGCCTTTCTCCTCCTCCTCCGTTTCGGGACCACCGGAGCAGGGACCACCGGAACACGGTCCACCGGCATAGGGACCACCGGAACACGATCCACCGGTACAGGGACCTCCGGAACACGATCCACCGGAATAGGGACCACCGGAACACAGTCCACCGGCATAGGGACCACCGGAATACGATCCGCCAGCATTGGGACCACCGGAACACGATCCGCTGGCACTGGGACCACCGGCACAGGGACCACCGGCACAGGCACGGAGGGAGACTTCCTTCTCCTCCTCCGTTTCAGGACCACTGGAGCAGGGACCACCGATCTTGGGACTGCCAGGGCAGGGGCCATCTCCCTGGCAGCTCTCTTCTGCTGGCAGGCGATAGCTTCCACCATTGCCTCAAATGTGCCTCCCTCATATGCCCTTCTGAGCCACCACTCCATGGGCTCATCTAGGGCATAATTAAAAAGGTCCTTGAGTGCAGAGTCACTGAGCCTCAGCCCCTTGGCGGTCTCCAGGAACTTCTTTGCAAAATTCCTAATCTCCATTCCCTCCTGGTGAAGTAGGTGGAGGACTCGAAACCGTAGAATCCGCTCATAGTGAGGACAGGTGGTGAGCGATTCCGGGATCGAGTCCTCTCTCTGCTGAGTCCTCAACATGGTTGGATCCTTCTGTCACGCACACACAAAGGAAAAGGTGCGAGGACTCAAGTGCAGAGAAAGATAATTTATTACAAAATAAACATAAACTCAAAACAAAACCCACGAGGGGGAAAAACACACAATAGAATAATAAAATATAAACTTAAACAAACCAACAGAATCACAGGGAGAACGGGAGACGCAGACATTACACAAGGATCCAACACAGACTGACAAACACAAGGAGATTATAAAGGGAACAAACAAGGCAGATAATGAGGGAGAACAGGTGGGGCAAATAAACCAATAATCAGATAACAAGGGGGAGGGAACTGACAGGGACACGAGCACATGCTCAACATAACAAAACCCACAAGTGCACACACGACAGGACAGGCATGTGACAGTGTCCACATTTTAATCATTATTTAATCATAAATATAAATATCGCAAATAATAGTTTTGGAAGGTTGTACCACAAGTCGTTTTACAACCTGAAATAACATTGACTGTTCAAAAAAAAAAAGAAGAAAAAAAAAAAAAGAAAACAGACAGACAGAAAAACTATAACTATAGTTTACTCGTAACTATATTTTAGGGTTTAATTCTCGCTATAAACTAATATTTATATTAGCTGTTTATTAGAACTTATAGCACATATTAATGGCTTATTCTGGACGACCATATTCTACATCCCTTAACATACTATACCTATAAACTTAAAAGCTTAAACTATTAATAAGCAGGATATAATATTAATAAATAATATTAATAAAAAAGAAATAAAGAAATTATGTCTGAGGTTTTAAAAGACTAATTAACCTTCATGATGGTCTGATGGAGTCCTCTCTAAATTAATTTCCTGTTTTATGTTTTTCCCCCTTTAAATGTCCTGTTTTTATATGTTTTCTTCCACCACATGTTTTTCTTGCATTATTTAGCAAGAACAGTTGTTTCACCCTAAAGAGAAATTTTACATTTATAAACGTGTCATAATCAGGTTGGTTGAAAATGTGTTACTAAAAGAAGGCAAACTGTTTTCCTAAACACAAAATGTTCTCCATTCATTCACAGTTTAATGTACACTGAGTGAAGGCAGTCAAATCTTGCTGTAGCGCTGTAGAAAACACGAAAAAGATATTGAAAAGCACCATGCTTCCCACCACAGGGACCAATTTGAAGCCTGCGCCACACACACACACACACACACACACACACACACACACACACACACACACACACACACACACACACACACACACACACACACACACACACACACACACACACACACACACACACACACACACACACACACACACACACACACACACACACGGATATGCCAAAGCTCATCCCTGACAGGTGGGACTCTGACTGCTGGCTCTTTCAGGGGGTTTCTCAGGGGACCAGCGCAAGTGTCTGCCTCCATACCTCTGACAGTCTCTGACACTGAGCTGCGGCTCTGGCAAAAAGTGGCCTTCATTAGTTCGACTCTGTACTGAAAGATCTGACGGCATCCTTTAAAATAAGCCTATGCTGTTTATGTTATTGTTTATAGCTAATGCAATGTATTTGGTGTCACGTTGTTCCTTTCATTTATGGAATGTAAGTTGTGCAATTTTTTATGTCAGTGTTGGAAAATTGTTTTCTTGTCTTGGTACAGTCCTGCAGCAAATTAATTAGTTTAAGTGAAAATACTGGAAGTTTTGAGGAAGGCAGAATTTTTGTTTTGAAGGGGTGATGAATTGGGAAATCAACTTTCCCTTGAGTTTTTGATATATAAAAGGTCATGGTAATATAAGAATATCCTGTAAGTTTCAGAGCTGAAAATCCTTTTTAATCAAAGAAAAGCTTTTTTAGACACCAGGCCTAGAAAACGATGTTGTGCTTCATCCTTACATAATCGCAAGACGAAACACACACCTCTACAGAACGTGTAATTCAGTAACCCTGCCCATCGACTCATGGAGCTGTTCGGATCACTAACCAGCAGTAATAAACATGTGGAAGAAGAAAGCAAGATATTGTGGAAGAACACAGTCACTGAATAAGCTTCCATCTGATAATAATATTAGAAATGTGTGATACTTTATTTATTTTTAATGAAGTTCCAGCTCACGTGGGGAGGAACGTTTGTGTGTTCGCTTCATTTCACTGCGGAATCGTTTGAAAACAAGTCTAAAGTGCTGGATTTGCAGACACAATGTTGTGCCTTCTATATTGGATCCGACAGTGGTGCAACAAACTTATGTGAGTAAAATGTATTTTTTATATGTAGTAATAGTAGTCCGGGCTGTGTACCAAAACATATGCCCATCAGCAAAAAATATTTCTTGATCTGGTTGCGCATATGTGTGTGCGCATAGTTTGCGCTAATATTGGCTGATCGTGCGGGCCATGTAATACAGAAATTATATTCCAATCAATCGCGGGTAAATGAGAAATAAATCATTGTGTTTGCTTAATAAAGACGTTTACAAGCCCTGTGGTCGAGAGAATCTTTGCAGTTGCCGCTTTCAAAATAATCTCTCCCTCATGTGAACTGACAGGGGCATAGATATGACAGCGGAGCTAAAGCTAATTAAATATGCAAATCTTATCCAATCCTAGCCGTGGGCGTTTACTTCCAAGTCTCCAGTGCGGCATGCCCATCAGAACCCAGCGTTCAGGAGACAGTGTCACATGCCTGTCCTGTCTTGTATGCACATGTGGGTTTTGTCATGTCTTGCATGTGCTACTGTCAACCCCGCCCTTCTTGTTATCTGATTATTGGTTTATTTGCCCCACCTGTTCTCCCTCATTATCTGCCTTGTTTGTTCCCTTTATAATCTCCTTGTGTTTGTCAGTCTGTGTTGGATCCTTGTGTAATGTCTGCGTCTCCCGTTCTCCCTGTGATTCTGTTGGTTTGTTTAAGTTTATATTTTATTATTCTATTGTGTGTTTTTCCCCCTCGTGGGTTTTGTTTTGAGTTTATGTTTATTTTGTAATAAATTATCTTTCTCTGCACTTGAGTCCTCGCACCTTTTCCTTTGTGTGTAACGTGACAGAAGGATCCAACCGATACAGGGACCACCGGTACACGATCCACCGGCACACGGACCCTTCTGTCACGTCACGGACACGAGGAAACAGGAAATTGGTGCGGTCAGAGCAGGGTGCTGGTTTTGCGCGGGCAGGCCAGTGCGCCGGGGCGGCGCCCGGAGAGCAGGACGCCTCAGCGGCGCACGGAGAGCAGGACGCCTCAGCGGCGCACGGAGAGCAGGACGCCTCAGCGGCGCACGGAGAGCAGGACGCCTCAGCGGCGCACGGAGAGCAGGACGCCTCAGCGGCGCACGGAGAGCAGGACGCCTCAGCGGCGCAGGGAGAGCAGGACGCCTCAGCGGCGCAGGCAGGGCGTTGGGGAAACTTCTCCAGTCCAGCAGTATCCACCGGCACTGGGACCACCGGAATACGATCTGCTGGCATTGGGACCACCGGAACATGATCTGCCGGAACTGGGACCACCGGAACACGATCCACCGGCACAGGGACCACCGGAACACGATCCACCGGCACAGGGACCACCGGAACACGATCCGCCGGAACTGAGACCACCGGCACACGATCCACCGGAACTGGGACCACCGGAACTGCCTCCGGGGCTTCGGATAAAGCCCTGTGCTCCTTCCACGCATGCAGGACTGCCACCACAAAGCATCCCATCACAGCCCTCCAGGCCGTTTCCGGACTCGGGACCACCGGAACGGAGTCCACCGGCACAGGGACCACCGGAGCACGATCCACCGGAACTGGGACCACCGGAGCACGATCCACCGGAACTGGGACCACCGGAGTGGTGGATGACACCCTGTGCTTTTCCCAAGCATGCAGGACTGCCACCACAAACCCTCCCATTACGGCCCTCCAGGCCGTTTCCGGACTCGGGACCACCGGAACGGAGTCCACCGGCACAGGGACCACCGGAAAACGATCCACCGGCACAGGGACCATCGAAGCACGATCCACCGGCACTGGGACCACCGGAACACGATCCACCGGCACTGGGACCACCGGAACACGATCCACCGGCACTGGGACCACCGGAACACGATCCACCGGCACAGGGACCACCGGAACTGGGACCACCGGAACACGATCCACCGGAACTGGGACCACCGGAGTTGTGGATGACACCCTGCATGCTTGGGAGAAGCACAGGGTGTCATCCACAACTCCGGTGGTCCCAGTTCCGGTGGATCGTGTTCCGGTGGTCCCAGTTCCGGTGGTCCCTGTGCCGGTGGATCGTGTTCCGGTGGTCCCAGTGCCGGTGGATCGTGTTCCGGTGGTCCCAGTGCCGGTGGATCGTGTTCCGGTGGTCCCAGTGCCGGTGGATCGTGCTTCGATGGTCCCTGTGCCGGTGGATCGTTTTCCGGTGGTCCCTGTGCCGGTGGACTCCGTTCCGGTGGTCCCGAGTCCGGAAACGGCCTGGAGGGCCGTAATGGGAGGGTTTGTGGTGGCAGTCCTGCATGCTTGGGAAAAGCACAGGGTGTCATCCACCACTCCGGTGGTCCCAGTTCCGGTGGATCGTGCTCCGGTGGTCCCAGTTCCGGTGGATCGTGCTCCGGTGGTCCCTGTGCCGGTGGACTCCGTTCCGGTGGTCCCGAGTCCGGAAACGGCCTGGAGGGCTGTGATGGGATGCTTTGTGGTGGCAGTCCTGCATGCGTGGAAGGAGCACAGGGCTTTATCCGAAGCCCCGGAGGCAGTTCCGGTGGTCCCAGTTCCGGTGGATCGTGTGCCGGTGGTCTCAGTTCCGGCGGATCGTGTTCCGGTGGTCCCTGTGCCGGTGGATCGTGTTCCGGTGGTCCCTGTGCCGGTGGATCGTGTTCCGGTGGTCCCAGTTCCGGCAGATCATGTTCCGGTGGTCCCAATGCCAGCAGATCGTATTCCGGTGGTCCCAGTGCCGGTGGATACTGCTGGACTGGAGAAGTTTCCCCAACGCCCTGCCTGCGCCGCTGAGGCGTCCTGCTCTCCCTGCGCCGCTGAGGCGTCCTGCTCTCCGTGCGCCGCTGAGGCGTCCTGCTCTCCGTGCGCCGCTGAGGCGTCCTGCTCTCCGTGCGCCGCTGAGGCGTCCTGCTCTCCGTGCGCCGCTGAGGCGTCCTGCTCTCCGTGCGCCGCTGAGGCGTCCTGCTCTCCGTGCGCCGCTGAGGCGTCCTGCTCTCCGTGCGCCGCTGAGGCGTCCTGCTCTCCCCGCTCCTCCCTGGCGCCCCCTGCACTCACCGCGCCACCCAGGAGTCCTGCTCTCACCGCGCCACCCTGGCCGCCTGAACTCTGCGGGCCGCCTGAACTCGGTGGGCCTCCCGACCTCGGCGGGCCGTCCTGGCCATTCGAACTTTGTGTGCCACCGTGGCCTCTTGAACTTTTTGTTTTTGTCCCTCCCTTGTTTACCCCTCCCTTGTCTGTTTCTTCCTGGTCAGTCCCTCCCGTGCCCCCCTGGTCTGTCCCTCCCGTGCCGCCCTGGTCTGTCCCTCCCGTCCCTCCCTGGTCTGTCCCGCCCGTCCCTAGTGGAGCGTCTGGTAGCCGCTCCTTAAGGAGGGGGTAATGTCACATGCCTGTCCTGTCTTGTATGCACATGTGGGTTTTGTCATGTCTTGCATGTGCTACTGTCAACCCCGCCCTTCTTGTTATCTGATTATTGGTTTATTTGCCCCACCTGTTCTCCCTCATTATCTGCCTTGTTTGTTCCCTTTATAATCTCCTTGTGTTTGTCAGTCTGTGTTGGATCCTTGTGTAATGTCTGCGTCTCCCGTTCTCCCTGTGATTCTGTTGGTTTGTTTAAGTTTATATTTTATTATTCTATTGTGTGTTTTTCCCCCTCGTGGGTTTTGTTTTGAGTTTATGTTTATTTTGTAATAAATTATCTTTCTCTGCACTTGAGTCCTCGCACCTTTTCCTTTGTGTGTAACGTGACAGACAGCCAGCCTCAAAACCAGTATAGAAAATAGCCTATTACTAATTAGTTATGATGTTTTGGAATGTAAAAACCACACTAACATCGCTAGTTGACCTCAGACAACAGTATAAAAAAAGACAAAAAGTCATTTCATGACACCTTTAAATGTAGAAAATCCAAAATTAATTTTCGAGCAAGTAAATACCCAGCCAGTGTTCAAAACTATCTGGTTATAGCTCGATTTACAATGGTAACGTTTGTAGTAGGGCCGGGACTTTAACGCGTTAATTAAGATTAATTAATTACGTGACTTTAACGCGTTAATTAATTACGCAAAAAAAAGAAAAAATTTAACCCGCATTTATTTTTGCACCGCGGAACGTTTTTCAATAAATCAGTTTCGACGGACCGATTATACTGGAACACCAACTAGCGCTCCGGAGTCAAGACAACAAACCTTCGGTGCGTCTCAATCAGCTCCCTAGTTCAGTAGTCAGGGCAATGATCAGGGAGTCAGCCCATTGACTTATGTCTTGATCAGTGCCCCGACTAGGGAACTAGGGAGCTGATTGAGACGCAGGGCATGAGTGAACATGAACGAAGAAGCTGATGAGACTGCTTTGCTTGGCCCCGTGGATGGGAAATTTTGTTTTAAAAAACGAAAGCATGGAAGCGTCGTCAAGAGCAGGGTTGTGTGCAAGCTATACAACAAGGAGTTAGCGTATCACCGCAGCACATCGAGCCTCAAATATCACAAATATGCTTTTGGTTAACTTAATGGCAAACATTGCGCTGGTCTGCTGGACTGAAATAAATAAACAATATTTTGTTGATTAAGCTTATGTATTCAGTCATTATTCAATGGTATACTAAAAATACATGTGAAAAATTACTTCTCATTGTTCTCAGGTCAAATATTTATATGCGATTAAAATGCGATTAATTTCGATTAATTAATTACAAAGCCTCTAATTAATTAGATTAATTTTTTTAATCGAGTCCCGGCCCTAGTTTGTAATAATGTTTTAAATTCCAGTGGTGGATTTCCACGGGAAATTCAAGCATATCTTTGCATTATTACATCACATCTGTACACATAAAGAGGGTTCTCGGTTAGCAGGCTATATTGCGTGCGAGGATGTTGGAGGTGGAGATTTATAGCCTTTTCTCACAGCACTTGATATAATTAAACTTATCAATTTGATGGCGGATCCAGAAAGGTTCAAACGATAATCACCAGTGAAAACTGGAGATTAACCCATTATAAAAGGCAAAAGACTTCGGACTTTCGGAGTGGCTGTACAGAAAAAAAAAAGAGACTTCAACCGGGTAGATGCGAAAACAAGGATAAAAAGAGCTTTTGAAAGGTGGCGAGGCGTTCAAAACAGACGCAGAGATAGCTTTTTTTTCCAATGGTTAAATTATGTAACAGTACCACACTTGTTCTCTTAATTCATACAGCTACTGAGTTGTCGTGCCTTTCTCGTTTTGCTGTGAATTATTGTAAATATCTATTATTTTTTGCTAGGTATGAGAGGGAGCAATTCACCTCTACTCCACATTAATTTGTTGGTATATGACATTTACAAATTAGACTGCACAAAAATGGAAACTGAACTATAGTTAGCCCAAATACAATGTAACGCAATGCTAATTTTGTTAACATTAACAGTTTAAAACAAAGTAGGCCTATAACTTGCACGATTTGTTCTTGGTTTCAAGAGAGAGGATCCTGGGGGCTGAAGGCATGAGAACTGGAGGTATTAAGGAGGGAGATGGAGGCTGGCTGGGACCATCCTCGACAAAGGCGCCCTGGAGCTGTGCTGAACTGGTAGAGAAAAAAATGACTTGGGATTGGGCGGAACTAGCAGCAAAGAAGGTAACTTGGAACTGAGCTGAACCAGCAGAGATGACTCGGACGCTGGCAATTGCTCTGGCTTAAGCTGTGTGAGGGCTTGGGCTCAGAGTCTGCGGTGGGCTCTGGCAAAATGTCCTTTGGTGGCGCAGACAGCAGGTAAAGCCATATATAGGAAACAAAGTGAGGAAGATCATTAGCAAAACAGAGAACTCGTGTGCACTAATCAGAATGGCAACAAATTAATGAATGAGAACACAGGAAAAACAGTGACAATGAATATCATGGAAGTAAAGCTAAACAGAACATGACTATGAAACTATAAAACTAAAGACACTACAATAAAACTAAACATGAGCATGACACCCACTTTATATTAAATGTCTTTAACCTCTGCATCAAAAAATATTGCTTCTTACAATGTAGGCCTAATTATTGTGTTCATGTAATATTGCACAACACTTTTGCTGCTATTGAGGTGGGGTATGGGTAAGTTTAGTGAGGTTATTTAGTGGTATGGTTAGGTTTAAGGGTGCATTATGGGGTAGTTATAGATGCAATTACACAAATAAATTACAAATGTATTTAAATATAATGTACACGATAAATTGCAGCAATTTTTTATGTTAGTACATAGTCGTTAATGACACTTAAAGTGTTAGTTCATCCAAAAATTCTCTCATTAATTACTCACGCTAATGTAATTCGACACTCGTAAGACATCCGTTCATCTTCGGAACACAAATGAAGATATTTTTGTTGAAATCCGATGGCTCAGAAAGGCCTTCATTGACACCAATGTCATTTCCTCTCTCAAGACCCATACAAGGCCCTAAAGACGTCGTTACTAAAGACATTGTTACAAGTGATTCTACAATCATTTTATGAAGCGACAAGAATAATTTTTGTGCACAAAAAAACTAAATAACGACTTATATAGTGATGGGCCGAATTCAAAACAATGTTTGAACGGTTATGAATAAGCTTATTGATTCATGATTTGGATCGCATGTCAAACTGCCAAACTCCGAATCATGAATCAATACGCTGATGGGCTTTGTAACGATGTCTTTAGTGCCTTTTTTGGTCATCGGAGTTCCACAAAAATATTTTCATTTGTGTTCCAAAGATGAACGGAGGTCTTGCGGGTGTCGACATTAGGGTAAGTAATAAATGCGAGATTTTTTTTTTTGGGTGAATTAACCCTTAATAAAAACTTGGTCAATTAAAGCTACTATTAAAACTATTATTATTAAGCTTAAACAACTAATCAGATGAGGGAACAGATCTTAAGCATATAACAGGTCAGCCCAGGACTTTAATTATTTCTTTCATTAATGCTTGAGTCCTGGTACAGATAGTTCCACAGCAGGGTGTCCAAAGAGAGAGAGAGAACGAGAGAACGCCTTGTCAGCTATTTGTCATGCACAGTATACGACCATCAAGACAATTCAATCTCGCTCATCTCACAGTTCCTAAATCACTCAATGACCCTGAAACGGCGAACACCTATGTAATATTCAGCCAGTGAGGTGTGATGAGCTCTGAAGCTTGATCTTCCTGAGCCAGCCAGTGATTAATTCAATGAGATTCAGCCTCATCCAGCAGTTCCATTTGCAGTGCAATCAACGAGGTGTTATGGTGTATTCATTAGCACCTGTCCATACAGATGCATTCCTTTGCAATTCTTTAAAGATTCCTTATTATAAAATATATTTAAGGCCCATATCCAGGAAACTATTGTTAAATTATTATTATTTATTAATTCATTTGTAAAGGTGACTATTTTCAGCTAAAAAAATTTAAAACCTCAGAATCAAAATACAATGTCAGTAATGACCACAGACAGATTAATGGTGCAAATTGGCAATTTCTATTGTATCAGTTTTGCTGTATGAGATATTATATTATAGTAGTATTATGACCTTATGACACAGGGCAGCATATACACCGAATTTCATTCAGACAACCTCTCTTATATTATTGCAGCTTATTTGCTATTGTTTAGAAAATGGTATAAATATGACACAAATTTAGAGATAAACTGGCTCAGAACAAATTTCTCTTGATAATTTCAGATAACTTTGATAAAAAGGTATGTGGATTACAATCACATACCAATCAGCTGTCAGCTGTAAAATTAAGTACACAATTAGATAATACCAGTTTAGGTCAACCAAATACCAAGCAATGCTTCATTTTGTTCAGTCTGTGGTGTAAAATGTTCCATTAACCATTAAAGAAAAAGCACTTAGGCAAAATATGGTCAGGTCAAAGAATATTGCCAAAGCGAATAACATAAATAATAATACACATTAACCTAAATAATAATAATTATTACAATACAGTACATTATAACATAACTTGAACTTAAATAAACGGTGTAACAAATTAGAACATTTGATACCACAGTGTTTTGACACACTCACACATACTGGGGATCACTGGGGTGGACAGTAGGGACACACACTGAGGTCAGATGCATTACACACATTACACACACACTCACCTGCTGTCTCTCAGGCTGTGGCACGCACACACGTATCTCGCAGCCAGTGCGACTGTCTGTCCCTCTTCTAGTATTATATTTATTTTTTCTATTTCAGTAATGGCTGTAAAGTTATTTATTAATGTATTAAATTTATTAAAGTAGAGGTCTCTTGGTCTCTTACAGAAATGTATTTGTGACAGTGAAGGAGGAAGTGCGTGTCTGTCTCGATCTCTCCTGTTCCACACACACACACACACACACACACACACACACACACACACACACACACACACACACACACACACACACACACATATATATATATATATAAAACTAGTATCAGATAACAAAAAATGACTTATTTAGATGTGACATCAGTTCAAGCGACATATCATACAATTTTTCAACAAAAGCAGTTGTAAAAATGGCACTTTAAAAAAGGGTTTACCTTGTAGAGCAAGACACTAGCAAAGCTAGAGATGTTTCCATTGTTTAACTGTTTTTAAAGCACCTTTCTTAACATGTTCTCATGCACATTACAAAGTCCTTCTATTACAGTTATATATGGTTATAAAAAGTTTGCCGCAGAAATAGGCACATTGTCTGGTGCAATTGTTTTTTAATGTGTTGTTTTTTCAAGAGAGCAGCATTAATTGGGATTTTGCATCAGATCAGAGCTATTTTCTTATCAGACATTTTTGCCAGTATCAGTATGTAAATTAAAGTTTGCAAATGAGATGACCAGTATGACCTCCACTGTGCGTTGTCCTGATTCAACCCCTTATTCTCCCTTATAGTTTGCAAGCAACCTGAATAATCTTCAACTAACTCTCATTAGTAGACTGTCTGCTTAAAGGTGTGGTTTCGTGGGGTTCCGTGGGCAATTGATCCAGTAATCCAGCAGTGGTGGCTTTGGCAGTGACCTGAGGGCGGCGAAGCAAGTGCATTCTGGGAGTTGTTGTCTTTTATCCCCATGAGACAAAAATACATTCTCTTTCTTTTCTCAGTCTAGAAGGCACCGAATTCAAAAATAATTTCACATTTCTACTACAATAATGACCCAGTTTAAATTCAAAGCTTAATGCTAAATCGCTGAAGTAACCCTTTAAGGTTAACGCAACTTTTATCAACTTATTTTACACAGAACTAAAGAAAAACTTAATGGTGATATCAGAAGTTTAGTGTCATTTAGTGTTTTTTAGGATGGCAAAAAATGCACGAAAACACAAATGATAAAGATAATTAAACTTAAGTGTCCCGCTGTATTCACCATAATTTTTTTTTAATCAAATCAAGCATATTGTATAACTATGTTGCTTAATCTGTTTTGTATTAGTATACATTTTGGGACCAGAAGTTTTTCCATAGGTGCAGTTACTTGGAATCTTCACAGAAAAGGGCATTTTAATGATAATCTAATTTATGAGATCATTGTTTTTTTGTGTGCCTATTTGTGAAAATGGGCAATAAATAATGGGCATATGGGGCAGTTGTTCCTAATTAAATAGTGACTCGGAACTGGAACAAATAAAACTTCAGCAGAGTACATTTTTCTACATTTGTTCTTAGCTAAATGTAAAGAATCATGCAGTAAAGGACAGAGGATGGTAGGTGAATCTACCCATTGCAAGAAAAAAAAAACATAAGGTATGTTCAGTACTGTCTTGTAAATGTAAGTAATGTAGAAACATATCTTGAAACAAATGATGCCTCACCATTAATCTATAAATCTGTCCACAGTGTTTGCCATGCAGCCATATATTTGGAAAGGGACCATCAGATAAAACTACATATGATTGAGAAACACACTTAAGAAAGGGGATCCAAATGCAAGAAAATACTATTACACTAGTAAGAATTAAAAATATTACATTGAGAACAAATTTATTTCAAAGTCTGAGTTGGCTTGGGCAGATAAAAATGACCTTTCAAATAAATCAATAAGGATTTGTCCCATGAAGTTTATGAATTGAAGTAAGCAATCTGATTTTCAGGAGCCAATGGGTTTATTCCGTTCAGAAATGTTTATTTTTTCATTCAATAATTAAATATTTAAAGTTTTTTGGAAATTATTTTATATATAGCTCTTTCCTGGTTGATTTATGTATATTTTAAAACTTTGTTTTTCCTCAGAAAAAGCAGCAAGGCGAAGTTCAACTGTCACGCTTATAACAGCATAGTGAATAAAACCGAAAAAAAGAAGAAGAAAAAACCTGTGTGAAACGACCATGAGACTTTTAAATGAGACAATTATCACATTGTTTTTGTTGAAAATAAATAAATATATTTTTTTTATGAAGTCACATTTGCATGCCCTTTTGTTATATAAGCTGTCTTCTAATTTCAGTTCATTTCAAATGTTGTGAAATATGCCTAATTAGGAATAAGTCTCCTTTCTCAATTCCTATACAACAACATAAGTAAACTTTGGCACCTTTTTACCCCCTTCTCCCTAACCACAGTTCCTCTGAATTACATGTTTGGCTTTAATAAAGTTGAAAGTGACCTGGTAAGTAAATGACAACAAAGGAAATAACTAACATTTTTGTTCTAATTTTTTTCATTTAGTTAAAGTTAAGGATGCAGCAGCATTATTTAGGGATTCTCACATTTTTTCTTTAAAACTAAGTGGGTGAATTACAAACAAAAAGTGTCTATATGCCAGCAGTCTGCCTTGCTGCAGACAGCAAGTTCAGTCTCTATCTCTAATCCCCTTTTAAGCACATGACACACTGGAGCCAGTCGGGTGCAGTGTCAAGTCGCAGGGCTGCCACATTCTTCCCTTTGTTCCAATCTTTAGAGCTCAGACACTTAGGTGACTTTTTAAGGAGATCTCATGTTTGAAACATTGAATTATTATCAGCGCATAATAGGAATGGAATTCTCTGCAACTTTCCCTTCTCTATAATGATGCGGGCTCCTCTAGAAAGCCTCATCTTGCGCATTAAAAATAAGTCTTCATTTGTATTCTTGAGATGTTGGAAAAATGGAATACAAATTGAACATAGGCTGGAATGAAGGATGTTTGCAGGTTGGGGGAGCACATGGGGGAGCACATGGGGGAGCTAATTTAAGTCAAGTGGTGAGTGGTGCACTCATTACCCGTGACCACGACAAAAGAAATCAATATAACAAAACCCGTCAAATATTCAGAGGGATTAAAAACATCTTTTGCATGTTTAAAGATGACTAAGATTTTTAAAAGAAGTTCCATCTATGTCATTGAGTGAAACTTTTTTTGCAGGATTATCTTGCCCTGAGGCTCCTGGACCTGTTAGCAACAACTCAGCACTTGAGTGAGTCAAAAGAGGGAAGGACTTCTTCAAATCCCATAAACACTAACTCAATATAATCTTAAAAAGGCTGCTTTGCATGCATGGTGCACGCATAAATCCAAATGGCATTAGACTGGGGCTACACATGCCACTTTTTTCCTGGTGGTTCTTCTACAGCTCCATCTGCCCTTCGATTTCCCAGAAAGCCAGGCGGGGCCCGGGAGCTTCGGTTTGGTCCTGTAATTATGTGAGCCTGGTTAGCCACATACCATCAGTCACTGCCACGGCTCTTCACAAACCCATCATTTACTGCACGTCCACATGCAGACGCAGGAACCACAACTCTGCAGCAGCAAGGACACAGATGTCAGGGTTGGTGAGGGCTAGGGCCCTGGAGATGGTGCTCCAGTTGGGGTGGAACATACAGTAGTCCTGCTGTAGCTCTGATTGGCACCTAGCCTGCTGGACTACAGGCTTCTCTCAAACTTTGTGTGGAAGAATAAAAAGAGGGCTCCAAGAGTCCATCGGAAAGCCTGAATTATACTGGACACTGGAATGGTTTTAGTGTAGGAAGCATGCTAATTGCTCTACATTGCATTGCTTTCAGGCAGAAAACTTGTGTGACCAAAACAAAAATGACTACTTTTCAGAAAAACTATACTATATATGGTCAGACACTTGAATGTGTCATTATACTTACTTACCCTTAAACATACCCAGATAACCAGATAATCACATAACCTGTGTTCTGGAATACACCTCAGGTCTTTATTTACCCTGTCATTGCAAACAGCAGAGATGGACCAAAATGCGTGCAGTACTTGCACGGAGTGGAGTTGCAAATGAAGGCGGAGTGGAGTTATGAGGTTTACAGACAGTTCGAGGAGCCAACGGAGTTACAAGGTTTCGTCATAAGCTCTTTTTAATCCTTTTTAATGGTAAAATATTTGCAAAAAGCCACAGACAGATGTGAGGGATGACCAATGATGATGATTTATGAAAGAAAAATAAATAAATATGGAGAAGTGAGGTTTCCGCCCAACAGCGACAATATCATAGGGTTTCATTTTTAAAACTGCATAATACCTCTTGGTAGTACAAATCATGCATTTAGGTTTATTTGCTGACAATAAATCCTACAGATTTTATTATTATTATTTTATTCATTTTTTAGTGGAAGGAAGTTCCCATCTGTCCGTTATTTTGAGAGAAAAAAAAGTGACAGCATATTGGCATTGTTTCTTTGAATACTTTATATTAAAATGAGATACAGCTCATAAACTAGATTCAGTGCCAGGAGGCTTCATTCATTTTCTTGGATCCTACATGATATAGCTGCACTTGTGCCAAAGAGGAAATCCTTTGGGAGGAAAATTAAGATCATGTTTACAGTAGTGGGATTTACACTAACCACGCAAATGAGCAAAGGCCCTGTAGAAGAGATAATTATAAGATTATTATGTGAGAATTTTAATTAACATTCAGCCACAGGACACTGAAAACCTTTTTTTCTCCATCAAAAATTAGGAGGCCAACTGTCAAGGCTTTATAAAATATGCCATTCACTAAAATATGTTCAAAGTTCATCACAAGCGTTTCCACAATCTGAGGTAAATATATACTAATATAAACAGTGTCATACACACAAATACAAAATGTTATCATGTAACAAACAATACTAAAACAATGCAATAAAAATGTATTTAACAACTCAAAATCCCGATGTCCAGTAATCATAAGAAATAAATTGAAACATTTGTTTCAAATGAGAGCTAAAAATTCTATTAAAAGTACATGGAATGTCCCATTAGATCTATTAAAATGTTCACCTTAAAGAGTAAGGGAGCCATTTAATAGGATTTTACCATAGGATTTTATTTTTACATTTTTGACAGTTAAAATAACACTTATTATTTATAATTAGTCACTTATAATTTTTTATATAAAATAAAAATTATTCCAGCTGTTTTTTCAGTTTATTTTAATAAAATAAGCTGAAACACAAATCTTTAGGTTTTTACTTAATTGCCATTTTACTCAATTTTATTACGTTAAATGATCTAAAACTTGTAAAATGTTAAGTTAACCTAAACCATTTGTGCTGGGACTACATGAACCATTTATGTTGCGCTGACTGAACTGGCAGTGCAATTCTAGTTCCCAGCATGCTTTGCATAGGGATGGATCAGGAGAGTAAATGTTGAAATGAAGTGCTGGTTAAGGTGTTTTTTAGTAAAGGGAAAGACCTGTTAACGTTTGACGTTATATTTGACATTTAAAAGTTGTGTAATGTTATGTCGATTTTTTTTAGGTTACCATTATCGTGAAGTGTAGACCTTGTGGTTAGGCTGTGCTGTTCTCAATGAGCTGTAACTGTGCTAATGCCAGCGATGAGAAATGCTTTACTTGATCATTACTTGCATGTTGCAATTAGCAAGTGATCGAGAAGGGTATTCCTGCACAACCGGAGGCTGCAGTTTCAGGACCCCAGTTCTAAGACCGCAGTTCTAGGACCCTAGTTTTTTGTGACAGCACCACCTACCGAATTTAATCACCAAAACACTAATTTAAGATGGACTATGGACACCGATCAGACTGTGAGTACTGATATTCAATCAAGTTTTATTTTATAACTTTTACATGAAACAAAATGTACGTAAGTGAGCTGCTATGAATTAAGAATTAATTCACTCGAATTAAGAATTTGTGTGCTAGTTTTATTAATTAGGCTAGGATGTTCTTGATCGTGGTGTGGCTGAGATTTATTAAATCCTTTTTGATTTTTAATGACTATAATGCATCTAGCCAGCTTCCAGCACATAAATTAAACTTAAAAAGATGACAAAAGCATGTTGTTAAGGGTGTGTACGATTACCTGTAGCTACTGTATTAGAGGGAAGACTTGCTGAATACTCAGTTTTACCATAGTTAAGAATAAAATATTCTTACATAACTGCGCTGACTGCCTGGTTGCACTACAATATTAGCCTGTCTAAATGATGCATAATGTTTGACAAGTTCAGCCATTTATACTTTGGCTACGTTCTTATAGCCTGTACTGATATATTTTTGCTGTGAAGGATTAAAAAGTTGAAAATTAATCCTTTAATTTTTTTTAAATAATTTTTCTGTATGAATCTTGCACAAATGTTTTTTTGTTATCCTTGGAGCTAGACTGAAAAGACTAGGCATAACGTTGCAGTGATTAATAAATGCATATTTAGCCTCTCCAAATAAATATTATTATATTCCATTCTTCATATCATGTAAATTTCATAATGTAACCGAGATGGCAATGGCTTTTGACGTGTTACCTTTTTTTTTTTTTTTGCTTTTAGGGAATTGCCACGCCATCACTGTAGAAATGACTGCGGGATAAAGTCTCAGTGTTTTTTTTGTTGTTTTTGTTTTGCCAAGCATATGCTAATATAGTATCTGTCAATGTCACACATCTTTCAGATGGACATGGCTTTCATTAGAAACTGGTGGTGTCTTCTTCTGATGGAGCGCTTCAAAATAGGATGGTTATAACAATATATATTTGTATATTCATCTCTGTAACACTTGCTGGTTTTATAACTTGTGCAGTTTTTTATTAATTTTATCTACAGTTCATTTTGTGCCTTGGCTCATTTATCAAAATTACCATGTTCACCAGATTAGTATAAGGACTGTCAGTCATCATCCAGCTTAGTAAAATCTATAGGAAATGTTTACAATAGTTGCCTCACATTGTATGCAGCTTCAACTGTATAGCACCATGGTCTCAATTGGTGGATATAGCTTATATACTTACACATTTGGAGTTTGGAATTAGACATGAGTAACATTAATATTCTGTTTGGCTTTCTCCAACAGTGCAGTGCAAAAGTGTTAACTTAACTCATATATATATCATTCTGTCTGTGCAGCAACTGATGAAAAAGAGGTCTTTTTGGTGCTGTTGTTATTGCAAAAATGACATAAATATATATTCTTCAATCATTCTTGAGTCTTGCCTTGCCTCTCTATAAACTTTAAAATATCTGACTGTAATTTAGTGACTGCATATACTGATTCCATCTTTATTTTCCCTGATAATGAACTAATTAGTTAAACTTAAGGAGGTTAATCAATATACAGTATAATTCAAGAAATTAAGATTTTTAAGGTACTCAACTTTTTTTTAAAGATTGATATACATTTTTTATTTATATTTTGTGTTAATTAATTTGTTTAAATTTAAAATTGTGCATCAAAGCAGGTATTACACACTTTGTAATTAACCTCTGATGCATTTTGAATTTAAAAAAATCACATAAAATATACTTCTGAGATTAAATATCTTGATACTATGTAGGCTACTAACTAAACCACCTGGGTCGTAGAACTGAGGTCCTGAAACTGCAGCACACCGCTATATCATCCAGTTCTGTAGGTGGCGCTGTCACAAAAAACGAGGGTCCTAGAATTGGGGTCCTGAAACTGGGGTCCTGAAACTGCAGCCTCCGGTTGTGCAGGAATATACTACTGAAGTGATCAAGTGTTGTTGACTAATAGTTTTTTAAAGAAATAAACAATTTATGAATGTGACAGTTTCCATAGACTAAATATGGTCATCAATTCTACCCCTTTTTATCCTACTTTATCTAGTTGGAATTACATTAATTCATTTTTGTAGTTTTAACTAAATGATTTTAAGTTCATACAACAAGATTGGAACAAAATTATTTCAAACCAATTTGATTTAGTTGGAAAAGCATAATTCAATTCAAATGTTTTCCTTAATTTAATTATGTTCGTTTAACAGTTTACTGTATTTTTTTGAGTGGCATTTGTGGCATATTTTTTATGGCATTTTTTAATTGTCGGATGCATAAAAAATGCATATAAAAATCTTTGATTTTAGTCTGAGAAAATATTTGATATGAGTTTATCATCAAGTTTTTTTTGTTTCTTTTTTCTTTTTCTGTATTCACATGTTTGTGTGTGATTGTATGGATTAAGAAGGAGGGCCAGGTGGCAGCAACATGTTGGCCCCAAAACACCATGCCAGCGTTGAGGGACATGCCCAGTGATTTTAGCAGATGGGTGAAAAGCCGGACTTATTTAGCTAACACATGGGTTCTGACAGCACCTCAGGCCCAGTCTGTCCCTCATCTGCAACTAGTTGATCCAGATCAACTAATGGAGGCTGGTCGCTCCAGCCAGGCCTTTCTGTGCTTGCCCCTAGGTGAGGGCAAAATATCTAAATCAGTGCCAAAGCCGAAGTATCTCAGCTGCGTCAGATTCCTGTTTGGGGGAAAGCTATATGAACAATGGAAGCAAAAGATGAGGGAAACAGGGAGGAGGCTCATGCATGGGAAATAGTCAGGTGTGTTTAGGTAAAAATGTGGCGTTCATTTGGGCTCAGGTGATCCGAGTGGATTAGAGGAGCCTCTTAGGAGAGCCTAACTAGGACAGTGGTTGTTTTTTAGGGTAGTGGATGCACTTGAATTTAGGGTTTTGTTGGGAAGTGTTGAATCCTTTTTAATATTTGTATTACTGCACCAATTCAACCCCTTTGCATTGAAACAGCTCCAAAAGATGTTGATTATCTCTTATCGCATGTCAGCCTGAGAAAACGGGATCTTTATGGAAAGGTTCCCAAGAACGTAATGCTGTATGGAACTGATACTGAGAGTTGCAAGATGTTATCAGTGTCTCAATATGACTCACATGGACGTCACTGCTGCAGATGATGCCAGTCAAAGATGCGGGGTAAATAATAATGTTTCTACAGACACTCATCAATGTTTTATCCTCTTTATCTCATAGATCTTCACCTTTAAAACAGCTTGCAGACCTACATTCATGTTAAAAAGAAAGCATACCCATTTGAATTCTAAGATTTTGCATAATAATAATAAAAAAAAACCTCATGGTCCTTGGCAGGCCTTAAAACTAGATAAATACATCCTCAGATGAACAACAACATATTGCACCTTGTCAGGTTTTATTTAACAAAAACTAGGCCAAAATGGAGATGCCATGTGTGACAAGCTAAGCACACCTTTTCTTAGGTAAGTAGCAGTCAGGCGCTGCTAATCAAATGCCTTTGATTAACTGATCATCAGCAAGCGTGGCCAACTCTATAAAAGCTGAAGTTCTGGCAGTTTGCATGTCTGAAGCATGCATGTGTGTGTGTTGACACAATGCCAAGGAGGAAAGCCATCAGCAATGATCTTAGAGAAGCAATTGTTTCTGCCCATCAATATAGGAAGGGTTACAAGGCCATTTCCAAACAATTTGAAGTACATCCTTCTACAGCGAGGAACATTATTCACAAGTGGAAAACATTCAAGACAGTTGCCAATCATCCCAGGAATGGACGTACCAGCATATCCACCCCAAGGTCAGACCGTGCAATGCACAGAGAAACTGGTAAGAGCTACATCTCAGACTCTATACAGACCTCAGTTAGCATGTTAAATGTTTCAATGTTCATTACTGTATAATTAGAAAAGGACTGAAAAAGCTTGTTATATAGCTTGTTTGGAAGGGTTGCCAGGAGGAAGCCTCCCCTCTCTCTCTCTCTCTCTCTCTCTCTCTCTCTCTCTCTCTCTCTCTCTCTCTCTCTCTCTCTCTCTCTCTCTCTCTCTCTCTCTCTCTCTCTCTCTCTCTCTCTCTCTCTCTGTCTCAAAAAAACAAAAAACAAAACAAAAAACATGGAAGCACGGCTTAGGCTTGCAAAGTTGCTTGAAAACAATCTTTAAGACTTCTAGAACAATGTCCTTTGAACAGATGAGACTAGGGATGTCCCTAGTTCAGGTTTTTTTGCCCTCGAGTCAGAGTCATTTAATTTTGAGTATCTGATTCTGCCGATACAGAGTCCCGATCCGATACTTATATAATAATAATAAACAAAAAACGATCCAGGATGTTCCTTATTTTTTATTTAATTCACCTTATTTTAATTGTCAACAAGAGCACTTCTGTGAGGTAGCTTGAACAATCAAGTAATAAATAACATCAATTCTTCACTTTTGGATTTTACTGCAACGGTAAATATAAAAAAAGTCCGGGACTGGAGTTGCACAGTATAGAGCAGGAAGTACAAGGGCGATATCAAAAGCCCGCCCAAACTCTCACAGATGCAGAACAATGAATTAAGTTGGTGTGAATTAAATAGTTATGGAAATGTAGAAATTAAAGCTAAAGCTCCAATCTGTTCCCAAAATCCCGAAAAAAGTCAGTTAGTGCCTTAGTTACAACTTCACTCAGAGAAGACGTCGATCTCAGCTGTCTAACTAACTAAAACTAAACTTATTTAAAAAACGAACACTTGAAATGAAATCATTGTGATGATAACTGCCTACAATGACATAAACTAACTTTGGGGGGGAAATATTTGAAGTGTAATTTGATTGTTTAGTTTGCCTCGCGTCCATTAGAAAACAAGGAGATGCGGCTTCAGTTTCTGAGAGGGGGGCTGCAGGCTTGATTTAAACCAATAGCTACAACAAAAAAGAAACATCATGCCGCATGCGTTGGAGTTTAAAGGGTCTAACTCTGTGCCACCGCATAACTATTGATGTGTTAAAAAAATAATGAGAATATACATATATATCCTGATCCGAGTTCTGATCGGGAGGTAACGTCTGATTCCGATCGAGTCTGAAATCACTTGATCGGATCGGGACATCCCTAGATGAGACCAATGCGGAGATATTTGGCCATAATGCACAGCACTACTTTTGGCGAATACTAAACAAAGCATATCAGCAAAAGCACCTCATGCCAACGGTCAAGCACCGTGGTGGAGGGGTGATGATTTGGGCTTGTTTTGCAGCCACAGGACCTGGGCACCTTGCAGTCATTGAGTCGACCATGAACTCCTCTGTATAACAAAGCATTATAGAGTTGAACGTAAGGCCATCTGTCCAACAGCTAAAGCTTGGTCGAAAGTGGGTCATGCAAAAGAACAATGATCCCAAGCACACTAGCAAATCTAACACAGAATGGCTGAAAAAAAATATCAAGGTGTTGCAATGGCCCTACAGTCAAAGCCTGACAGTCAAACTGATTGATTGAAATGCTGTGGAAGGACCTTAAAGGGATAGTTCGCCCAAAAATGAAAATTTGATGTTTATCTGCTTACCCCCAGTGCATCCAACCTGTAGGTGTCTTTGTTTCTTCAGTAGAACACAAATGAAGATTTTTAACTCCAACCTTTGTTGTGTACCAGTCATATAATGCATGTCAATAGGAACAGTTTAGAGTATGAGAAAAAACATAGACGTACAAATCCATATTAAACCATGCAGCTCGTGATGATACATTGATGTCTTAAGACACGGAATAATCGGTTTGTGTGAGAAACCGGACAATATTTATATAATTTTTACCTCAAATACAAATATACAAAAGCCACGAGCGCCATATTGTGTTATTTAACCTCACTTACCGGCAGTGATGCGCGGGGACGGCTGATATAGTTGAGGTAAATATATAAATACTGTTTGGTTTCTCACACAAACCGATCGTTTCGTGTCTTAAGACATCCATGTATCATCATGAGCCGCAGGGATTAATATGGATTCGTACGTCTATGTTTTTTTTTACTCTCATAGATCTCATACTTTAAACTCTTCCTATTGACATGCATCTGGCACACTGCAGCTGTTGGAGTTAACAATCATCAATTGTGTTCTACTGAAGAAACAAAGACACCTACATCTTGGATGCCCTGGGGGTAAGCAGATTAACATCACATTTTCATTTTTGGGTGAACTATCCCTTTAAGAGAGCTATGCTTAAAAATGGCCACAAACCATTACTTCAAGTTATTGCTGCTAAATGTCAATGTAGGCATCATGTATTGCATCATAGGGTGTACTTACAAAGGGTGTTTGTCACACATGGCTTCTCCATTTTGGCTTTATTTTTGTTAAATAAATAATGAACAATAAAGTGTTGTTTTTCATCTGAGGTTGAATTTACCTTATTTTAAGACTTACAAGACCAGATGATTTTATTTGATCATTCCCTAATACATAACCATAGTATTCAAAAGGTTGTTCTTTACTTGTCACATGTTCTTACATTTATTGAGTTCACGAAGGGAACTGTACTGCTTTTATATAATATACTATATAATATAAGGTAAAAAAAATAAAATAAAAAAAAGACTATACAATCACATCATCTGTCCTATTTAAAGTGTCACCCTGATTTATGTTGATCCTGGAATTCTCAACCAAAAATTTTGTCCTAACCCTGTCACTAACCCTAAAATTATCCCAATCCATAATTTATCTTTAAAATCAGAGGGAGATTATAGGTGAAAAACACTGATAGAAGCACCTAACCCTGGTTGTAAGCCTAAACTGGACATAAACTGTAAACTTGTCCCTCAAATCTGATTGGAATGTCGTTCCAGGATCAACAAAGATGTTTATCCAGGAACATGTTGTACTTGAAGGAATCATGTTGACCCAATGTCATCTTTATTCAAATAATTTTTAGATTTATGTCCATCATAGCAAGAGAGCCAGACTTGTGTGGAAGTCAGCAGGATGGCAATCAATGTTATTCTTTCTTTGGTTGCCTGGGTTGCACGCAAACCTGCAGCCCACATTTGCCAGATTGAGAAGCCTGATAAACTCACAACACAGATATATCTAGCAACAATTACGCTAATTCTACGTGAACAAGCTGTTCTCTGGGAATCTGATTGGTATGTACTCTTTTTTAAAACAATGTAACAGATGTTTTTTAAGCTGGCCAATAGTTGTCTATACTAATGTTGTATTGGTTTCCTAATGAATCTCAGGGCAAACTGTTGAAAATGAATTTAAATTAATTAAAAATGATTGAGTTAATTACACAATGCTATTGAAATTAATTGCAGTTAATTGCATGTCAGCTACATAATTTGGTGTAAATGTCCCCAAATTAAAGGGGTTATGAACTGAGAAATCACATTGTCCTTGAGCTTTTGGAATATAAGAGGTCCTCATACTAGAATATCCTCTACGTTTCAGAACTAAAAACTTTGTTGTTAGTCAAATAAAAGCTTTTATTGCACCAGGCCCAGCAAACGACAGGCTTTTCAAAGTGGGGATCTTTGACGTCAAAGGGAGACGTGCAGAAGAAGATTAACTTCTTCACTGCCTTTTTAGCCCTGCCCACTATTTCACACATGGAACATAAGACTAGTGTTAAACCAAGTCAAGCTATACTAAGCAATAAACATGCCATTGAGGATTACAAAATATTGTGCAGTGCCTGGGCTTGATAGCAATGCAACATGTAAGTAACTGTTAATTATAATGCCTGATCTGAAATGTAATGATTAATTTACAGTCTGATGTTCTTTGTCTGTATATCAGTAACAACCTGTCCTCCAAAAAAAAAAAAAAAAATATGACTCTATAGGTCGTTTTTCAATCACCTTATTACGACCTATATTTACGTTTTAAAGTCATGCGCCCTCTAGCTGGCGTAAAAATAATGACAGTGTCGCATTACGTCTGACAATGATGTGCGTGTTCATTTTAATGCAATGTGTGGACTTTTTACCACCATTTGTCCTATTTCCGTTTGGAAAAAATATTGTTTTTAATTTACAACTACACCCACCCCATCCCTAAACCTACCCAGTGATTTATAGTGCATAGACACTTTATGAGCACGTGTGTTCCCTGGGATCGAACTCACGATCGCATGACCACATGTTGCAATTGTTGGAGCAGCGCGTGCTGAAGCTGTGAACAGCAAGTGTTTATCAGTGACGCATTTATCAGCGACTGAGTTCTGGACTCGCCTCAAAACTCCCGTTTTATTCAATGAATCTCTTAACTGTATCACGTCTGCACTGTTAGTGAAGATGAAAGCATTTGTCAGTGACAACAGAAACTGGGTTGCAATGACGAGATCCTGCTTTCATGCGCTTAACATGTGTCTGATCTCTGCAACCTTTTAATGCCACAATCTTTATACAAAGCCATAGATCTAAATATAATGCCATAGACCTAAATGTAATTCAACACTCTTCATGATTAGTTAACCATGAGAGCTGTAATAGTAAAAATGTGTTAAAAGAAAGAGTAATACTATGTCAAATGGGAAGATGTTAGCCAATCACAGCAGTAGGCGTTTAGACTGAAGTCTAACAGCGGACACGCCCCTAAAACAGAGCGTTCAGAGAAGAGGGCTAAAATCAGGGTAGGAAAAATGCCTTTTATTTATAAATTATGACAATTTTTGATGTAAGAAGCATTCTAACATTATAAGTGCACCCCAAGAAACCTAAAACAAAACACAGTTCATGGCCCCTGTAAGACACTGTCAAAGGCAATATGAACTCTAAAAATTGCTGGGTTAAACCCAAACAGTTGTTTTAACCCAGCGATGAGGTTGTTTTAACCAAGCAATTGGGTTGTTTTAATCTAACATTTAACCAACCCAAACAACCCATTTACTATATCTGTATATCTGCACCAGCATATCACACTCTAAAAAAATGCTGGGTTAAAAACAACCCAAGTTGGGTTGAAAATGTTTAACCCAGCATTATCTTGGAGTGTGATATGCTGGTGCAGATATACACATTTTAAAGTCTTTCTTTTTAGTATTTATCTAAAAAAAAGTCCCTTAAATTCACCACATCATTCCAAAAATGTATATAATTATATAAGAAACGTGTCTTTGAGGGAATAAGAGAGAATTTGTCCTGTAGTTCCACAGATAAAACAGCTGAGCATGGCAATAGCAACGCAAATATTAGTGATTTGATACAATGTAAGTCACTTTTGATCTACCAAATGCAGAGATGTAAATTTTTATTCATTGTGACATAATTAAAGTATATTGGTTATTTTAAAAAAGGACCCCTTTGTTATATCCTGCCCTATAACTTCCTGTTTTAATAGGGAACAACGTATACATGACGATACTGTATTTTATTATATTTTGTATTTAATTGAATTAAATTAATATTTAACACTGAAAGCTGCAAACAGCTTAAGGTAGTTTTTTGCTTGTTGTTGTTGTTGAACAATTGTATTTAATTCATATAATCTGCTGGCATTCTAGCAGTTCAAAAAAATATTAATAGACTGCCATTTATGTTTGTTTGATGCAAAGGCTGTTAAGGGTCTCCGTAGCAGTTGTTATTGGTGATAATAGTCTCTTGATATTTGCCCATTCAAAATATTCCAGGGCATTAAATGTTCAGATGGTATCTAAAAAACATGTTCTGTTCCCTTAGAGCATGTTATCAGAGAGAATCATTGCTTGCAGGTATTTTCAGACCGTGTAAATTCATCAAGATGTTGTTCAATAAGGTCACCATTAATCCCCTGTGCTGTCTGTATCCTGCTTCATGACGTCCTGTGAATGATAATGCACCATCAGAAATGATCAGGAAGAGATGAATGCACACACACACACACACACACACACACACACACACACACACACACACACACACACACACACACACACACACACACACACACACATACACACACACACACACGCACACGCACACGCACACATGCACACATGCACACACACTGGAGCCGCTTTAAGTCCCTGTGGGTCAATGTGACTGAGGATTATCACAAAGTCATTTCATTCCTCTTGTCTACGGAACGATCAAGATTGTAGTGAAAAAACTGACTTCACAATCAAAATCTCACAGCATTTGATTGTCACAAGAACTGTGCGCTTCTGTTGAATTTTGAATTGGATCTTGTCCTGACAATTGATTTAAGTATTCATCTAAACATCAAGAAAATAAAAGATCATTTTTTTCCACAGCAACCCAGTCTTTTTTTGTTACCTAACTTTTAGATATTGTATATACATGTTATGTGATGTCTTTTTACTTTTGGCCTTCACATAAAAATAAACATTCTGTCATTTATTCATCCTAATGTTTTTGCAGTTAACTTATTTAACTCCATAGAATGAAAGCATATAATGGGAATATGTCAATTTCCCAAAGAACCAAATGGGATACAGGTAAGGTTATGGCCAGGTTTTGTGTTATGATTAGGTTTAAAGGGATCACCCCAAAAATGAAAATTCGGTCATCATTTTACTTACCCTCAAGTTCCAAACCTGTAAGAATTTATTTCTTCTGCTCAACACAAAAGAAGATATTTTGATAAATGTTGGCAACCAAACAGTTGATTCGTAAAGGAATTATGGAATTCCTTTCCATAAATCTCACTCCAAGCTAAACTCAAAAGTTGGCGACCCTGGTTATGTTATAAAATATTAATTTATTATGAAAACTACTATGTTTACTTCAAATTTCTTTAGAGAGAAGTGTGGTAAACAACACAATCCAGGGCCCAATCTAGAGACTAGGTTTTGGCCTTGTGACTGCCAAACAAATTCCTCAGGGCCCCCAAATGCAGCAACAGTGGGGGAAACAAAGAGAGATCACAACAGTCCATCCAACCTCAAAAACTATACAAACTACATGCATCGATTTCATATTTATTCAGATAAATAAGTATTCTCAGTAACAGCTATTTGTAGTGCAATTTCTTACACAAATTCAGCTGTTAATGTACAAATGTATGAATGCAGAACTGGAATGGAGTGCCAAATTGCAATCTTGTCCTCATCAGAAAGGGATAAAAGTACCCTTTCAAGAGACACTCCTAGTTCTGAATCTCCCATAAGGGGACATAACAGATACAACCTGTTCTGAGTCTCTGCTGTAAGGGGAGAGACAGAAAGAGATTAACAAAGTTCCGGGAAGTCTTGTAAGGTAAGAGACTGTAACAGATACACCGCACCGTTCTGAGCCTCTGGCCCGTTACAGGGAAGGCAGCAACAAATGCAAGTTCTTACGCTGTCCTGTAAGGGGATTATCAGAAACAGATAACCAAAGTTCTGGGTAAGAGAAAAGACATTGACATATATGCTTTCCTGAGTTTCCAGGCTACAAAGGTGAGACAGAAACAGGTTTCATGCTTTCAGTCAGGTTTGTGAGGCTGTCAAATGTCAAATGTGAAGCAGTCAAATGTTCTGAGCAGGAAGTCTGTAAGGAAAGAGACATTAACAAACACTACGTTAAGTCTTCATCAAGTGATACAATAACTACAGCATGTCCAGAGTTTCCATGGCAGAGAGACAGAAGCGGATTGACCAAGTTCTGAGTGCTTGGCTCAAAGAGGCAGAAGACAAACAGACATTTGCAACAAGGTTGAACTCAGGAGAGCAAATCTTCACTTCAAGGTATTCCAGATGGTTAAGGACCTTCTGCACCTACTTCAGGGCATCCTCTGCGTGTTCCAGATTGTAGGACCCTTTGGTGCTCCAGGAGATCAGCATCCCACAGAGCTTCATGCTCACAGCTGCTGAAACAGATTCCGGCTCCTTTGTCCGCATTACCCAGCACAACCAGTGGAAAATGCCACCAGCATCAAACTGTTTACTCATCCACATGGAATGAAAATATTGCTTTACCAAACCTCTTTCTAGAGACCTTGGCACTGTTGTATATTATCTGTATATGATTTTCTAATTTTCATCAGAGGCAATATAGCTAATGATAGCTAAAGGGGTCATGAATTGAGAAATCAACTTTCCCTTGAGCTTTTGATATATAAAAGGTCATGGTAATATAAGAATACCTTGTAAGTTTCAGAGCTGAAACCTTCCTTGTTAGTCAAAGAAAAGCTTTTATAGACACCAGGACCAGAAAACGATCGATTTCAGAATGTGACACCTTGACGTCATCATGTGGCGAAACACCGCATCTACAGAATAATAAGCATGCCTAATTCAGTAGTCCCACCTACTGACTCATGGAGCTGCTCTGATCACCCTAACCAGCAGCAATAAACATGCCGAAGAAGATAGCAAGATATTGCGCTATTCCTGGTTGTGGAAGAACACAGTCGCTGTATAAGCTTCCTTCGGACCCTAATATTAGGAATGTGTGGTTGAACTTTATTTTTTAATGAATTCAGACATATTTACACGTTTTGAGATTAAAACACAATGCTGTGTCTTCTATATTGGATCCGACAGAAATGGTGAAGCACAAAATGAGTAAAAATATATTTTTTATATGTGATAGTATTGCAATGTTACAGATCGTTTTGATTATGTGTACATGTCTAACAGAACATACCTTGGCACGTTGTCACAGGCTGAATAATCCTTTATTTGTTGGTTCATTGCGATTCGGGATCAGACTCGGACATGTATGGGCAAGGGCTCGCAAAGCCCAACTTCCCGGGGCTATACATTTTCCAGACGGGCTACCAAAACGAAAGCCCGTCGGCAGGCCGGTGAATCACAAATAGTGAAATAATATTCCTTTCTTGGTCTGTGTTGTTCAATCTTTTGACTTGATATTTGAAGGGCAGTTCAGGTTTATATCCACCGATCGGGTGGGCCAAGTAATAAAAAAAAACATTCCAATCAATCGCAGACGGATGAGAGATAAATCATTGTGTTTGTTTGATTAAGCCATTTTGAGAGCCCTTTTGCGAGAGAATAATTGACGCTTTCAAAACAACCCCTCCCTCATGTGAACTGACAGGAGAGCAGAAGCTCATTTAATATCCAAATCTTATCCAATCCTAGCCGTGGGCGTTTACTACATTTTACTAGTGTCTCTAGTGCGGCACGCCCATCAAAACCAAGAGCTCAGGAGAGAACCTCAAAAGCACTGTAGAACATAGCCTATTACTTATTTATTATGATGTTTTTGAATGTAAACACCACGCGAACGCCATACGTTGACCTCAGACAACAGTATAAAAAATAGAAAAGATAGTTCATGATTATTATAACAAATAATCTTCAGTTTATTTTTTTATGCATAATTGGGTTCTTTACCTTATTAGTTTCAGAGAAACAACAGTTTATCTTTCCATAAGATAATGTAACTCTTCCATAGCCACACTCAACTTAATCACTTGTGTCTTATGCACTTCATTCCTTTATAATTTATGGTATTCATTTAGTAGTTCTGTTAGTTGTTCTTGTTTATCTTTTTGTTAATATAATATATTTTGTTACACCTGTGTCTTGTGCTAATAATATATACAAATCTGCATACAAAAAAGTGCATACCAATCTATTGTTTATCTTGAGAACATTTGGAGGTAACACTTTATTGATAGTTAACTTTAGACACTCTGTTAACTACAAGTAACTATATCAGTCATTAGAGTATACTGTCTACTATATACTAGTATAAACTGTAGTTTAATATCTGCTAAGACTTTATTTTGATGTTCCCCTAACAGACATTCTACTGACTATAAGTAACATTACACTAACCCAAACCTACCCCCAAAACAGTCTTCTAATGCTCTAATGAGAATTAGATAACATGCACTTGCAAAGAAACAGTTAGCAGAGTGTCTAACGTGGACAATCAAAATGAAGCCATATGGACTGCTTGCAGTATTATTTTTGGAGTTTGATTAGTTGGAAAAGAGCAGAAAGAGGATTCTTCAAAACACAAAGAAAGTTAAATACATGTGGGTGAGTTGGATAACATTCTAATGAAAATAAAGCTCTGCTGTCCTACTTTAACCACTGTTCTGAATTTTCTGTCCGTTGACAGGAATGGGTTGATGTGCTTAATTTGAGGAGATTGCAGTGTTTCCATGGGGGTTGTCTATAAAACTTGTGTTGTGGAAGAGTTGGATGAGTGACAGCTCGGAGGTGGAGGGGAGGTTTCGGCTGGAGCTTCATTCCCAGTCACAGGTGTGTGTCAGAGCCAGAGAGCCTGGAGCCAGGCGCTGAGGGAGGGAGCACAGGTGGCGGAGAGCAGGGAGAGGAGCTGGGGTAGCAGGCTAGCATGTGGCACTGATCCAGCCTCTGCTGCAACATATGCCGGGGTGTGAAGAGAGCAGGGCGCAGACAACGTGACCTAGTGCGTGGGGAGAGAGGACGAGTGTGCATGACTATGTGTCTCTGTGGGAATGACAGAAAAAAAATTCTGTAGACAGCTAAGGAGCTTTAAGAGAGAAAGAACGAATACCAATTAGTGACTTGTTCTTTTGTTGCAAGAATGTGTGCAATGTTACAATGTTATGATTAATAACAATGGTAACTAGAATGGAATTTCCTGAAGGAAGTAGCAGTGTTTGTGTGGATGCAAAAAATAAAAAGTTTTAGGTAAACTTATGTTTTAGACATTCTAGGTTACAGTGTATTTTAAGATGCCCTTGTTACAGTGTAATTATACAAATAACCAGTTATTAATGTAGTATGTACATATAAGATGTGTAACAGGGACACTGTAAATAAGGTGTTAAAAAATATTGTGTTAGATCCACTTTGCCCTTTGTTTTAACATCAACTTACGCGTAAGGTGGATGCAATTTTTTTAAATGTATGCTAGAAAGACCAAAATTATGGTGACCAATAAAACACCCTGTTTCTGTTTGCACTGTACACAATCTTTTGCACTGTGACAATCATCTACCGTTTCTACACCCTTCACAACTAGAGCATCTTAAAGGTGTCATGAACTGGCGTTTTTAAAAAAATATATATATACTGTTGTCTGAGGTCAACTAATGATGTTAGTGTGGTTTTTACATTCAAAAACATCATAACTAATAAATAATAGGCTATTTTCTACACTGGTTTTGAGGCTCTCTCCAAAACGCTGGGTTTTGATGGGCGTGCAGCACTGGAGACTTGGAAGTAAACGCCCACGGCTAGGATTGGAGAAGATTTGCATATATAATGAGCTTAAACTCCCCTATCAGTTCAAAAGACGGAAGGAGAGAATGAGGGAGAAGCTGCAACCAGAATGATTATCTCGATCACAGGGCTCGTAAACGTCTTTATCAAACAAACACGATTTATTTTTCATCGACCCGCAATTGATTGGACTATTATTTTTATATTATACATTGCCTGCATGATCGGACAATATAAGCACGAACCACTCGCAGACACATACACGTTCGGTGTGCGCACCGCCCTTCAGATGTCAAGAGAGAGAGAGAGAATAGCAGAACAAGAATGGAATATAATGAGATTCATCGGCCTGTCGGACTTTGCGAGGTCTGGCTCATACGTGTCTGAGTCCAGCGTGCTAAATGTATGCTCTGTTAGACACGTACACATAAGCAAAACGATCTATAACACATTACATATAAAAAAAAACGTTTTACTCACGTAAGTGTGTTGCACCATTCCTGTTGGATCCAAATCCAGCATCAACTGGAAATTTGTTTACAAACGAATCCGCAGTGAAATGAAGTGGACATGTCTTCCCCATGTAAGCTGGAACTTCATTAAAAATAAACTTCAACCACACATTCCTAATATTAGGATCTGCAGGAAGCTTATGCAGCGACTGTGTTCTTCCACAACCAGGAATAGTGCAATATCTTAATCTTCCTCTGCATGTTTATTGTTGTTGACCAGCTAGCATGAGCCCTCCATGAGTCAGTGGGTGAGGCTACTGGATTAGACACGCTGTAGATTCTGTAGAGGCGAGGTTTCGTTGTGCACTGATGTCAGTATGAAGTACAGGACCATTTCCTGAGCATGGTGTCTATAAAAGCTTATCTTTGACTAACAAGTAAGTTTTCAGCTCTGAAATTAAGAGGATAATCTTATATTACCATGACCTTTTATATTATCAAAAGCTCAAGGAAAAGTTGATTCCTCAATTCCTCACCCCTGCTTTTACCAGTACTGACTGCTCTACCATCTTCACCTTAAATGCACTTTAACATAAATTAAATAATACTTTTGTATATAGACTTAGATTGCTATTTGCACTTCTAATACTTCTGTATTTCATTGGCTTTTCAATAATGAAAATGGTATCACTTCAACACTATTTCAACACCTGTTTCAAGGTCTATGCTCTCTAGCAGCCATGCATATAAGCGGCTAAAACATTTCTTTCTTGAATTGAGGTGTTGTCTAAGTAGCCTCAAAGTAAAAAGCAAATAATATCCTACAATGGGAATGAATCAATCAAAAACTTACTTTAGCTGGGCAAAAACGTTGTTCTAGAAGTGATGTATAGTCAAAACAGTGTATCTTCCATTAATTTCCTATTATCACTGTAAAACTGATTTGAAAAAATCTATATTGTAAAAGCTCTAAATGAAGGTGACTGACTGACTGGATTTTCACTGTACTCAGTGACAATAAAGTTGAATCTAATCTTATAATTATGCTGGCAGTATCCAGTGTTGGGGAAAGCTAAAAGTATAATGCGTTGCAATATTGCATTACTTCCTAAATTTAGCGAATTGCGTTAGTAAGTAATGCATTATATAACTTATATAGGAGCCAGGCCCGTAGGCAACCCACAGTGCCCAGAGCCTTCTAGTGTTGCCAATACCTGCTGCCAGCAGCTCACCGGGCAACATAACCCAAGAGACACCATCTCCCGACAATCCACAGGGCCTCCAAAGCCAGCAAGCTGCAGCCATTATGACTGGCTGTGCTCCTTGGCAGCTCCTTGGTCAAAAGAGGGCTGGCCGCCTAACCTGCTCCAAGGATGTCATAAATGACCACCTCAAGGCCACCTACAGTGACTCCAGCAGAGAACAACCGCTGGGTCCATGTGATGCGCTGATAACACCAGATGAGCCTTTGGCAGATTTCGACCTGAAGGAGCCCTACCTAAGGGAAGTGGAAGAAGTGGTGAAGAGAGCAAGATCGAGTTCAGCACCAGGTCCAAGTGGAGTGCCCTACAAAGTATACAAGAACTGCCCAAAGTTGTTACATCGGCTTTGGAGGGCCCTGAAGGTTATCTGGAGGAGAGGGAAGATCGAACTCGATATGCTGAGGGAGTGTGCATACCGAAAGAGGAGAAGTCTGAGAACATCGATCAATTTCGAGTCATCTCCTTGCTGAGTGTGGAGAGTAATCTTCTTCAGCATCGTGGCTCTCCAATTTCCTGTTAAGCAATAAGTACATCGACACGTCTGTGCAAAAAGGACATATACCAGGAGTTCCCGGTTGTCTGGAACATTCAGGCGTGGTAACCCAGCTCATTAGGGAAGCAAGAGAAGTCAGAGGGGACCTTGCTGTACTGTGGCTGGACCTTACTAATGCCTATGGCTCAATACCCCACCGGCTGGTGGAGGTTGCACTGGAGATACACCATGTACCACAGAAGGTGAGAGACCTTATCCTGGACTATTACAGCAAGTTCAGCTTGAGAGTCTCCACTGGCCAGCTAACATCTGATTGGCACCAGCTGGAGGTGGGGATAATCACTGGTTGTACCATTTCTGTGACTCTCTTTGCGCTGGCAATGAATATGCTAGTCAAGGCAGCTGAACCAGAGTGCAGAGGCCCCCTCAGCAAGTCTGGAGTAAGGCAACCTCCCATAAGAGCCTTCATGGAGGACCTCACAGTGACAACAACGGTAGTACCAGGAGCCAGGTGGATCCTTCAGGGGTTGGAGAGACTCATGTCATGGGCATGCATGAGCTTCAAACCTGCAAAGTCCAGGTCATTGGTTTTAAAGAAAGGGAAGGTTACAGATAGATTCCGCTTTAGGCTGGGAGAAGACCTGATCCCATCAGTCACAGAGAGACCAGTTAAGAGCCTTACTGACTTGGAGGCATGGTTGAGATCAGTGGATTAATCTAGGCTCCCTGGAAGATTCAAGACCTGGGTCTACCAGCATGGAATCCTCCTAAGAATCCTCTGGCCTTTGCTCATCTATGAGGTCCCCATGACTGTGGTGGAAGGTTTTGAGAAAAAGGTGAGCAGCTATTTATGTAAATGGCTGGGTCTACCACGTAGCCTATGTAACATCGGGCTATATGGGAATACCAATATGCTCAGGCTCCCCTTTAGCTCAGTCAGGCAGGAGTTCATCGTTGAACGGACACGGGAACACCTAGCTAAATCCAGAGATGCCAAAGTGTCCGGTGCAGGGATTGTAGTAAGAACAGGGAGGAAGTGGAGGGCAGCAGAGGCAGTCCAGCAAGCAGAGACTAGGCTGAAGCATAAGGCCATCCTAGGAACAGTGGCGCAAGGAAGAGCCAGACTTGGGAGCCTAACAGCGACCCGTTATGACTCTGCCAGCGGAAAGGAAAGACAGAGGCTGGTACAGGAGGAGGTGCGAGCTCAGTCGAGGAAGAGCGAACCACCAGAGCAGTGGCCATGCAGCAACAGAGTGCCTGGATGAAGTGGGAGCAGGCAATGAATCGGAGTGTCACCTGGAAGGACATCTGGAAGTGGAACCCTCAGAGGATCAAGTTCTTGATTCAGGGGGTCTATGATGTCCTTCCAAGTCCATCCAATCTGTGCACATGGGGCAAAATAGAAACACCTGCATGCCCCCTTTGCTCCAAAGTGGGGACTTTGGAACATATCCTGATTAGCTGCTCCAAGGCATGGGGTGAGGGTCGATTTCAATGGAGGCACGACCAGGTCCTGTCAGCAAGTGGATCAAGGACTGCCGACACACCCAAGCCATAGCTAAAGCCATTCACTTAATCAAGGAAGGACAAAAGCCAGGGAAAGTACTGAAAAACTGCTCTTTAGGTTTGCTCTCCACGGCCCGGGACTGGGCGATGACAGAAAATTCCAGCACACATCACCCTGTCTAAATTGAGTCCTGACAGATCTTGGTCTCCGAGGCCACAAAACAACTGTTATTGTTGGAGCTGACAGTGCCCTAGGAGGAGAGGATGGAGGAGGCTCTAGAGAGAAAGAGGGAGAAATATCAAGAGCTGGTGGAGGATTGTCGGAAGAATGGATGGAGGACCAGATGTATGCCAGTTGAGGTGGGCAGGAGGGGATTTGCCAGTCACTCGCTGAGAAAGGCCTATGGAACGCTGGGCATAACAGGTGCCAACCGAAGAAGAGCCATAGGCAACAACGATGAGACAGCAGAAAAAGCATCCAGATGGCTTTGGTTGAAGAGGGGTGACCAGTGGGGGCAGTTGAATGCCACTTGGACACAGGCTGGGGTCTGATCAGCCTCGGTTGGGTCACCAGGACGAGGGTGTCTGTTGCAAGACCCGAAACACCCAGTGACATCAGAAGATGCTTCTGTAACTTTTACGTTACTTTTTCTGATCTGGCTTGGGGATTCTTATTTGAATTTAATAGCATATATATATATATATATATATATATATATATATATATATATATATATATATATATATATATATATATATATATATATATATATATGTGTTTTTTTTTTTTTGAAAATGTAAAGGCCCTTTCACACCAAAAGTGAAATGAATAAGCCTCAGGCAGAAGGAAATGCAAATTCCTGCCTGTACAGTAGAGGGCACAGCTCAAACAAATATTTTAGGAGGAGAATGGTCAACACTCTCCAGCAATAAAAACAACAAAATGTTTTTCAAACACTTAATATTTGAACATTTTCAAATATTATCATTAGTCATTTTTATCATAGTAATGTTTTGCTTTTTCATATGGTTGAATTGCATCATATAAGGTCATTAACATAAAGTGAAATTAACTTAACATAAAGTATATTTGTGCTATATATTTAATTTTTGCAGTTTGCATTTCACTGTTTTCATTTTAAGGAATACAGAGTCTGTTTTTGTAAAAGTGAGATGAGTAAATGCCTGCTCACATTTAGTCTAGAACTCTCAACATTTAGACAGGGGTGTCAGTTAATGAATTGGAAAACAAAGGAACTTGCATTACTTATCTGAGTAAGTATTGATAAATTCATTTTGACTTAGACTGGTTTTCCAGGGTTGTTCTCTAAATACATTATGACAATGACTGTATATAAGGACAAGGCATAATTTTTTTTGTAATATTTGTATTGCTTTACCACACGAATACGTCTTAGGCTCAGGGTGCCTTACAGCAGTGTGTTAAATATTCATGATACTAACCACACAAAGGCAACCAGGCCACCACTGGCGATGCCACTGTGGTCTTTAGAGGAATGTCAATCCACAAACAAGACCTCCCAAAAAACTCTGCTCCAGGCTTCAGTCTCTGACTCTCTCTCTCTCACTCTCACTCCGTTTCTCTCTGCCACACATCCTAAGGCTCGCCCAGGCCCGGCTCCTTGGGAGCTGCTCCAGCCTGCCAAGCCAACGCCAGCTTGCATTATTATCATATTTCATCAATTATGTAAACGATGTCCTGCTGAGTGTGCCTGCAACAGAGCACCATCAGGTCCCGCCCCTAAACGCATGCAAATGAGCTTGCCTGGAGGCGCGAACTGACCTCCGCCTCTCCCCGTCTCCGCAGCTTACCGTGATTCGCTCTCCTGCGTGTCAAGCAGCCCGGAACCCTGGACCCATGAAAGCTCGAGCAGCAAGCCCCATGGGCCAGCTCTGCCGATGTTTGTATACCCGCAAATGTTTCTGAGCGAGATGTTCATCTTCGCAGTGTTTTGAAAATTTAAATTTCTTGACATGAACTTGATCCAGTAGTCTGAGAGCCAAGGCCATTGCATAGCCTCTGTACAAATTTTATGAGCTTTGAGGAGGAGTGTGTTTAACAAATATTTATTTTATATGAGGGGGAGGACTAGAGTCGGTGCTATAGAGCAGTGATTCTCAACTGGTTTCGCTTCAGGACTCAGATTTACAAGAGTACCGTGTTCCATTTTTTTTTTTTTTTTTTTTTTATGAAAGTAAAAAGTGTTTTAAATAAATAAATTAAAATACTATTAATCTCTGACCCAACAATAATTCACCATACAAAACTAATTATGGTCAGCACAAGTTATGATTATCCTTGTTGTTTAACGTAGTTGGGGTCATTTATTAATTTAGTTAGTTAATTTTTTAGTTAGGTAGTTAATCTTGTGTAGTTCATGATGGCATCTGCTTAATTTGGCTATATTTTATCAAGTGACAGAAGAAATTACAGCAAAATACTGTAGAATTGAATTTGATGCATTTGTTGCGGTCCACTCGTCGAACAAACCTGCAACTCATTTTGGGGTTACGCATTAGATATATTTACTATACTAAGTATAAATTAGTCATAATTACATGCAACTAACCCTAAACCAAACCCTGATCCTATAGTGCATGCAGTAAACTAATATTACCCAGTAGGCAAGGCAAGGCATGTTTATTTATATAGCACATTTCATACACAATGGCAATTCAAAGTGCTTTACCTAGAAAGAAATTAAAATAGGGATAAAAAATGCATAAGAAAAAGAATACAATGTAAAGAGAATTCAAAATAATAAAATTATGATAATCAAAGAAAAAAACCAAAGGTAAACTAAAACAGTTATAAAAAAGAATTTTACTTAAATGTATAATTACACTGTAACAGGGACAAATTTAAATAAATTGCAACCCATTTTTTTTTTATTGAACCACCTTGCCTTACTTGTACGTGTTGCATGCAAGGTTTCCATTTTTCCCATATTATCTAAATTCACAGAATTTTTTAATCACCTTGTGCACAATAGGAACGGAATTTCACTCTTTTTTTCTCTTCCTTTCACAAGTTGCCACCAAAAATGTTACTCAATGATAACTCTTATCATTGTGTGAAATGGTTCTTTGTCTTTAATCCGCAAGCCCACTCAGTTTTCAATGTCAAAGGCAAGGACACGCACTGGCCTCCAGGACTGAATGGAAACTCAATGAGTTTGAGCTACACATATCTGAGCTTCATTAAGCAGAAACTATAGAGCACTGAAAGGAAGAGAAGAGTCAGGACTTTCACTCAATGGAATCTCATATCTGCCTAATCCGCTCCCTCTCTGCCGTTTTACTGATATATATCTATTCTAGATAAGATGACTGATGCTGCTGAAAAGCAGTTCTCCCCAATAATTGAAGGAACGGGGGGAAATGAATAATTTACCATTTTTAGATCCCCAATAAAAAGTTTTAATTGGGGAAATAGTGTTTGTGTTTATAACTGGATCTGTGTCTATAAGATGACCATTGAAACATTGATACGTTACTGATAGATAGAGTCTGTAGTTTGTTGCAAATTATTAGTTTACCGTAATGTGAAATTTAGCAACACGTTCCTTTTTCTCCGAGTAATTTTAATGCAATATGTCACTCTTTGGTTTAGACTGTCACAGAGCACAAAGCACAACAAGTTTATAGCGAGGGCGCCGCTGGAATCAGACTGAGGCTAATTGCTTTCATAGTGAGAAGTGACCCCAGTGACGTTTGATATTTGCACTGCAGTCAGCCTGAGCTGTCAGATGAAGACAGCTCTATCAGAGTGACAGTTATCTATGCAAAACAAAACAGGTGATTTTCCTTTCTCTGTCACTCCACTGTTATGCATGACAGACAGTTATTCAGATATCAGTGGAACAGAAGAACAGAGCTGCTAGGCTCTCCTCTCTCAGTAGGGAAGCTTCTCCGGATGTCTGATAGCCTGAAATAACTCCAAATTACAGTTAACTTTTATAAACACCACATTGCTGCCTCACATATATTCTTCCAGTATAGATACATTTCATTTAATTAATATATACACCGATAAAAATATTCTTCAATGAAGTAAATACTAAAGAACAAACAAATGTAATGTCTACATGAAAAAGTTCAGGGATTCAGAATTCAAAACACTAAGTAAATTCTATATTTGTTCTCAATTCAAGTTTGTAGAAATTAAAGCGTAAATATCAACATTATAATGTCAAGTTAAACTACTCAACTTTTGTGATAAGGAAAGCTTTAGCATAAGTTCTGCCGGGAAGACTTAATTGTTACGTCACTTCCACTTTTGTATCTATCCAATCACATTAAGATTGGTACTTACTCATGTTTGAGTTCGCAGATGCTGACGCTCCAATTCACCGCCATCCTCCCAACCACCTCCAGTCAAATCCTTCCCTACATCCACCCCACCACCACTGGGATAATCCCTTCCATACCTCCAGGGGGGGTTGGCTGCGCCTCTGCCTTCGTCTTCAGACAGAATATGCAGAGTCCGGACCCTCAGATTGCGAGCTACGGACAGGGCCTATGCAAAAGTACTTTATTGCTTGCTGGGTTGTTAAATGGGGGGTGAAACACTCAGTTTCAGTCAATCTCATGTCAATCTTGAGTACCTATAGAGTAGTATTGCATCCTTCATATCTCCGAACAGTCTTTAGTTTTATTATATTTATAAAAGAAATATAGGCTGTACCGAGTCTTTCCTGAAAAAAACGAGAGCCTGGAGGCGTATCGTGAGGGCGGAGCTAAAGAATGACGAGCACACCCAAAGCCGTCCTCAAGCGTGGAGAAACCCATGGCTATCTCAGCTAATACAGATATGATCCAGAATCAAATCTGAGGCAGAAATAAATTGAACAGGAGAAACAGCAACAGCAGGACGTCCGTCTCTGTGGTATGTACTGTATTTAGTGGCCTGTCAACATTTGTGTGTCTTTACTCGCAGTTTATGAGGACATGATTCGGTTTATGGACTATTGTATGCGGCGACTAGACCTTAGCAGTAGCAAGCAAAACGGTTTTGCACGTCAGACTAGTGTAACGTTATACATAGAACAACAATGGAGTAACCGTTAGCGCATTTGAATGACGAAGCACGCGATCGTGTCGTTTACTGATGTTTACTCACGCGACGAGCCAACAGCAGAGACATTTGAAGCAGTTTTACTCACCAGCTGCTTCCAAAGCAGGACCAAACCTTTATCGCTGGGACTGCTCCGTCAAAAACACACTTCTTTGGTATGATTTGGTGAAGTCCTGTGACAGCAGTGGCGTGGAAGTCCACTTTGAGACGCGACTGAAGCGATGTTGTGAAGCTTCCCGTCATTTCTGCGTTCAAATCGGTTCAAATGCAGCGTTGCCTTCCCGGAATGCTGTGCTGAAGCGTTGAAGTCGCTCGACGTCACCCATAGGAATAAAGTGGAGCACGGCGCGGACTATAACGGACGACTGGATCGGCACCTGAGAGCAGTGTTTACTGGTGTGCATTTCCTCTCTCGCTCTAGTCACCCCCCTTTAATAAATGGATAATTGTCACAGTATTTATTCTCCCGATTCTTTCTTGCCGAACTGGTGTTCCCATCAGTGATACGCGGGTTAATTCAAAACGAGCGGGTGCATGCGGTCACCCGCGGGGTTTACGAGTCATCCAAAAATATGTTTAATGATATTCAGGTCACGGTCAGTCGGGTCGTTTGAAAAAAAGATGACGCAGGACAAAATGCCCAATTTTCTAACACGTTGAACTGAGCAATTGTACCTTTTTAATAGGCAATCCTTTTTTAAACACAAAGAGCCTAGCTTAGTAATGTCCAACACGATCACATGGTAATGCGTATATCAAGAGGATGAGTGTGCAATCTTGTGGAATTTATATACCAAAATGAGTTTTGGCGTGCATATGCTACGCAGTTTTTACTGAGCTCTATCTCAGTTGACCTGCTGATGAATTCTCCAAGCAGGGTGGTAACATAAACAAATCGCGTTCATTAATAATATGCATCTAGAGACAGCTGAAATGGAAAATGATGGGCCGCCTCAAGAACTGCCTGCTCTCGCCGCTGCACTTCTGAGCGCACGACAGGGCCTGAAACATTTCTCCTCCACAGGCTGGATTAATGGATATTATGCCAGGGAGCATTTACTACTTTTAAAAAATGCAGGTCAGGAAGCGGGTCGGGTAACATTACAATATTTTCTTTTTTGCGGTCCGATTTGCGGGCAGGTTAGCTGAAAACGTTGGTCGGGTGTGGGTTGTTTATACATTGACCCGCGCATCACTGGATCCCGTCATGTAGGCTTCTGGGGCATGAATAATTAAAAAGGTCGATTTTTTGTTGTTGTTGCTGTTTTCTAGCTGTATTTACACTGTTATTGCTTTTGTTGTTTAGTAACTTGTGACAGAGTTACTAAAGTTATTTTGTGACAGAGTTAATTTTATCTTTAAAAAAAAAAAACAATCATACTTAAAACGATCCATCAAATGTTATACCGTTGTGTATTGTGTACCAAGTATTGAGGTCTCCGTGTTCAGGTGCCACGTTATTATGAGGATATGGTGTCACTATTGAGTTATTGTATTGAGCATAACCTTTTAAAGCGTGGTTTAATTCAGTGTTATATTGTTTGAGTAAAAATTATTTCTTCAACCTAGTTCAACTCAACTTTTTAACTGGCCAAGTTACTTGTTTTCTTTGTTAATTTGACTTAGTTAAGAAGAGTTTACTTAATTCCATATGTGAAATTTATATTAAAAAACTTGACAAATTTTTTTTTGAGGAAAACATTCCAGGTTTTTTCTCCACATAATGGTTTTCAATTGCATGATTTAATATGTGAAATACTAGGTAATGAAAACGTCCCCGGTTACGTATGTAACCTTAGTTCCCTGAGAACAGGGAACTCGTGCTGCGTCAGCTGACGCTACGGGGAACGTCAGCTGACGCAGCGCGAGTTCCCTTTTCGAAAGGGAACGTCCCCGGTTACGTATGTAACCTTAGTTCCCTGAGAACAGGGAACGAGATGCTGCGTCAGCTGACGTTCCCCGTAGCGTCAGCTGACGCAGCGCGAGTTCCCTTTCGAAAGGGAACAAGCGTACTATAATTATTTACTGTAAAGTAAAAACTCTCCAGAAAGCTTCTGTGGCACATAATCGCATAATTGAGACCAGCCCCAACTCATAAATAATAATAATACAATATACAATGTACATAATGAACAAATAAGAAACTCTTCTGCATAAGGGTAACCACAAAATTCAAAAACATTACAGACAGACACTAACTTTAACTAACAGCATCTTTCCCTTTACTGAAAAACACGTTAAATAACACTTTAATCCCCAAGTTACCCCAAGTTTAATCCCCAAGTCCCCTAATGCAGGTGGTGATTGTTTTGTCCAGGCCATGGCATGTTGATAAATTCACTGTTAAAGTACACATATTGATTGTAGCTATCAAAAGCACCCTGTCCTAAAACTCAAAGATGGTACAATTAAATTCGTCAGTCCTTCCCTATTGGAAATCAATGCAAGTTGGGCTTTGATGGAGCTCGAGCTGTTGGCTATGTTGAGACATAGAAGGAAATGGGCACAGAAGGTGATTGTGACTGCTATTTCGGCCCCAACAATCCAAATCCTGCTTCCCCCCTCCTACTTTATTGAAGGTAACTATATGGACTGTCAGATTGGCTCTATCTCAAGCCTGTCAGCAGCTAGAGAACTCTTTGCCTTGACAGCCCAACCTGACTCACTCTGATCAATACAGAAAAGCAGTGCTACTCTTCCATTATGTCCCTTTGTGGAAAGAGACAAGAGAGAGAGAGAGAGAGAGAGAGAGAGAGAGAGAGAGAGAGAGAGAGAGAGAGAGAGAGAGAGAGAGAGAGAGAGAGAGAGAGAGAGAGAGAGAGAGAGAGAGAGAGAGATGATGGGAAGACCAAACCATGAGATATTTAGAATAAGATTTATGTAGACTTGGTATCAAGACTGGCAGTTGTGGGGATAATGCTGGAGTTGGATTTCTGGCTGTGCTTACAGTCTGTCAAGTCCAGGGGTTCTAGTAGAAGAAAATTAATTCTGAAGTCTGTCTGCCAAACTGACCAGTGGTATTAGAGCTGTACATTTGACTGGTTGTTTTAGAGGAGTTGTAATATTATTGTAAATATAACTTATAAATTAGATATAGCAATGAAATCAGAATCCTGAATCAACTTTTCAATTATTTTAATTTGATTCAAAATGCATGTTCATATTCTCTTAATTAATTCTACGTATTTTTTATTAAAACCATATTATTGTCCATTTCCTGCATTCAATATGCAACATTTGACTGAAGGTGAGTCACACACAATACATTTTTTTTTCAATTGAATGCCCATATTTCCTGTTTTGTTTGTTATTTTCTTTCACCTATGCGATTTATAAAATATATATTTATATATTTTGAGGTTGTCATGAGCAGGCTTTTTTAGTTTTTTATACTGTTGTCTGAGGTCAACTAATGATGTTAGTGTGTTTTTTACATTCAAAAACATCATAATGATTAAGTAATAAGCTATTTTCAACACTGGCTTTGAGGCTGTCTCCTGATGCTGGGTTTTAGTGGGCGTGACACACTGGAGACTTGGAAGTAAACACCCACAGCTAGGATTGGATAAGATTTGCATATTTAATGATCTTCAGCTCCTCTGTCAGTTCACATAAGGGAGGGATTTTTTTGAAAGCGGCAACCAGAATGATTCTCTCACAGGGCTCCTAAAAGTCTTTATCAAACAAACACAATTATTTGATGATCTCTTACCCACCTGCAATTGATTGGAATACATTTTTTTTTTGTATTTCTTGGTCCGTCTGATTGGTAGATATAAGCGCAAACCACACACACACACACACACACACAGGTTTGTTTCACTATATTAGTGAGGACATTACATAGACTTCCATTGATTTTATATCAGGTAAATTATATTTTCTATCCCCTAACCCAACCCCTATCCCTAAACCTACCCATCACAGAAACATGTGCAGAACACCAGATTTAAATAAAAACATGTTTTGGCTGATTTATAAGCCTTTTTAACTAGTGAGGACCAGTCCAATGTCCTCACTAGTGGGTCATTTTCATGTTTTACTATATAAGTGAGGACATTTGTGTCCTCACAAGTATTGCCAAACAAGGAGCACACACACACACACACACACACACACACACACACACACACACACACACACACACACACACACACACACACACACACACACACACACACACACACACACACACACACACACACACACACATGAGCCCGTCCTTCAAATAACAAGTCAAGAGAGTGAACAACAAAGATCAAGAAAGGAATATTATTTCACTATTTAAGATTCACCGACCTGCCAGCAGGCTTATGTTTTGGTAGCCGGTCTGGAAAACACATAGCCCCGGGACGCTGGGCTTTGCGAGCCCTTGCCCATACATGTCCGAGTCTGATCCCAATCGCAATGTTCCAACAAATAAAGTATTCTTCAGCCTTTGACAGCGTGCTAAGGTATGTTCTGTTAGACATGTACACATAATAAAAATTATCTGTCACAATGTAATACTATCACATAAAAAAACATGTTTTACTCACATAAGTGTGTTGCACCATTCCTGTCGGATCCAATAAGGCACAGCATTGTGTTTTAATCTCAATATGTCGACCTGTGTTTTATTTACAAAAGATTCTGCTGTGAAATGAAGCAAACAAACATCCATTCATTCCTAATATTAATCCGATGGAAGCTTATGCAGGGACTGTGTTCTTCCACAACCAGGCAGAGCACAATAACTTGCTATCTTCTGCCCGATCCATTTAGTTCACAGTGGTTTAACTCCACGAGTTGGTGGACGGAGCTACACAAGCAGGCGTACATATTTATCTGTTGATGCAGCGTTTCCCCATTACGTCATTGATCAAATTTGAGAGCTTTTATTTTTCTTAGCCTGGTGTCAATAAAAGCGTTTCTTTGGCTAACAAGGAAGTTTTCAGCTTCAAAACTTACAGGATATACTTATATCACAATGAACTTTTATATATCAAAGGCCCAAGGGAAAGTTGATTTCTCAGTTCATGACCTCTTTAAAATCTTATTATAATTAAATGGGTACATCGCGGTTGATGGTATTAAATAACAGTTGAGACAAAATACATGTACAAAATGTCCATGTTTTCTAACAATGTTATAACTTATCCCCATTGTACTAAAATAAAATAAAAAATATTGTATTGTAAATAAATAAATAACATATTTTGGTAAGTCTAGGTAAACTGTGTTTGTAAATTTTATTTTAATTTGAGTAATCTCAATAAAATGTGCTTTTTCAGGTGACCTATGTATTTGCAATTCTGGTCCTTTCTCTGCATATATAGAGTGAAAGACACAAAGGGACATGATTTTGACCAGAGCACCAGCCGCTCCTTTTGATCCATTCCTGGGAGTCCTGTGTGATTTCCTAGTGTGGGACAAACCACCCCCCAACCCTCCACAAACCCTTTGGCTTTTACGCTGAAAGGAACACAACAGGCATTGTTCAGAGGATGACTGTCCTCTGTCATTGTTCTCTTTGTCAAAAATCATTATGTAGAACGACAAACAGGTGTTCGATAGCTTGCGAAGGTCAGTGTCAGATTCATGAGCGCCAACATCCAACAATACCATTGAATTTTATTTTTTAAATGAGTAAAAAATCAAGATGAACAGTAGACATTGTTAAGTTTAGAGCAATTAGTTTTGAGCATTAAAATATGTAATCTGAACTTTTAATGTATTTAACAGCCTCTGTATAAACCAAAAATAAACTTGAGAGCTCTTCGTTTTTTAAATGAGGTTTTCCAACATGTCTATAAATATTTAAAACAGGTGACAGAGAACTGTCAAAACTGGAGCAAGTTTGACTGAATATCATCAAGGAGAGGGATTTTTTTTTTTTTTTTTTTTTTGGTAATATAGAAATCAATACAGCAGAATGTGGAATTGAGACCAAGAGTGTATTGTAAATGCAACCAAGTCGCAATGGGTCAATATGGCAAGATGAGATTTCTTCCTAGCTCCCTGAGTGAGCATACACACACACACACACACACACGCACGCACACACACACACACACACACACACACACACACACACACACACACACACACACACACACACACACACACACACACACACACACACACACACACACACACACACACACACACACACACACACACACACACACACACACAGGCACTCATCATCTTCCAGACAATCTCAGCTGGCACTTACACTTGACATTTTTTGGTGGTGAAAGGTCTAGTTTCTGACAGACACTGCCATTGCATTAGTCTGACATTCAGCTGGATATCTGGGCAAATCAAAATGTGCACAGGAATTACCACAGCATCATTTTCTCATGTTATAATGAAGTATGAGAAGTCTTTTTTTTCTTTATATTTATGCTTTGTGATGTGAGCTGGAATTATAACTAATTATTAATAATAGCCTGTGTGTAACTATTTTTCCCCCATTAGCATCACCAAGTGGAATTGCAGAAACAATGATTGTTATTCATCAAACGTTCTAAACATTCCCTTATCTGCCATTGGTTAGCAAACAGACAGTTCCAACACCAGCTTACGCTATTGGCTGAAACTTTCTGTCAAAGAAATCGACAGAACCCATTTGTACGTATTTGTATGAGGTGGCTAATTTGTATGAATTAGTGCGACCTCACTGCGATTTGTCTATACTGCAATGACGGGTTTTAGGGGTGGGGTTTGGGGTTTGGGGTTTGGGGTAAGTAAATAGTGCAAAATTAACCACCTCGTAAAATACGTACGAATTGCTGTGAGATTGGGTTGGAATAAGAGCACTTTTTCACTCTTTAGCCCTATTCGGATGGTAATTGTTTCTCGTGGGGTTGTAAGGTATTTTCATAATTTACAGGGGCTAGTCTGTGATTTTATTGCCGTCCGAATCCAGAATGTCAGTGTTGTTCTCCCACCACCTGTGTAAAATCCCTGGTCGAATTACCTTCTGTTTTTTGACAAACACCAAGGTCGTGTGGTGATTTAATTGCCGTCCGAATCCACATCTCTGAGTTTTCAAGAAAAATTTTCTCCAAAATGAACTGTTTATATCCTTTTTAACCACTGCAGAGCACCGTATCGTTGCGTTTCCCTGTAATTTGGATGCATTTTAATGATCTAGCCTAGACTTTTATTACTGAAATGCTGGAAAGTATTTACAAGAGTCTTTCATCACTGCTCGAAAAAGGAAGAGAAGAAAAACACGTAAACATTTGAAATGATGCATTATTACGGCATTAAATAACGTTATATAGGTTAAATTTGCAGCATTATATTAACTTATTTCTGGTCATTTCCACATTTTTAAAATTACATCTTTTTTAAACAGGAGATTTAAATAATTAAATAATTAATACTTTCCTATTATTCAATTAAATATGATTTTATTCTTATTATTCAGAGTATATGACATTTTCACAGCAGACAAACAGTCATTCGACTGACCACGGTGAGTATATTCACTGGTGCGCAGGATCACAAAACTCGCTTCTCCACCATAAATAAATCAACATCCGAATGCACGAGTTTATCACTGAGGTGGCAAATGTATTTGCAAGAATGTCCACATGAGAAACAATTACCATCTGAATAGGGCTTTTGATATATATATTCCCTTGTGAAAATGTACACTTTAGCATACTTTTAATTTTGAGCTAAAAAAACAAACAAACAACGGAAGCAAATAGTGCAAATGTAATGTAATTTGTTTGGACACATAATATTTACAATTATATTGAAAATTGTAGTTTAAACGTATTTTAAATGCAAGAATAGGATTTAAGTACATATATTTTGTTCAGTTGAGTTCTTACAATACCCCAAATGCTTCCAACTATTTGTAAATAAAGGGAATGCACGTGACATCACCGTCGGCTGGAGCGACTGCGATTAAGCCCTACTGAGTGGCAAAAAGACTGAGAGACAGCATTGGTTTACAGCGTAAATGCAGCGAAAACACAAAACCGGCCCGGTGCCTGAGGGGGGGCAGTGGGAGGCTTTTCCACGGACCCCATGGACATCGCTGTTCCGAGCTTGAGACGGACTTGATAATAGTTTGTAATTTAAACCACTGCCACCTGCTGCTGCTTCTGCTTTTCGAGGGAAAAGCTGCACATAACTGCTTGTCTAGGATCTGTAATCCTCCGTAAGAATTTGTAATAATAACATATTATTAGCAAAAAGGAGCTAGCAAGAGGAGCAAAATATCCAGAGTGTATCTGTATTTGCGATCGTCAAATTATTACATTTCCAACGTGTTTTCGCGTTGCTGAGTAATGTAGCCAATCACAGATTTCTACAACGCAGATGGCCAATCACAGTGTTGAATTTAGAATCCACTCACCACTCGAGTGTTTGTCCTGGTGCTGAGTTCAGTTAACACGCACGTCAAACCTCTGTAAGTGCAGACATTGTGAAAATAAGAGATTCACTGTATACCAGCTTCACTGATATATATAGCGGAACTTTGTGAGATTGCATTTATTGAATGAGTGACAGCATTTAGTGATTATAAAGGGAGCGCTCTTTGCGTGCTGTTTAGGCAATATAATTATAATTTATTTTTTATTAATAGGTCTATAATATATTAAGAATTTGAATAAAACTTTTGTTTTCCATTCTTGACAAGCGGCCACATCCGCTCTTCAATACAATGAAGTTTACAACCTTTAGTTTAAACTGATAATCGTTTGCTCTACTACTCACGTTTTCCTCTATTAACTCCAGTCTCGCAGCAGCTCTTCTGCCACCCAGGCCCGGCTGAGGGGGCGTGTTCCGGCAGGAAATTGCGCCCGTGGCTGTGTCCCATCATAATAAAAGTCCTGTTGCTCGCGAGCCGTGTGTTTGCGTAACAAACGCTCCAGTGGCCTTGCTCAGCTCCACAATACTTGGTCCTGCTCTGCTTCATACTACAGTAACGTTAATAATTGCTAAATGAACATGATTTCGGCCTGAGTCCTATTTTCCACCGGCTGTGAGGTAAAGACCACATGTCCCAAGATTCTGAGCCCAAACTTGGCACGGCTTTATTTTGAATAGGCGCCCTCTAGCGGACTGAAAAATTACATTGCAGCTTTAATATATTTTTACACGTTATTGTAATGGTCCTCCAACAGACATTCTAGTAACTTTGCAACTTTGTCAACATATTCTAACCCTAACCCTGTCTACTAATATGCTTCTAACACCCTAATGAGAGGTAGACAATATCTTAAAGTCCCCAGAATGTGTTAAAGGCATCAAAATAAAGTGAAACCAAAATTTCATAATTTAATTTGTACTTGTATTGTCTTTGAAGCATTTATTGTAAACTAAAAAATTCTATTCAAACCTATGTCATGTATTTAAATATATGCTATCATACATATTTGTAGCGATGAAGTTGCAATTTAGTACATTTAGAATATTAACTTTAAATTAGTTGTCAAAATGAATGCGTAAATGCATGCAATTCATTGTGCGACTTCAAAGCATTCAAAATATTTAACACAAATAACGCAGCATCTTTTTTGTCTGTCAAAATTTGGCTAGTGTTACATTATACACTCACCTAAAAGATTATTAGGAACACCTGTTCAATTTCTCATTAATGCAATTATCTAATCAACCAATCACATGGCAGTTGCTTCAATGCATTTAGCGGTGTGGTCCTGGTCAAGACAATCTCCTGAACTCCAAACTGAATGTCAGAATGGGAAAGAAAGATTTAAGCAGTTTTGAGCGTGGCATGTTTGTTGGTGCCAGACGGTGTGAAAACATCCAGTATGTAGCAGACCTGTGGGCAAAAATGCCTTGTTGATGCAAGAGGTCGGAGGAGAATGGGCCGACTGATTCAAGCTGATAGAAGAGCAACTTTGACTGAAATAACCATGCTTTTAAACCATTCCAGGCCAAAACACACACACGACGCACAGAAAGACACATGCCAGAATCGAGTTCTCTTTCGTGCTTGAATAAACAATAACAACCCTGTACAGCTTCCCAAAGAACCCAGCGTTAATGGGACTGTAGGGGGAGTTTGTTTTTCCGGAGGAGCAACGGAATTGTGCAAGTGTTTTTGTTTGTTTCACTGCATTTTGCAGACAATTGATTTAAAAAATTAAATAAAAAAACAAGCCCAGTTTGACTTCGGATTTGTAGCTTGTCTAATGTTGAAAGATGGAGCAGTCCCAGCGATTGAGGTTCACGGTCATGAATTGGCAGGTGTGAGTAAACTACTTGTTGGCCATTGAAAGTGCACATTAGTTAACAACATGATCGTGTATAGTTAATTTATCAATGGAGCATGCAATGTTATTTCTTATTAAAACTAGGGGACGTTTACACAAAAGGAGCTTCATAACGTTAATAACATAACGTTTTCTTTTCCATGTTAAAGGATGTCACAGCTTTCATACTGGCTGCTCATGATTCTTTAGCTCCGCCCACACCATACGCCTCCATCCGCGTGGTTTTATTCGGAAAGACTTGGTACAGCGTAACTTTCTTTTATAAATATAATAAAACTAAAGACTTTTCGGAGATATGAACGCTGCAATACTACTCTCTAGGCACTGAAGATTGACATTAGATTGACTGAAACTTAGTGTTTCATCCCCCCCCCATGTAAATCGAAGAACAAAGGTAACAGAAAGATTGTAGCTTTAATAAGAATTAATCTACATTTAATATGTATTAGGGTTAATATTTATAATTTATTTAGTTAAGAAGGGTGTTGATAACTATATTCATCTAACAGTTAGGAAGCCCACAGTTAAATATAATTTTTTTTTATAAAGGGGTTATGTGAAGATTGTTTTAAGTTCACTTAGCTAATTTTTTTAAAGCATGATACATTTTTTATTTAATTTTTTTATTATACTGTAATGTTGCCTGTCTAAATATAAATGTCATAGAGAAATCCGTAGTAGTATTAGTGATACCGGCCTTCATTCATAATTACATTACGACAAATATTTAAAATATTGTTTTTGTTGTTTTGTTTTGTTGTTACATTGTTATAATGTAAAAAAGTTGTTTTTACATTAACTTGGAGCGTAGCTGTGAAATTATTACATAAAAAATAATAAAAACAAACTTTTTAAAACATTTTTTAATTACAATTAATTACAGAAAACACTAGTTATAATTTTAATCAAGTACTTTACATTAGTATGTTTTGAATAAGTGTACTTATTGACATGAGACAAGTTTATTAAAATGTAATGTTTTAAAATATACTATGATGTAAAAAAATAATTTTATGTTATTACAAACTGCACCATTTTAAAATTGTTCTTTCTTTAAAATATGGTTGTTTATTTCATTAATATTATATTTTCTGCAAATAGGATTTTTATACTTTTAAGATTTGAGGTACACTGCAAGCGCACATTCAATACAATTAAGCTCACTTAATTTTCACAATAAGTACAGAAGAGAAGGGTTCCCAAACATTCCCAAAAAGAACAAATGGAACATAGGGATAGTTCACCCCAAAATGTACATTTTTGAATTATCTCACCCTCGTGCATGGGGAACATAAAGATAGTGTTTTTTCGTCCACATGGAAGTCAATGGTAACCAAACCCAACATTCTTCAAAATATCTTGTTTTGTGTTCTGCAGATCTTCAGGTTTGGAACGACATACGTAAATAATGACAGAATTTCACTTTTGGGAGAAGCTCGGTTGGCTCAATTTCCTGAGCTCCTGATACTTTGGGGCACCTTGGTCCTTTGCCGTTTTGAGAAGTCTTATCAGTAGCAGGCAGGTCGATCTGCCCCGCTGACAGAACAGCCCATTAGGACCCTAAAACATTGAGGAAGGATACCACCATCACCTTAGTTCCCTAGGGGCTGTAAATAGTGGAGCAGAGCAGCCACACAGTCATTCAATCCTAATGCTTGCACCTTCACTGTGTACCCTAATGTGATTCTAAACACATCTAAATGACATTTCCTCTCACTGAGATAGTGTCGATGGCTCTATTAGAAGTTGATAATGGCAGATATAAGTGCTGCAGGAGAGGATATGGAAGATCCGTATCTTAAGTGGCTCTCTTTCTTTCATGTCTCACTCCATCACTGGTTCCTGAGCTCACTCTAACACACTGGCAATGTGCCTAAGGTGATATGTGCCCAAAACAAGCACATAGTTCATATGTGTGCATTAAAACACACAATTAGGCAAGTGGGCATGTCTGATACGCCAAAGCAACCATGCAATGCAATATAGAAATATAATATGTGGAGGCTAGAAGTGGCTGATTCTTATTTTACAGTTCAATCTTAGTTTTGTATTGAAAAAAAGAAGACATTCAATTTCTGGATTATTACTGTTATGCTCACTAACATGCTTAATAAATGGAGTTATCAGGAGTTGGCATGCTTTTCCAAGAGATGCCTCAATACAGTGCTTAGCCTCCGATCCAAAATAATATTCGTTTTTGGCCCCTAGAGTATTGGAAGAAGGGCAATAATAATATAGTGTCTGAGCAGCAGTGATGTTCTACCTCTTAATGGGACTTTCCATATAGAAGCATTCCCCCCCCTGCTATGTGACACTGACATGGAATTCTGGTTTGCAGGCTTTCATTTTTTACAGCATAAGTCACCAGCCCTTTTTAAACAGAACCATTCAATTATTTGCTGTAATAAATAGGCCTGGCAGTTTTGCTCAGAATAACAATATTTGCAGGCATGGGAATTTGCACGCTTCTGTGCTAAAGTTAACAATATGGAAATGTCTTTGAGCTAACCTGCCAGACTTCTCAGAAACACATTACTTGCAAATTGATAGCAGTGCTGAAAACAGCTGATTAGATACAGGTAGACGGCTGCTGGATCAAGCATGATCCCCTAAAGACATTAGTTGTGCTCAAAATAGCTGTATGGTACATTTGCAGATGAATAACCTATGTAGAAACCTAAACACTCCCATATCACTGATCATTCGTTTATGACCTGAACACTTTACATGCGTGTTACTTCACATTTTTCTATGAAAACTTAACATCTTAGTGCCGTTAATCGTGATTAATCACATCCAAAATAAAACTTTCTTTATATATATATATGTATTTGTGTGTTTGTTGTGTGTATAATTATTATGTATATAAATACACTCATTCATGTATATATTTAAGAAATATTTGCATGTATATACTGTATATTTTATAATATGTATTATATATAAAAATAGATATTTTATCAATTAAAAATGTGTGTATGTATATACAGTATACATATTAATTATGCACAGTACACACACATATATGTAAAGACAAACTCATATTTTGGAGGTGATTCATTTTCATTCATTCATACATTCATTCATTCAGTCATTCATTCATTCATTCATTCATTCATTCATTCATTCATTCATTCATTCATTCATTTGCTGATGATTTCTTATCGTAGATATCTGAATTATATTATTATTAATATTACGGTCACACTTTAGATTATGGTTCATTATTAACTACAACTTTTGCCTCAATAAACCACCAAATTACTACTTATTAATAGTTAGTAAGGTAGCTGTTCAACTATAGGTATTGTGCATAAGGGATTTAGAATATGGTCATGTAGAATAAGGCATTAATATGTGCTTAATAAATAAGCAAATTAATAGTGAGATTTGGACCTAAACTAAAGTGTTGCCAATATTATTATTTTAATATTTATTCAATCTAAAATGTAATACTTTGATAATTATTTGGCACAGTAGTTGCTCATATTTGTTTGTGTTGATATTTTTTTGGTCATTATAACATTACTACTACTAAGAATAATTGTTTAATATGTATTACACTTTAAAATGTCAATGCTTTAGGCGCTGTAATTGATTGATCATGTATACTAACAGCAATAAAAACAATAATAATAATAATATGCTTTTTTATTATAGCTATTATTTGTATTTATTTATATTAATTATTCTATTTTTTAATAGTGATTTATTTGTTTAATAAATATGAATAATAATAGGTGTCATTATTTCTTTCTTTCCAGGACTTTTACTATATAAGCTTTGTTGTTAGGACTCTTAACACACAAAGATTAAAACATAAAGCCCCAAATGCTAACACTGGCCACGTTTGATTTGACACTGTGAACAACATTCATTTCACGGGCAAGGTAATATTAATAATTTAAACAAAGTTGAATGGCATTTTTGTTTTTCTTTTGCATCCTAATTTAGCTCCTCCGTCTGCATTTGTATGTAAAACACGGCCACATCCTCGGATCCCGCTTGATTAAAAATCTACAGCTAAGCTCAAGTCTGTTCTAGAAGAGTGGAAACATTTCCTTCACCCTGTTCTTAAGGGTGGGATTTGACTGAAACCGAAGCCTAATTAACGTGAACGACTGAAACAAACTGGCAAATGCTGTGTGTCCCCAGCGGTGAAAGAGAGGTAAACATATGAAAGATTTCCAGATTTATCACATCTGCTGCCACGGATAATCACTTCTGAGGAAGTAAAGAAACACTCACAAGAATTGTATTTACACATCTACTTTCAATTTGGTATTCAGGTACCAGTTCACGAAGCTGGAGGAATTCCGGGGATGCAGCTCGGCTAGTTCGCATGCAGCCTGGGCTTCTCGTCCACGCAGCGTATCGACTGAACCGACAGGAAAAGAGAGAAAGAGAGAGAAAGGGAGGGCGAAAGCTGCTGAAAAATTCATGCCTCTGCCAGCTCTGTCTATTCGCTGCTCAGCAGGGGCCCGCCTTTGATACTTCACACTTGCGGAAAAAAAAATGCAAATGATTTTTTCGCTGCATAACACAGAGAGAATGTATCCCTAGTAAGTTATAGGAATATCCTGCCAAAACATAATAAAATTTAGCCACCTCTCTCTCTGCCGCTTGTGAGTTTTCCTCGTTTCTATGTAGGTGTGTGAATCTAACCTTTCGCCACATTCTGGAATATCCCTCACCGGCTTTTGTTTTTGACAAATCCGCAGATCGTACCACACGCTACATACTAGGAATCCTTGCTTCCGATGTGTCCGACATGTCCGCGTCAACAATAAGCCGGGGTTCTTTTCTACTTCACAGCAAAATCAAAACGAAGACAAATCAAGTTCGGCTTCTATCCAATTACAGCTAGCAAACATTTTAAGCATGCGCTTGAGTTTGTTGGGTGGGATGATGGGTAATATATGAAAGGAGGTAAATGTGGTCTTGTTGTGGGGAGCTGAAGGGGAAATATTGGCTTTGACAGGTAGCACAGCAGGGGGGCCGCCGTACTAAGACTGGGATCTATTTTTCACCCCGGCTCAGTTTCAGGAATGCTGATTAGATATGCTCTCTCTGTGTCAGGGAGTAATCCACCAATGCTACCACAGACCAGACCTGCTCCCTGTTTCCCACAACTACCTCCGCCATTTTTTTCCCCTCGCCCTAGCTTTGTTTTTGCTCGGATTGAACCGTATTCGGCTTGATTATCGCGCGTTCACGTTGATGTTTGGCAGCGATACGGGCTTAAATAATTGCCGGTGTGAGACGCTTTTTATTTAGCGTAGGAAGCTTGTTTGGGTTTGGGTAGGGAAGAAGATGCTGGGATGTGGGGTGGGGTGCAACGGCGTCTGGTGTGTGTGCGTGTAATAATGTCTTCGCCTTTGTGGGTGCCCACATCAGCCAATTATGAGGCGACATCTGGTTTAGCTGACAAGTGACTGCGGAGGAGGGTGGAAGGTGTGTGTGTGTGTGTGTGTGTGTGTGTGTGTGTGTGTGTGTATGTTGTTCTGGCAGCAAGGAGTCATTTAGTAGAATAGATTTGAGCTCTGAATGCTCAGCAGGGCAGAGGTTGGGCAGAGGGCGGTGTCAAAAACATATACTATATGAATCTATAATTAATAGGCACATATGAACACCATACAAAACCGTTAGAAATATTAAACACCTGTGCGCACAAAAATAGCTTGCAGAATGCTTTAATAACTCTTTGTGTGTGAATAATGTATAATGAATGTTGTCAATCAAAACTTCACTTCAATATTTCATTCTGCTGTTCATTCTCATATCTGACGGTAGGGCTGGAAACTGCTCCAGTGTTTGTTTAAAATTATAAATACATTTATAAAGCATCTTTTCCCCAGTAAACACCTGTATTTTATCAAGAAAAATTCAGTAAAACTGCAGTCAATCAATAAACAGAACAAATTAATTGAGTACAGTTATAATGCAGCTTTGGCATTAAAACATCGACATGTTATTGAAATTGGTAGTTTGGCCTGACAGGGTTTTCCAGCGTGATTGTAACGTTCTGAGAAGGTCCCCAGTATTGGGCCAGTATAAATGAGGCAGCTGACATGGATTACCTGCGGCGATGTGGATCATACTGAGATGGGTGAAATACATTAGCACTGTGAAATGGGCCCCAGCCGAGGGCCCTGACTTCTACACAGGCACAACACTGACACTAAAATCAGAGATTCCCAGGAATGGTTTATTTGTAGCATGAAAAAAAAAGAAAGAAAAAAAAGAAAAAAAAAACATAAAATGGAAGAATCTATGTTTTATGATTTCAGTGAATTTATTGTGTTATATATATATATATATATATATATATATATATATATATATATATATATATATATATATATATATATATATATATATATATATATATATATATATATATATATCATTGTTACACTATATTCATAATATCAAAAAAGTATATATATATATATATATATATATATATATATATATATATATATATATATATATATATATATATATATATACTTTTTTGAAGTATATAACATTTTTGGGGGGTAATTTTACATGTATTTATTTATTTTATTGAAAGGCAGTTCGGTAATGCTTAAGTTTATGATCCAGTTCTCACTATTAACTAGTTGCTTATTAGAAGCATATTGCTAAGATGTTGGCTGTTTATTACTACTTAATAACCACATATTTCTGCTTTATTCCGGTTAGACCATATTCCACATCCCTTAATTCTACCCAATACCTAAATGAAAAAACTACCTTACTAACTATTAAGTGGAAATTGAGAGTTTATTGAGGCAAATGGCATAGTTAATATTTAGTTAATAGTTAAAATTCAGCCTGTCCTCAAAAAAAATATGACTCTATAGGTCGTTTTTCAAGCACCATATTACGACCTATTTACGTTTTAAAGTCATGCTGGCATAAAAATGGTCAGTTTGACGTCATGAAATGACGTATGACTGTCGTTACCAATCATAATGCATTTTCAATTTAATGTAATGTGTGGACTTTTTAACCACCATTTGTCATTATTTCTATTTAGATTTTTTTTTTTTCTTTTACAACTCCACCCACCCCATCCCCAAACCTACCCAGTGATTTATAGTGCATACACACTTTATGAGCACGTGTGTTCCCTGGGATCGAACGATCACATGTTGTTTTTGAATGCTTTACCAACTGAGCTATGCAAAACCTGAAAAAATAAACAGATAAAAGGGAAAAAATGCTTTAAAATGAAAGTGTCCTGCTGTCAGTAGGAGCACTACTTTAGAAAACGCTCCTGTGCGTCATATTTAATTAATTAAAATATTGTCGATAGGGGCGCAACTTTAGTAAAATCTCCTATGGGTCATATTTCAAGGAAGTGACAAACGACCTATAGGCGTATTGGTTGGAGGACATGTTGGTCAAATTGGACCCTAAAATAAAAAGTGTAACCAAAAAAAATCTAAAAAATAATAATAATGAAATGGTTCTCACTTGCGCCACAGAATAAAAAGCATAGTTATTTACTAGATAAAAGCAGATTAGATGTTAAGTTCCAGCTCTGCTGTCTTGTATTTAGGACATATTTGTATTTAATTCATATTATAGAAATATAAATGATACTGTGCAGTGGCACTGCTATAATGGTTCTTTGCAACTGCTAAGTTCTTTTCAAGCTAAGTAGAAAGAGCTTTGCAAATATGGGCGACCACCAGTCAGACATGGATTCTTTTGTTTGCCCAAGCAGGTTATAGCCACTTTGATTGAACTAAGTCTCAGATCACCTGTCTTCATGGTCAGTTTGTGGTCAGAATGGATTTTTTTTACTCTTCATACAAATGGAAGCATTGATTATTTCCGGCAGTTCCAAGGCTGAGCAGATGTAAACTAACCATGGGCATATCGCAGTGTCTGTTCCCATGGTCCTCTGCTCCTCGTTTGGATTGAAATGTTTGCATGTATGTTGTTCTCATGCAGAGGTGAGAGGATTTGCCTGTGTCTCTGAGTGGTTTGGTAAATCCGGCCCGGTCCTAGACACCGAAATAATTAATCCCTTCGGTGTTGGCTCCGCGTTCACCCTTTCAATGATTCTCTGAGCGGCTTACCACCGCGTCGGAGCCCGGGTGAAGAGGAAAGGAAATAAAAGGCAGCAGGGAGATTCATCAGGGATGAGAATGTCTTAATGCAGACCCACCATCCCCCTCTTCCTTCAAACACACTCTCTTCTTGCTCCAGAGACCATGAAAGACCCTTCATTCATGATTTTAAAAAAAGATAATTCAGTCAGTTTAATTTTCTTTTTCAATTTGGCTTCAAGGATTGTACAGTGGCACGATAACCATTTCCATGGCTGAAAAGTGCAGTGATCTGATTTTCATCTACCTCTAGGACTCCATCTTGAATGTGACCATCCTCAGGAGTCATCATTAGGTTTGAGGTAATGGGGAGACTGAGCGTTAAAGGACACTTTTACCCTGTCAATTCTTGATGAAGGACTTTCTTTTCCTGAGACTCTTTCGAAAAAGTTCTACTTTAAATGTGTTGATACTGTTGCAATTGTTGGATAAAGTTGCAGAGAGTTTGAGTTTTCATTTGTGACTGATCACAGCCCCCTTTTAACCTTTGAACCTTCTTGACCCTGGCTCAATGGCGAAAGCACAGCCCTTTGACTTGGAATTAAAGGATAAAACTCAAAGTGAATTGACACTGGACGTTGTAGTGAGATCCCGTGATAGAACACCATCAGATAGAATATCTGATTGCTTTGAGCTTGTTTGGTTGTGAGTCTAGTATGTCATCATGACTGGATGTAGTATATATATATATATATATATATATATATATATATATATATATATATATATATATATATATATATATATATATATATATATATATATATATATATATATAGACAACCCAACATAATTGTGTTTGATTGTGGATGAGATAATCCATCTCTCTCTCTGATGTGCATTTATTCTGAGAATCTCCCAGATACTCATCTTTTTAAAGGCTTAGGAGATCATAATCTGATCTAGATCTTTTTAATACTCTGAGACTCCACACATCTGGCAATTAGAGGGTGATTTATGGATTCAGAGTTTAGTATTGACTACTGTACTTTTGTAATTTAAACAAATCCCACCGGTTAAGACAGTTCTGTTGATTCGAAGACTCATAAAATCAGTTCTATTGACTGTCTTGGCTATTATCTCAGCAACAATCCCTGCATTATGAGGCTTATTTATCAGTATATGGTCCCTGAAGAGTTCATAGACAAGCCAGACTTTCTTCATAAAATATAAGAACAGTCAGCCCATAATTCAGAAAACTGCATTTTTTGTTGAAGATTGCATGTTATTATAAACTACATTTCCATTAATATTATTTTTGTTGATAAACAAGCAGAAATATCATCATTAGTAAATATAATTGTAAATACGGTTAGTAAATAATAATAAAAAAAGACATATTATTGCGTCTGCTTAACTATTTGCTCACTTGAATTCATCATATTTCTTACAAAGATCCGGTACAGTGGGAAATATTTACTATATTCTGATAATGATAACCCGAATTACACAGGGATGATCAATTAATGATCTTTACGGCGCTGTACGCGCACGTCCTGACTTTGCCATTAGCTACAATTAAAGTACAAAGCAAAAGTGTGACATTCAACTTTTAACCTTGCTACTCTTATGGAGTCTGTCTCAGAATATTTAACATGATACAACGGCGAACTAGGCCTAGACTCTCAAATTAAAATTAAATCGTCAGATTAAATCCTGTCTGTCTGGGATAAAGTTATAATTTCTGTAAATGCATTGCATTATGATGAAATAAAAAAAGGGGTTACACTTTATTTTAGGGTGTCATTGTTACAGTGTCATTGGGACACTGGTACTTACGGGTTAGTGTAGGATTGGGGTTTGGTTGAGGGTTGGATGTAATTATGTAACAAATACTGTGAAATAAAGTTGTACCAAAAAAGGTTACATTTTATTTTACAGTGTCCTTGTTACATATGTGACATGTACTTAGTAATAACAGTACATTATGCATAATTACATGCAACCAAACCCCAATCCTACCACAGCCCTATAGTAAGTACATGTAGTTAATTATTATTAATAAGTAGCCTACTTAAATATATAGTTACACTGTAACAATGACAGATTAAAATAAAGTGTAACCCAACTATGTAATAATACATTTAAGTACTGGGCAATAATAATTAACTATGCACTTATAAGATTAGGATGTTGTAATTATGGACAATTTCTTGAAGTTGGTAACCATGTAGCATTACAAGCACACTGCAAAATAAAGTGTTACCCCCTAAAAAATATCAGAATGCAATTTAGTGGATCGGTTGTTATATAATCTGTCTGACCTGTTTGTTCCATCCATTGTTTAATTTAATTTCTGTTAAACTATTAAAAAAAAATAAAAAAAATCTTAAACATGGCTGCCACTGAAGCATTACCCCAGCCTGAGTCTCACAGCACGTCTCCTCCTGAGATGACTTAATTACATTCTGCAGAACTGTGCATTTATCGAAAGCATAACCTTTACAACAGACTACACGGCAACCGCTGTGAACAACAATTAATAATTAGAGGTTACTGAGACGAACAGGCCACACGCAGGGTGCTGAGCAATGGACATCTTATTTCACCATTATTTTCCTCCAGGAATGGCTCAAGAATTAAAATAGATTTGTATATATATATATATATATATATATATATATATATATATATATATATATATATATATATATATATATATATATATATATATATATATATATGGATTTAGAATCTAGCATTAACTGAGGTGGAATTTTGATTGATCAGCTAATTTGATTTCTAATCAAATACTGGATTTCTAAATTAAAAATAAAAATAATAATTAAATCTGATTCCCTTGTTTCCTTTCCAGGATTGTAATGTTTCAATAGCTGTATTCTGAGTCTCAAATCAATACAATATCTTTCACTGAGATCTCAAGATTTCATTCACTGATATTGACTGTAACAGAGTGCATTAGTCGGGTACAGCAACACAGCTGGGCAAGATGCTTTCATGGCATTTTCAGGTTTGTTTAGTCATAAATAAAAAATCAGATCAACAAAGTGAAAGCAAACCTTTGATGTAGAGAGCTGGCAGAAAGGATGAGGACTAGCAGCCATCAAATAATAGGTTTATGGTGACTGTGTTATATACATTATAACATTTGACTGGTGGCTCTCCATATGATTTGAATTTGATTTACCATAACCATTGTCTCGATGTTGCTCTTTAGATGAAATAATATTTTAATATCCTAGTAATGAGACAAAATAGTGTGTTAAATTAAGATATAACAAATAAAACACAATTAAACTTTTATTATTATTATTATTAATATTATTATTGTATTTTCTGCAAAATACTGGACAGTAAAAAATACTGGCTTTAATTCAGCTAATTCAGAGATGAAGCTCTCAGTGCCATATTTGACAAGCAACTTCTTTGGATTTGCTGCCCTCTTGTGACGCAGGCCTACTGGAATTAAGGGGGGGGGGGGGGGGTGCATCATCAAGACATCACTGCCTTGATGTCAGTTTAAATGCTCCTTATGCCACATGAAGTCTTCTTGGAGGCGTTGTTTTATTTCAACAATATCAAAATGATTAATCCTTACAGATGAAAAATGACTGGCTTGTGTGAATATTAATTTTGCTACATTTCAACTTTTAACTTATATAGAGAACAGGAACATATACAGACATAACTGAAACATATGAGTCATTCTGTAGTTGGAGATACATTTTGCAAAAACTGATCACTAACAGGAATTCTTTACAGTATTTTTATTGAAAAAATATTCAATTTTAATAATTCAGAGCTGGCAAACACATTACTTACTTTTTTACTTTTAAAGACAAAGTAAGTTATTTATAGTAGAGGTGCAACAATGTATCATGTCATAATATATTGCAACAATATATATTGAGGATAGTGACTATATGTAGGCTATTGTGAATAGTTCACTTAAAGAACAATTACTATGTGATGAAATTGTTTTTGTGTCAGTACAACATTGAACTACTAATGTTGAATATGTATATTGTATAACATTGCATTGGGGAATATTTGTAGGTAGTGATAATGGCAAATGTCTTATGTTACCAGTAAAAAGTGGCCTACACTATTAAATATATCTAGTCAGCGACAAATATCAAGCATATTCGTTAAATAAAATATATATATATAGCGAAAGCTATATTTAACATATGTGGTTCTGGGGGCCGCAAGAGAGTGATAGGGAGTCCTTGGAAATGTCTAGAAAAAAACTGTAGTAGTAATAATAATAATAATAATAATAATAATAATAATAATAATAATAATAATAATAATAATTTGATTAAAATAAATGCGTAAAACAATAAATTAGATCTGAATAAATACATACATGAATAAAATGTGATTAAAAATGGTTAGTTATTAACCTAGTAAATAAATTAAATTAGATTAAAATTAAATTAAATAGAAAAAAATATTAAAATAATTGAATAAAACTCAATTAAAATGAAATAAATACATATAACACAATACATTACTACATTGAGTAGATCAAAATATATAATAGCCTAATTAAACTAACTGAACTGAAACTATTTTTCAATTTATAATATTAATTAGGCCTATTTGTGTAGCCTATACATTGAGTGTTAATAAAAGACAGACTGTGCCTTATACATTTTAGAACGGAAGTCACTTGCTCACATGATCATATGAGAGGGTCTGTGGCATCTAAAAGGTTCAAACCCCCTGGCATAGAAAAAAAAAGCACATATATGCTATTGTAAGCACATAGCCTATTGCCTTTGCTCCAATACATTAAGTTGCTAATTCAGCTAACACAAATGTAGTGTAATTTATATGAAACAATAGGCTAAAGCAATGCTAAAATAAATCACCTTTTTAAGGTGAAAAATTAATCGTCGTTTAATTTCGTTTCGTTTCGTAGAGTCGTTTGCCTTTGGACTTGCCTAATTTGTCTATCCATAAGAACACAAAGAGCATACACATCGTGGTTGACGTGAATATTTACCAATAAATAGACTAAATAAATTAATGCATTAAAAAATAAAAATAAATAAATCAAGCCTAGTTTGCCGATAAAAAGGGTAACTTGGGCTACCTGCATTTGCAGCTGGTGAACGACAGGTAACGGCTAAACAAAGCGTAAGAACGCACTAGAAAAGATTTCTATCAAACCACTCCTCTGTTTTCGGTTCATATCGAAATAATACAGGCTAGTCTTATCGAAGAGACGCGAGGTTAGTGAAGTGTTGTTGGGTCGCGAACCGGACGAAACGCTTGAGGCCATAATGTTCGTTTGATAAACGAATCGTTCAAATGGATTTTTAAACCGGTTCAGATTAAAAGATCCGACTCCAAAGAACAATTCTTTCACGAATGAGCTAAACCTTCACCATAGTATGTTTCCTTTCCTTCAGGAATAGGGATCATTGCGTTGATTCAGGGATTATTATTTTTGTTTAATTAGATTTTTTTTTAATATATATATAAGAATGGAGGTCGACTTCGAGTCCCACATTGAAAGTAGCAGCACTGACGGAACCAGTAAAATCTCAAATATAGAGAGTTTAGGCTTGTCACACTCCAAGTTGGCTTATGATGGGAACTTCATTCGTTCTGCCTGTGGTATGTTTATGGCTGGAGAAATCGTAAGTTGGCTATACTGTGCATGTGCTATCTCGAGTTCAATATTAATTCCAGAGTTATAGGGCTATCTATAGGCTAGCTAATATTGTGTTTGAAACACAGAAATTACAGTAATATAAATTAGAATGGAAGAACTCAAAAAATACGTTTTGTCACAAATTGTTGTTTCCACTTTCCATTCCCCAGCTAAGGATCAGATTGTTGTATAAGCTATGGTAAAAGTGAAACTGCGATTTTAAATCTTTTATTTCATGTAAACAACATAGAAAACTTATTTTAGAAATAATACAGGCTAGGGGTTTTGAAACTTTGATCAACTAGGGGTCAGAGAATAAAAAGCAAAGCAAAAATGGATAAAGTCTACCGAACATTCTAACTGTTTCATTTCTAAAAGTTTCTCTTCTTGCCGGACACTTTCCAGAATTGTATATGTTTGCTTTATATCTTTCTAGTGAGATTGTATTATGCTCACTTGTAGAGCAGTATTCTTAATACAGTAGGCTATGTAAGCTGCTTACATTTATTGTGAAAGTTTCTTATAGAAATATCAAAAATGTTCTTCTTCAGGTTTATACATTCAACATTAAGTATATAGCCAATTTAAGCTTGGAAACAGTATGTTGTATTTATAATGTCACACTTACTATTTATCTAACAGTTTAAAAGTTTTTTCGTACAAAAAAATAAATAAATATAGATTTCAGGAAGTGTGTCGTTCAAGTTACACTGTAACTTTTTTATTTTAATCTTTGTTAAAAAAAACGTAGTTCTTTCAAAAATATGTGCTCATTAATGTATATTTACTTATTTCACATAATAAAGTTTTCTCGTAAGTTTATAATATGCCATTGAAAATACGGGTCAGGGGTTCGAATGCCGGTCGCCATGTTGCCCCTCTATCTTGAAAGTACATTAGCCAAAGAGGACATACCCGTAGCTTCGCCTTTCGCGTTTTAACACTCGATGGCACCATATCGAATGTGAAGAGGGGGATTGCCATGTTAATCTTGGACTAAATCGGCCACCGTAGGAGTTCAAACGAAATCGGAATTGAGAGGAACAGAAAATAATATTCACTGGATGGTCATATACCTTTTCACCGCTAGATGGGGGAAAATATCCCACAGTGTAGCTTTCATAAAAGGTTCATCTTGGCGGTCCAGGTTGGCATCATAAAGTTTGAAAAATCTTGACCGGCTTTAAAATAGGCTTTATTTGAGTGCAAACTGTATTTAAATAAAATTTATCAGAGGCCCAAACAGAAGACAAGAACTTGTCGAATAAAGTTGTTATTTAGATTTTCTTTCTTTTCTTTCTGTTTTTTTTTTTTTGCGCACAAAAATTATACTCGTCGCTTCCTTAAATTATTGTAGAGCCACTCTAGTGAGATGGGCTTTTTGTAATGACTTTCTGAGCCATCAGATTTTATTTATTTTAACATATCTTCACTTGTATTCCGAAGATGAACGGAGGTCTTACGGCTGTCAAGCGATTATTGTATTGTATAACTAATGACAGAATTTTCATTTTTGGGTGAATTAACCCTTTAAATGAAATTAGCTGAACTTAAGAGAGCTTAAGTAGGACCTTGTAATATACAGTTGGGCAAAAAAGTATTTAGTCAGCCATCAGTTGTGCAAGTTCTCCCTCTTAAAAAGATGAAAGAGGCCTGTCATTTTCATTATAGGTACACTTCAATTATGAGAGACAGAATGAGAAAAGAAATCCAGAAAATCACATTATCTGATTTTTAAATAATTTATTTGCAAATTGTGGTGGAAAATAAGTATTTGGTCAATAAAAAAAAGCAAGATTTGTAACCTCCAATCGTTACCTGTATTAATGGCACCTGTTTGAACTCATTATCAGTATAAAAGACACCTCTTCACAACCTCAAACTGTCAGACTCTCAACTCCACTATGGCCAAGACCAAAGAGCTGTCAAAGGACACCAGAAATTAGATTGTAGACCTGCACCAGACTGGGAAGACTGAATCTGAAATAGGTAAGCAGCTTGGTGTGAAGATCTGCTGCAAAAGAGACGGCAGTTCTGTGGGAGCAATTATTAGAAAATGGAAGACATACAAGACCCCTGATAATCTCCCTCAATCTGGGGCTCCACACAAGATCTCACACCGTGGGGTTAAAATAATAACAAGAACGGTGAGCAAAAATCCCAGAACCACACAGGGGACCTAGTGAATGACCTGCAGAGAGCTGGGACCAAAGTAACAAAGGCTACCAGCAGTAACACAATACGCAGAGCCAGACGTGTCCCCCTGCAAGCTAGTACATGTCCAGGACCGTCTGAAGTTTACTAAAGAGCATTTGAATGATCCAGAAGAGGATTGGGAGAATTCCATATGGTCAGATGAAACCAAAACTTTTCGTGTTTGGAGGAAAAAGAATGCTGAGTTGCATCCAAAGACACTATACCTACTGTGAAACATGGGGGTGGAAACATCATGCTTTGGGGCTATTTTTCTGCAAAGGGACCAGGATGACAGATCTGTGTAAAGGAAAAAATGATGCCATGTATCGTGAGATTTTGAGTAAAAACCTCCCATCAGCAAGGACATTGAAGATGAAAAGTGGATGGGTCTTTCAGCATGACAATGATCCCAAATACACTGCCCGAGCAAAAAAGGAGTGGCTTCATAAGAAGCATTTCAAGGTCCTGGAGTCTCCAGATCTCAGCGACAGCCCCAAAACATCACTGTTCTGGAGGAGATCTGCATGGGCCAAACTACCAGCAACAGTGTGAAAAAACCTTGTGGATACTTACAGAAGATCCTTGACCTCTGTCATTGCTAACAAAGGGTATATGTAAGGGATAATGTACACCCAGCCGGTTGTTATCGCAGAATAAACCCTGACAGAGTGATCAGGACCCCGACGCGAAGGGGAGGACATTATCCTGCTTATTACACGGCTACTAGTCTCAAATAAATTAGACACAAAATATTGTCTTGAGATTAAACATTTTATTAGCTCTTACGCAAAGCTTCCGAGAAGAAAAACAGTTCCAACCTGCTTTAAGCTTTTATCTATTGCTGAAGATTTGCCATATGCCCTTGCTAAATGTTGAAAATGAATGCTGAAAGGGTTAGTTCACCCAAAAATGAAACCAAGCCTATGATTTACTCCCCCACAAGTCATTATAGGTGTATATGACATTCTTCTTCAGACAACAATGGTTGTGTTTGAAGTACATAAAAAATGCAGCTGTCCGTCAAATAACGTGCTCTATACGACTCCGTTGGGTTATTAGAGCCTTCTGATTCGAATCGATGCGTTTGTGTAAGAAAAATATCTATATTAAAAACGTTATAAAGGAAACCTGCCTTGAAGTCTTCCATTGTAAACTACGGCTGTTTAAGCCACAAGATGGCGCCAGCGTTAAGCATAGAAGTAGTACCGGTCAAGATAACTCGTAGTAAATGGATGAGCGGGTGTTATTTGGGAATAACATACCGCTGCAATGCGCGATTGACCAATCAGAATCAAGTATTTCACAGAGCCGGGTAATAAAACAAAGTATTGGAGATTAACTTTTGGTATTGACCAAATACTTATTTTCCACCATAATTTGCAAATAAATTCTTTAAAAATCAGACAATGTGATTTCCTGGATTTTTTGTCTCTCATTCTGTCTGTCACAGTGTATCTATGATGAAAATTACAGCCTTTATTACCCTCTCTTATCTTTTTAAGTTGGAGAACTTGTACAATTGGTGGCAGACTAAATATTTTTTGCCCAATTGTATTTATATGTAGTTTCTTTATTAGTTATCAAAGTACTGTTGAATGCACTGACATATTTCAACGTAATTTCACTTGAAACTTGAATTCCATGTTTTTAATTAAATATATTTGTAATTACACATTTGTAATGATGAAGATGCAATTTAGCACATTTTAAAATATATTAACTTTAAAAACACATTAAAAGTGTACTTCTTCACAAGATTACTAAAACATAATGATTTAAAATGTACTTTAAGGAAAAATGTTATGTTTCACATTACAAAGTACACTTTCGTGATGAATGTACTTTTTTTAAGTGCACTTCAGTCGTCTTTTGTGTAAATACAATTATATTTTCTGCAAGTACAGTTTTTATATGTACTTTAAATATATGAAGACACTTAAGAACTCTTATTTTTCACAAGGCATTTTTTGCAACCATACAGTGTGTACTGAATAGGAACATCAAAACTTAAGACTTGGTCATGAAGATACTTACTCACTACGGAAAGAGAGGAAGAGGACCAACCAAAACAGTTGGGAAACAAACTCTTCCTTTCAGCTTGTATTGTTCTTCTTCCTTCCACCACATACTCTGAGTCAAATTCATGCATTCCCTTTCCTGTCATAATCTACAGCCAGCTGTCTTCTAAACCCAAAATAATTTCCCCAGTAATATCAAGCACAGTTAGAAATTCTTTGGCTGTATATAACAGGAAGGGAGGGTGGGAAGTCTCTGGAGAATAGCATGGTGTTAAAAAAAAGGAGTGGTGGAAAGGCCTGTTCTGCTGATTAGAGAACATAATTGTCATTGTTTTTATTTATTTTTCTCAAAACGTGTTTTTACAGCTTAATCCTTTTTTCAAGTTCTGAAATATGAGTTGGTGATTTAAACCTATGAGTTTGGCAGAGGCTTTTATCCATGGATTAAAGTTATACATGTTATGAGATATATCCGCTTGGTTTTAGATCACTTTTATTGTGTTTCTCTTTATCCAAAGACAGTACTGTTTCAGTCCAATATAAGTATCTTTGCTCCATCTTCAATCTCAGGTGTTTGGGCTTCTGGTGTGGACTCTAATTGGTGGGACGGAGTACCTCCATGTTCCTGCACTGGGGTGGGTAATGTTTCTGTCAGTCTTTTGCTGGGTGCTTACAGTCATTCTCTTCCTCTTATACCTGACCATGGCCCACACCAGGATCCCCCAGATTCCATGGAAAATTGTGGTGAGTAAATTAGAATAAATATTAGTTGAACTTATCTAAATAATAATAATAATAATAATAATAATAATAATAATAATAATAATAATAATAATAATAATAATAAAGTGTTATTGTTTACCAAATTTTTATTAAACTGAAGGCTCTCGATTCACAGGGGATATGTTTTAATGGCATCGCGTCTGTATTGTACCTGACAGCAGCTGTGATTAGTGCTTTATCTTTGAATGTGGCCGTTAGGGGGCGCTACTACTTCATCAGCTGGGCTGCATCAACGGTATGCCACGTTTCCAACTCCTCTGATTAGTTTAGCAATGCACGTTTCCTTATGAACAATAGATACAGCAGCCGTGCAGACTGAAATAATTTGTTGACATTACTGTACTGAGTAATTATGTGTCATAATTACAATAAATACCTAGTAGTATATTGTTTAAATGACAAATTCCTTTGTTCTGTTTCCCTTTCAGATATTTGCCTCACTAGCTATGGTGTGTTATGCAGGAAATACAGTAGTCAGTTACAAACCCTGGAGATCAAAATCTGAAGATACATAAGCAGATTTTTTTTTATGATCCTTGAGGTATAATTTATGAATTATGATTTATGAATGTATATGATGTTTAAGGGTTTCTTTATCTTTTATTGTTTGCTTTACAGAAAACTAGGTCTGGCTATAATGACACTTCAAATGACTGATGAGTTGGTTCTTTTTAGTGAATCTAATGACAACTAAGGAACCAGTGTAGTTACTGACTGGTTGTTCAAATGACAGTGTGTTGTTAAAAATGCTCACATCTTTGGATTGCATTTATGTTGCCTCTAAAAATACAATGTTACATATTATATAATGGAACACATAATATTAGTGCTGTCAGATCGATTATTCGTGATTAATTGCATCCAAAATAAATGTCCGTATTTACATAATATATGTTTGTGTACTGTGTATAATTATTATGTATATATAATTACACATACATACATTAATTTATATATTTAAGAAATATTTACATGTATTATACTGTGTGTGTGTGTGTGTGTGTGTGTGTGTGTGTGTGTGTGTGTGTGTGTGTGTGTGTGTGTGATACTCACCTAAAGGATTATTAGGAACACCTGTTCAATTTCTCATCGCAATGCAATTATCTAATCAACCAATCACATGGCAGTTGCTTCAATGCATTTAGGGGTGTGGTCCTTGTCAAGACAATCTCCTGAACTCCAAACTGAATGTCAGAATGGGAAAGAAAGGTGATTTAAGCAATTTTGATATATATATTTTTTTCTGTATTAAATGTTTGATTTCATAAATATGTCAATAAATCTTAACAACATACGAACCACAGAATACTGCCTATTACCAACTTTGAGAATACATTGTAATCTATTTATTGAAATGTGGCATTAATCAATGCAGAGTATATAAGAAAATATTTTGATTTAAGCAAAAAATCTTAATCCCCTTAATCTTTACAGTCGTTCGAACAATGTTGCAATTGATTATTCAGTTTAGATAACTTCAAATAAAATATTTGTTGTTTTTTAAGCCTAGGTTAAAGAACCACCTCAGGTTAGATTTCCCGTTTCCCTGAGAGGGGAAGAAGACGCTGCAACCTGTCATGCTGTGTGTCATGGCATTGATGCTATGGGAACTTAATGGTGCCCTAAAATGAAAAATGTAATTAACCTTGCCATAGTGAAATAATAAGAGTTCAGTACATGGAGTCTCAAACACCATTGGCTCCTACTTCTTCAAAAACTCCACAGGAAAAAAAGTGCTTCTCAATATAAACCCAACCGTGACACAAGCATTGGGGATAATTTATATGCACGCACCCAACATTTGCATCTGTCCAAACATGTTCATTGTCAGGCGGAAATGACGCAGCCAAATCATCAAGCGACACTTGAGGATAGCAAAAAAGGTTCTTAATGACACACGTCATGTTTAGGCTGTGCAGGGGACTGTTGTCATATGTCAACAGTCATGGTTAAGGTTTATTATAATCGGATACCACAACAAAACGTTCGTTTGTTCGGCCCATTTCAAGCACTGGTGTTTTCAGATAATCCGCGCGCGAGAGAGAGCTTGCGTGTATATGGTTGCCAGAGTGGACATGTTTAGGTAAAACACCGGATAGTATACATTTTTTTTTCTCACAGAAAAGCTCTGTTTGGGTAGCCTGACAAGCCAGACCCACATCAAGATCTTTGGTCTGGAAACTCACCATAGACAGGGCTCAATCCGAGGGGCGGGATAAACGGCTGTCTTTCAAACTCCCTCTGCACGCGATAGAATAGCGCTACACCAACCAGAGCAACGAAGGTGAAACAGAGCTTGTTGATAGATTAAACATTCACCGTATCCGGTCAGCAAAACCCTGAACACATCTTCCCTTTTTAAGAATGACTTCAGTGCCGTTCTTTGTTATTTTCTCAGAGAAAAGCTTAACTCCAAGTCTTCCAGAGTCACGGTCAAAGCTGATTCGAAAGACCGCCGCCGTTCGCCAGTTTCTGTGTTTACTAGAAGCACGCAAACGCAACTCGGCCGTCGTCATTATGGCCCCGCCCGCCGACTCTATACACGACGTGATTGGCTCGTCCAGATTGTGAGGAATACAGCTCAGAAGGGTATTGAGAGTTCCTAGACGACACTTGCGGGCAGATAAAATTTGCTGCCGCTAGGGTGCGTCTAAATTTCTAGGCTACTGTTTGGGGGATTAAATTACTAAAATGCGAGCTCTTTATCTACGGATGATCTGAAAACACCAATAAACAAGTAGGCTGCATTTTAATCAATCTCCATTTGAGATGTTCTGCTTAAAGTGTCATTCCAGTCTGTGTTCTGTCAGGACTCACGAGATGAATAGCTGAACTGCTGTGAGCTGTGAGCTGCTGAAATAAGCCAATCAGAGCAGAGCTCAACATTAATATGAATTACTCTTCCAAATAAGGCAAAAACAGAGCATTACATCCTAGGGACAATTTATAGGGTTGTAAATGGACCTGTAAAACTGTATCTTGACAATTTTTGCCCTTAAATAAGCCACATACCCTCTATGTAGATATCAGAGCAGGCGCGCTGGAAGCCAGTTAGTAGTAACATTACTCAAAAAAAGTCTAAAAATGCGTTTCTGCTGCTTATTGCTAGCCATGACCAAACAAGAGTGAGCGAGGTGACGTGACGGTGACCCTAGCACTTCCTGAGCAATTATTAAAATACTTAATTATTAGTTTATATTTTATCCACTGCCAGTTATTTTAATCACATATCAAACACAGTATGTTATGTAAGTCTATTCTAATTTATTTTATTTAATTTCATGTTTTAAATACAATATAATTTTAGTCCACAGCCCCCCACTAGGGGGGCTGATGCTATAACAAGGGGGGCTGCCCTTCCCGCTCTATCAGAGAACAATTTAACATATTGTTTCAACTAATTCTAGGGCACCTTTAAATACTAGCTCTGCAATGCCCTGGAAAGAGCAAGGCTAAGTTTCCCGAAACCTTCTTAACACTACGTCATTCTTAAAGGGATACTTCACTGCCTTTTCATATTAAACTATGTTATTCCCTTAACTTAAACGAGTTGATACATACCTCTCTCGTCTCAGTGTGTGCACTTAATCTCTCTGACACGCAGTGACGATCTGATAGCATTTAGCTTAGCTCCCTAAGCAGTTCATTCACTATGGAACCAAACAGAGATCAAGTTAGAAGTACCAAACACCTCCTTGTTTCCCCTATTTAAATACAGATACACGAGTAGTTGAACGATCAAGTATGGTGACAAAATAAAACGTGGCGCGTTTCTAATCGGATTAAAAAGGAGAACTATAATGTATGGCGGAATAGCACTTCTGAGAGTACTTCGGCTCGGCGCAGTAAAAAAGTCCCGGCCGAAACATCTTCCCTCACATCTCCCTATTGACAGAAATGAGAGAGTGAGGGGGAGGTGTGCCACGTTTTATTTTGTCACCATACTTGATCGTTCAACTATTCGTGTAACTGTATTTAAATAGGGAAAAGATGGAGGTGTTTGGTACTTCTAACTTGATCTCTGTTTGGTACCATAGTGAATGAACTGGGCTTAGTGGGCTAAGCTAAATGCTATCAGATCATCACCGCGCGTCAGAGAGATTAAGTGAAAGCACTGACACGAGAGAGGTATGTATCAACTCGTTTTAGTTAAGGGAATAACATAGTTTAATTTGAAAAAGCGGTGAAGTAACCCTTTAAGTTATACCTTACAGTATCCCTAAATGTTAAAATGTGTTTCCCGAAATGATCTTAGTTAAAATACCTTCTGTAAATCATACTTTCGTAAGGTTGGTCTGGACCACTCTTAGCTATACCTTATCACTATTAACAGTTAATTCCACTAGTGGCCACCACTGTGCAAAAAGCTTCTTTAAATGTAAATCTATACAAATATAATTTCAAAGTTGTAGTATACACCCAGTGTTCAATTAGGCTATTGATTTTTGTTGTTGTTGTTGCTGTTTTTTTTTTTTTTTAAACAAGGATTAAAATTGTCATTGAAAAAGTGTCATTACACTAATGGTTGTTGGCTTTTTAATTATATTATCCAAAGGTACATCAGCTGGCAAATCATTAGACAGGAGAGGCTTAGAAGCTGCTATTCAAAATAAATTTTGCCTGCCACGACAGCAAATTCAGCAGCTTTTAGATCTTGTTGGACCAACTTTGTCGAGAGAAACTGGAGCTACTCCCTCAGCCCTGAAATCCAGCTGCTGGGGGCTCTCCTCTTCCTTTCTTTTTTCTCCGCCATATCAGTTGATTATATGTTTTGCGTGTTGCGTTTTAATTGCGTAGGCCATCTAATAACAGAAATGAGTTATTTACACAATAATGTGATGCAGCTGCTGGGCAGTCATCCCTGGTTGTGGAGTAAATCAAGACACTATGGAACATAATTGTAATAATATAAATTACTCTTTCAAACTGCCAGTTAGTGTAGCGGGTTTACTCATGTCACGATTGAGCATGAGATTGCTGGTTTGTGCACTCATTTCAAAATTATGTCAAATTTAGTTGCAATTTTGTATGATAAATGGAAGTTCAACTATTTCTGAAGTGCTTCTTTTATAAAGAACATTTTTTTTTACATAATGCAGTGGAACTAAAGTAGAGTATATAATCTATTCTCGAGCCATCGATATAAGCCGATTCATCACCACCGCCACGAACAGCACCTCCTAATGTCGCACTTAAGAAGGTTTACCTTAAGCAACCTCATAAGGTATAGTTCGGGGAATGCACCTAGAAATGGGATACCTTCCGTTAAGTTATACCTTTAGAGTCTTCGTAGCGTGCTAAGAGACAACGTTATCGGGAAATCCTGCCCAAGGCTATGAGTAAGCACTAGATTTCTCGTCGAGATGAAAAGCTGTCTCGTGATATTGCCATGACGGTGTGTGAGGGTAAAATTAAGGTGGGGGGTGAAACACTCAATCTTGAGTACCTATAGAGTAGTATTGCATCCTTCATATCTCCGAAAAGTCTTTAGTTTTATTATACTTACAAAGGAAATGTACCGAGACTTTACCGAGACTTTCCACAAAAAAAAACGAGCGACTGGAGGCATATCGAGTGGGCCGAGCTAAAGAATGACAAGCGCACAAAGCGGTGACGTCCTCAAGCGTGGAGAAGAAAACGTTACTATAAACCATGGCTATCAATCAGATTCAACTAATACATATATGAGCGGCGTGACAAAAGTGACAAAAGAAACTTTGCGGCGTGACAAAAGTGTTGCACGGACGAGTGGATCTGCACCTTCAGAGCAGTGTTTATGGGTGTGCATTTGCTCTCTCGCTCTAGTCACGTGTGCGTGCACCCTACCGGGAGAAGAGCCCATACGGCCCATACAAGGACCTTCCGCTCTGTCGACATCAAGCCGACCCAAACTCGAAAAAAAACTCTCCGAAACTTGTGAGAAACCGGAAGGAGTATTTTTGACACAGAAATACTCCATCAAACGTTCAACTTAGTTTTTGAAACTTTGTCCATCAACTCGTCTTAGTTAAGGGAATAACATAGTTTAATGTGAAAAAGAGGTGAAGTATCCCTTTGATAAAACAAGTTGTGTTACAATGATGAATGATTAGCTCAAAATGTCCATCTGCATGTGTGATGTACTTTAGCCTATCTGAATTAAATACAAATGGATGGTTTGTTTTTTAACAGCAGATTCGGTGATGTTAGAGCTGATCTGTGCATCTCTTGTTCTTATTTAAAGTTCCCCTGTCCAATATTTTTTGCTTCAGTAAAAGAGTAAATAAGACAGTAAAGGCTTATGTCACGCCTGAGCTGAAGATGAAACATGAAAGTTAAGTTGCACAACATAAATACAATTTTTAGGCATTATTCTTATACATATTTTGGTTTATTGGTTGCAGGTTTAGTTTTAGATTGAACTATGTTTACCTTTTTTAAGTAATTTGAAATAGATTTTTTTTAATAATATAATATGGAAATTGTATGCATTAAAATTGTTTTGTTTCACAGTTATTAATGTATGCAATTTCAGCAATACATTTACATTTATGCATTTAGCAGACGCTTTTATCCAAAGCGACTTACAACTCAGGAGTACAGGAAGCGATCTGTCAAGAAGAGGCAAAGAAACGCAGAAAAGAAAAGTGCCCCAAATACCAAGATTTATACACTACTCAGAGTAGCAAAAACCAGAAAAAGGGAAGAATAAAAGAGAAATAGCGGAGGAAGAGTTTTTTAATTTTTTTATGTAAGATTAAGTGCTCATGGAAGAGATTAATTTTTTGAATGAAGAGAGTGATTCTGTCGTGCGTATGGAGGATAGAAGATCGTTACATTGCCTGCGTTCCACCCAGCAGGCAATCTTGTCAAAATAACACACATTTTACCCCCCAAACACCATTTTCCCGAGAAGCTATTGTTTAGGGGTAGTTGGCAGATTTTGTTGTAAAAACTTGGCAACCCTGTCTGCACACGCGCTGGAATAAACGATCTTAGCCGGTGTTGTAAAACAATAAAAGAATTGAATGATACACAGAGTACTTACCCAACATGATCATCATCTTTGAGAGAAATTGTGAAGGTGAATGCATACAAACAAGCTTTCCGTTTAGGATTTGAGTAAATATAATCCAAGCCCCTTTGATGACGTGCATGATTACGTTACTGTTTATCATCTGTCCGTCATTGTCTAAAGCCCGCCCTGATGATTTCATTGGTCCGAACAGTTTCTGTTCGGAGATAATTACTCCTCTATGGATCGATGCCAGACCGAACTGCCCGTCCTAAAAAATTTGTGGACGGGGCTAAGTTCGGCTGGCATCCAGGCAACCTCTCCTCTCCAGGCAACCTTAAAAGACCTACCTGTGAGATAGGACTCAAACCAGTGGAGTGGAGTCCCTGTGATGCCCAGTGATGAGAGGGTGGACAGAAGAATCTGATGATTCACAGTGTCAAAGGCAGCAGACAGATCAAGGAGGATGAGGACTGATGATTTGGATGCAGCTTTAGCCAGCCGCAGGGCTTCAGTAACTGACAATAATGCAGTCTCAGTTGAGTGGCCCTTTTTGAAACCTGACTGGTTTACATCCAGTTGATTAGACTGTGAGAGGAAAGATGAGACCTGGTTCTTTCAAGTGTTTTCGCAATGAATGGTAGGAGAGAAACAGGTCTGTAGTTCTCTACAAGTGATGTGTCTAATGTAGGTTTTTTAAGCACTGGGGTTACCCGAGCCTGCTTGAATGTGGTGGGGAAGATGCCGGTGGAGATAGATGTGTTGATGATGTGTGTGAGTGCTGGTAAGAGTGTAGGGGAGATGGCTTGTAGAAGATGTGAGGGGATGGGATCTAGAGGGCAGGTAGTGGCATGGCTGGAGAGGAGAAGCTTAGATACTTCATCCTCAGTGAGTGTAGAGAAGGAGGAGAGAAGATGTTTGGCTGTGGATGTGGCTGATTTAAAATTGTGTGTGTGTGGAGGTGGGAACTGACTGCTGATGATTGTGGTTTTATCTGTGAAAAAATGGGCAAGATCGTCTGCAGATAGAGATGTGGTGGGAGGTGGTGGAGGGGGACAGAGCAGAGAGTTGAAAGTTCTTAAAAGTGTGCGTGTCTGAGGTGCTGTTGATTTTGTTGTGGAAATATGACGATTTTTGTTTTCTAAACTATCATATTGATACTTTAGTCAATGTGAAAACGAGTCAATGTTTTCCAAAAACCATAGTTGCAGACAGCATAGCAAAATTGTGTGGTTGGAATGACAGGTCTCATCCTGTAGTTAGAAGCATAGTTTCTTGTTTGTTGGACTTAATAAATCCTTATTTTGAGTAAAATAAGCAAGGTGACATTTAGTACAATATATACTGTATATCTATATTTATGTATATTTTATTTCGAATACATACCAATGTAATTTACATCTTTTAGTCAAGAGATTTAAAGCGCCATTTTTGGAGAGTGTGCATGGTCTGTATGAGTATGAAAATATTTTTGTTGCAAATTGATAAATTGATAAGCCTGGATGCCAGCCAAAATTAGCCCCACCCACAACATTTGAGGTCAGTAAGTTTGATCTGGACTTGATCCGTTATGGAGCAACTATGCTCGAACCAGAGCTGTTCGGAACAATCAAATTGTCAGAGCGGGCTTTATACGATGATGGACAGATGATCAACTGTAACATATTCATCCACGTCACCAAAGGGTGCTTGGGTTGAATTTGTTCACTAAACAGAGAACTTGTTCGTAAATGCATGCACCTTTACTATTTCTCTCAAAAACCATGATCGTGTTGGTACTCACTTCATGTATCCTTAAAATTTTATTACAACACAGACATCTTCTTCTTCTACTTCTTCCAGCGTGCGTGTAGTTGAGTTCTGTTGACAACATCGCAAAATACGTCAGTCGTTGCTCTGATTGGTTGTTTGTCTATCCAACTGAGTCTATCCAACATTTTCTTTCCTGTTTTAGTTGAAACAAGCCCCATTATCACAGCCCAATGGAGCAGTATCAGACTCATATTCTGACTTGAATCTGAGTATGACTACAACAGGCTAATTAATTACTGTTCCCTTTGTAATATATTTTGTAAAACAGAAAACTAGAGATTGTAAGCTTTCAAATGATGTATAGTTTGTCAGATTAGGTTAGCTTTAGTATAGGATATCACTGTTTTAAAAATACAATGTTGGTTCCTGCACCGGGAACAGAATGAAAACAAAACCAAAACAGACCAAGACCATTAAATCTATACACATTACATGTCTCAACTTGACACAAAATTTCAAAGAAACTTTATTAGGACAAAAGTGTGGTGTGATGGAAATGACGGAACAACCATGAACAGTTTTCACACAGTAAATATTGAAATGATTTATGTTTTGTCAGAGTTCATACCTAGTTTAGATTGTATTAAATATGTAATATTCATATTTATATTTTTAATATGAATTTGTGAAGTTTGATTAAAAGTCTGGATCATAGGTAATCAAAATCTGAACATAAAAGGCATATGGCAGTAGCAAAAATAAATGATGAAGGCATAAACATTTTAATATGTCAGTTTTATTGTGATCTTCATATAATTGCATAAAGTTGCCCTTCTTTTAACTCCTACTTTAACTAGACAGAGTGATGTCATTAATTAACAACAACAAAAAGTGTATTTAGGTTATTATTGGTTAACAGTATTAAACATATCTTATAACTGTTAGATAACAAATCAAGTTTGTACTAAAATCATTAAAGTCTTAGGAATTGTGTAAAGAATAGAATAAAATAAGTTTAAACCAGTCCCCATTGTGTTGAAATAAGTAATTTACTGATTTTTACTCAGAAAGTTTAGACAATTGTATTATTATCAAGAGCTCAGGAAAAAGTAGACTACTTGTTAACCGGCATTTTCCTCATAAACACAATTATTTATGATTAATTTATTCTGGGAAATCATTGTTGAACACAGCCCAGTGAGCCCCAATGGAGGTAAGGGCAAAGCCATTATGTCGACCGCTGAGGAAACGTAGTTCGCTTCCATCATGGGTTGGGTAGAAGTTAAATGAAAGTCCAGTTGGCTGCCCCACTTTAAAAGAGCGCCCCTCATTAGTGACAAACATAAGCTCAGAGACGTAACCAGAGTAATACTTTCCAGAGACCTGAACGAAATATTCGTTGTCGAAGAGTGTCATCGTCTTTAGATTGCCATAACCGTTCATGCAAACCAGTTCTGTCCAGTTACCATCATATTGCACCTGGAGCCTAAACAGATACAGTGTGTGCCATTATTGTTAAAATAATTCACAGCAAAATACCATATAACTAACAAAAAAAAACATTGTTGGAAATGCTAAATGAAGTGTATATTTTTTTTGCAAAATGGAATCACGTGCAGGTAGTCTAACTATGACAGATCAAGTTCTTTTGGAATTGATCAAATATTGCCTAAATGTGTAACTAGCCGTGTTTTAGGAAACTTACCCATTCATATAGTAGTTGGAATACCAGTTGTAATATCCATTGTAGGGATATTCATAAACTCTGACTCCAGTGATGCGACCCTCATGTTCAGTGGAAAATTCTGTTCCACCGCCTTCCCCAGCAGCAGGGGAGTACGAGTAATAATCAGGTACAGCTGAAAAGTGAAGTAACAGATATACGTCTCTAACATAAAACTCTTTTTTTTTTTTTTTTTACAGTATATTACTAAAGCCCTTTTTTGTTCTATAAAAAAAAATCGGAACCTTAATTTAATGTTTTAGTTATACACAGGTCAAAACCTGGATATTTATTTTTATTCTACTTTTAAAAGTGTTTGCCCTTTTCTAACACTTGCATATTCAATTTGTCAACACTTCTGACTTCAAAACACTTGAGATTAGTTATTGATACTCACGCATGGCCATGCTCATGGCATAAAAGCAAGAGAATACCACAAGATAATACAGCATTTTGGGATGCTTAGTTTGTTCACTACACTCTGGAAATCTAGAACAAACCAAACAGGTGTTGAATTATTAAACTGTGAAGATAGAAAGACATAGATGACAATAGTTTAAGACAATTACATCACAATGATATATATATATATATATATATATATATATATATATATATATATATATATATATATATATATATATATATATATATATAACTGTATCCACAGATAAATAAATACACATATAGATAAATGAAAACATTTAAGAGTATTTATGCATGATGTAAAGTAATTGTTAATTGATGCGGTTACCTGTAGATAATCCTGGATGATCCGTGATGAAGACAGCCAATTCAAACTGTCATTTATACTCTTGCTGGTCCAGCCTCTTCTTCATTTTTTTTTTCTTTTCTTGTGCTTTTATGGAAGAAAAATATTTTGAGAAGGAACTTCCTTTTTGTTTATCTTTAATCACCTGACATTTCTGGAACACATTTATTATTATTTATTTTTTTTTGGATTGCTTAAGCACGATTTTCAAAACAGGGCCCTTGTTTTCAAAATACTACACACAATTAGCACAACCACACACCTAATTAGCAAAATAATACAGATCCTATGCATAATTAAACACTTGTAAAAACTATACACTTCTGTTTAAAAACCACACTTTGTTACCACATGAAACACACGTTTCCCATTACTATACTATTAATGCACAAGTTTGCACGAGTTACACTCCACTGTGATAAACCTAAAACACTTTTCGCACTTCTACTTCCCTATGATTAGAGTAGGCTACCATCAAAAAAGTACAAATACAATGCAAATCCACTAAACACTACACATGGACAAGACTTATGTTGCAGATTGAAGAAACTCATTTTTTTCTCAACACGCCCAAAATATTGACATGGACATTCATAATCAGTGTTGCGCAAGTTACTTCCAAACTGTAATATATTATAGATTACTTATTATTGCTATTCAAAAGTAATTCTTTACATTACAATATTACTGTCTCAGAATTGTAATGCGTTACATTACTCCTGTATTACTATTAATTTACTTTCACCAAAATAACTACAGAAGTAGCTCTTAACATTCTAAAATGTAGGCTACTAGAGAGAATTTGACATCCAGTAGAAGGTGATATGATGAAGCATAATGACATGGGCCATCCAGGCTAACAATAGAGAATTAGCAAAGTGAATGCTCAAGAAAATGCAAGAAATCATGACGATCCAATTCTGTTATAAGTATTGTAGAGGTAAAGTGATTCTCTTGCAATATCTGGGAATAGCTTAGGTCTGTTCATAGACACAACAGAACTGTGAAAACTCTAAGTTATGACAATATGCACATTTGTTCTTTTCTTATTGTTGCGACATTGATAGTTATTTCAGTTTTAGACAAAGGTTGCATTTGACTAGCCTACGTTCTTGTCCTTATCTCTGATAAACGAAGCAATGCGCATCCATCTCGCGAATGTACAGTAGAGATGTGACGGTGGGGCCATTTTCTCACCGGTTAATCAAAGTGTGATGTGACAATTAACACTGGTAACTGGGCTTTTAAATCACTATTCTATCTAACTGAAAGGAACATGCGCACCGCCGCTTGAGCATTAATAACGGGAGCAGATGCAAAGCGAGTGCTTTCAATGAATTCCTATGAAAGTTAAGCTTCCATATGAACTGAAAACGCGCCAGTGAATGACAGCTCGTCAGTAAATGCGTGCTCTGTGCGGTCAAGCAGATATGTTTGGTTTAGAATTATTATTCTGAATGAAATCCACAACACAACAAATTCCCTTTACAGTTTTTCTCGATTGCTTAAACACTATAACCAGGCTTTTGAACTAAAATTTCAGAACCATAAGGCCATTTATCAAAAAGTACACCCATTTCACTAAACTATAAACACTATTCCCTTTTTTTACACATGAGTCAGATTTGTTGAACTGTCAATGCAAAACTCTACACACAAATCCCTTAATTTCTCATTGCCTAGACCATGTGGTCATTTAGAAAGCACTACCATTCAATATTCTTCACTCAAGTCAGCATAGTTTCAGCTCAATTAGCACACAATTACCCAGGTGAAAACCATAGACTGTAAAAAAATATGGACGTAGTGTCCGTGACGTCACCCATAGGATGCCGATAAACCGTTCGGAAGCTTAAAGTAGAGTCAAGCTGGGCGTTGCCCTCTTGTGAGCGAGTCATCGCGTGTCACTCCCGGATAACAGAAAATGGGCAAAAAGGCGGGATGTGCACGGAGCTGAGGTGACGCAATAACTATAGACGGCAGATAAATGTCTGTCCACTTTTAACCACGCCCTTAATTATGCAGAACTTTAAGACTTATGTAACGTAAACGAATGAGTTATTAATAAAAAAATTCACCCCCCTAACAGTTGTCATGAAGATAAATATTAGCCTTATAAGCCAAAACCACAATTTGTACCAGGCTGTAAACATGTTTTTTCTCTGCTGTAAAGTTGAGAATTTTAACAAGGGGCTCAATGAGATTCTACTCCCTTCTGGAGCCTGCCTCTAGTGGCCAGTTAAGGAATTACAGATTACATTACTTCCGTATTGGCTTCAAGAGAGATTGCGGGAGGTTGCCGCTTGGTGAAAACACTAAGAGTCAAAATTTCACACACATCAATCAGAACTTTCAAGATACATAAAAGTGCCACAGTCAGTTCATTTGAGCTTTGGAACGATGGATCCACAAAGAAATGAAGGAAGAGGTCGAGGAGGGAGAGCAAGAGGACGTGGTGAAGGAGGAGGGAGAGGAAGAGGACGTGGTGAAGGAGGAGGGAGAGGAAGAGGACATGGAAGGAGGAGGGAGAGGAAGAGGATGTGGTGAAGGAGGAGGGAGAGGAAGAGGACGTGATGAAGGAGGAGGAAGAGGACGTGGTGAAGGAGGAGGGAGAGGAAGAGGACATGGTGAAGGAGGAGGGAGGAGTAAGAAGAGGAAGAGGGGGATGTGGTGAAGGACAAGGTAGACGAGGTGGAGGAGCAGGAGGAGGAGGAAGGGCAAGGAGACAAGCAGGCTCGGATGAAATTAGAGCCACTTTAGTTGACCATGTCCTTGTCCATGGCATGACTATGAGGGAGGCTGGGCAACGAGTACAGCCTAATTTGAGTCGCTTCACCGTTGCCTCCATCATCAGAACTTTCAGGGAGAAAAACAGGTAGGTGTACTTACAGTAAGACTGCTATGTACAGTAACTTGTGCTGTACTCTGTGCTTTGACATCACATCTACTGTTGCACTATGTAATATGTACTACTGTAATAAAGAAATGCATCAAATTGCCTTGCATAAAGATAGTTTCAATAGGTTTCCATTTTTTCCTGTAAAAAGGATGTGTGAGAGTTACAGTAATGCTTACAGTAGTGCTTCTATTTTTTTAGGACACACAGACGACCACCTGGTGGAGGCAGGCTAAGGCTTTTGTCGGAGGAGCAAGAGAGGGAGCTTGTAAACATGGCCATTGCCAATAATGTAATCCGCCTGCGAGAGATTCAAAGGAGAGTGATTGAGGATAATTGTCACAGGTCGGAGCGGACCACCACTAGCGAGAGTCTCGCTCCTCCCAAAGTTTCCACCCCGAGCTGGTCCCAAAACACCCCAATGACCAGACAGACGAGGACAGGTAGGTTAAAACAGTGTTTATTGATTTAAAAAGATTATAGGAAAGGGGAGAAAGGGATACTAAAAAAAGGGGAACCGGCCCTCTAGGACTGGGGCCTTGGGATCTGAGTCGCTTCTGACTCTCAACGGATCTTCCCAGCTCTCTCTCTCTTCCTCGTACGAGCCTAGGCTTACAGGTGAGAATACAGGCGGTACACTGGGCTCTTAGCTTTGGACGTGCAGGTGAGTATACAGGCGGTACACTGGACTCTTAGCTTTGGACGTGCAGGTGAGTATACAGGCGTTACACTGGACTCTTAGCTCTGGACGTGCAGGTGAGTATACAGATCGGTCCACTGGGCTCTTAGCTTTGGACGTACAGGTGAGTATACAGGACAGTACACTGGGCTCTTAGCTTTGGGCGTACAAGTGAGTATACAGGCGGTACCTTGGGCTCTTAGCTCTGGACGTGCAGGTGAGTATACAGGACAGTACACTGGGCTCTTCGCTTTGGGCGTACAGGTGAGTATACAGGACAGTAACTGGGCTCTTAGCTTTACTCACGGCTCCGTAGGTAGACAGACGTCGGCTTTAGCGCTTCAAGTCTCGGGTGGCTGGAGAGTGCGTATTTACACACAGCGGACTTCCAGCCTTCCTCACTAGGACAGACTTCTAAGGAACACGTTAACGTTGACTTCCCACACGTAGTAGAACAGTCCCACGATGACGCAGAGCCCTTGGCTCAGTCCTGAAAGCACTTCACAGACATAGGATCATACAGAGACAGCACATAAGCCCCTTCTACACAGCAGCCAATTCAACTTCCCTTCCTGTTATACTCCACACACTATTCACTGCAAGCTCTTACTTCATACCGTTGCCACACCACCACCAGGTAGGGGAAAGAGGTTGACAAGTCACAGTCGGGTGTATATACATATGCAACAATCGCCCATCGTCACCAATTCACTTCCTCTAATGCAGGGCTTTCTCTTCGGCCTGGAGAGGGATACTGACAGCATTTGCACAGCACCACACTACAATTCTTCAGGTGTACACATATCAAAAAGACTCACCCACTGTACTCCACACACACTCACGGTGAATTAGGGTCAGAATCACCACATTGGGCCGAGAAATAGATCCTGGATAGTAGAAAGGGTCAGTACAGAGGATGACCATATGAGAACGTCAAGACCACGACCTTTCAGCACACTCCTTCCTCTCTTCAATACGTTTCCGGGGACTTCTCAGTGTAAACAATCTCTTCAAGGCAGTAATAATACATATCAACACAATCACTCCAAAGGGAATTCTTCAAACACTTAACTCTGTGTTTCCTTCAGCCCAGTACTCTGTTTTGACGTCGCCCAGTCTGTACCATCTGCCTCAATACGTCCCTCCAACACCGACCGCTCCGTCTCACCCACAGCGTTTGCCGGAATCAACTTCACACACCCCCTGTTTGCCAAAATCAACTTCGCCCTTTGCTGTTCTCCGGATACCTTATTTATATGCCTCCTTTTCTCTGAATTGCCCAACCACCAATCGCCATGTCCATTCGCACACCTTTTCTCAATAATCCCCCGTTTCAGTTGCCCGGAGTTACCGGAACTGGTTGCGTGTCTCATGGACAACGGTCCGGGCGGAACCATTTCCGCCATTTTAGGTTCCTGCCGCATTAAGTCACTCCGTGACATAATAATTATTTTTCGAGGTATAAATGCCATCAGCCTCTCCACAATTGACCGCATCTTACGAAAGCACCAGTTCCGGATGAAACAGGTATACCACGTCCCTTTTGAACGAAACTCTGACAGAGTGAAAGACCAACGAGTGGAATATGTTCAGGTATGAATTTTGATATCGCATGGATTATTGTGTACCATCAGAGTATAGCAGTTTATGCTGCCATTTGTGCCCTCTTGAACTGTGCTTCAGCATAGTGATTTACATAGTGTTTCATGTGTTTTGCAGAGAATCTTTGAGATTGAAGGCTGGCCTGTTCCCCATGAAATTATCTTTGTAGAGGAGGCTGGTTTCAACCTGACCAAAAGAAGAAGAAGGGGGAGGAACATAATTGGCCATTGGGCTATTGTAAATGTCCCTGGTCAGCGTGGAGGGAATGTCACTATGTGCGCAGCCATCAGCCAACAAGGGGTACTCCACCACCATGCCATTTTAGGACCCTATAACACTATGCTCCTCGTTGCTTTCCTTGACGGTCTAAGAGAGCATATGTTCCAGTTGGACCACAGGGAACCAGCACAACCAGAGCACCCTCACTACATTGTTGTTTGGGATAACGTCAGCTTCCATCGCGGTGCTCTGGTTCGAGACTGGTTTACCAATAACCCGAGATTTTCAAACCTCTTTCTGCCTGCATACTCTCCCTTTCCCTCTCCCAATAGAGGAGTTTTTTTCGGCATGGCGGTGGAAAGTGTATGATCGAGAACCTTGTATAAGCATGTTCACCTCATCCAGGCCATGGAAGAAGCCTGCCAAGATGTGTCAGTAGATGCGTGCCAGGGGTAGCCTAGAAATCTAGACGCACCCTAGCGGCAGCAAATTTAATTTGTCCGCAAGTGTCGTCTAGGAACTCTCAATACACGTCTGAGCTGTATTCCTCAGAATCTGGACGGGCCAATCACATCGTGTATAGAGTCAGCGGGCGGGGGCCATAATGACGACGGCCAAGTTGCGTTTGCGTGCTTCCTTCTAGTAAACACAGAAACTGGTGTACGGAGGCGGTCTTTGGAATCAGCTTTGACCGTGATCCTGGAAGACTTGGAGTTAAGCTTTTCTCTGAGAAAAGAACAAAGAACGGCACTGAAGTCATTCTTAAAAAGGGAAGATGTGTTCAGAGTTTAGCCGACCGGATACGGTGAATGTTTAATCTATCAGCGAGCTCTGTTTCACCTTCGTTGCTCTGGTTGGTGTAGCGCTATCCTATCGCGTGCAGAGGGAGTTTGAAAGACAACCGTTTATCCCGCCCCTCATTGAGCCCTGTCTATGGTGAGTTTCCAGACCAAACATCTTGATGTGGGTCTGGCTTGTCAGGCTATGCCAGGGGTGAATCAGGCATGCAAAAGGATTTTACCCCCGCTGCCTGGCTAGGGCTAATATAGCCTATGATGTGGATGAGATTCTCTGGCCTGACCCAGACCAAAGACGGGAGGGGCTGAGGCGGAATAATCTGTTTTGTTGTTGTTGTTGTACTGTGTAGTACATGAATGAATAAAAATGTGCCAATGTATCCATTGGTTGTGTCTTTTGTTCATCATGTGTAAAGGTTTGTGAGGAGGGGAACCACAAGTAACATAACTTACCAGTTTTGGAAATGTTGTTTTGAATTTATTGCACCAGTGTGTTAGACTATGTTGTAGTGTGTGTGATTTTGAGGGCTTGTGTGTCCTGTCTGGGGGCAAAGTTTGGTTTTTCAGCAAGAGTCAATGGTTTTGAGTGTAGAGCTTCATTTTGACCTGAAAATAGGTTGTTTGGGAAACTGTGTGAGACATTATGGATTTGTGTTTATAGTTTTGAGAATACGAGGCATAGTTTTAAGAAACGTGTTTAAGCAATCGAGAAAAACTGTAATAGGTGCTTTTACATTTCACTTTGAAACCAAATCTTCCGCGATCATCTGCCAGCTAAAGATCTGACTCCTGCTGCGTTTACTGCGACATATTCGGATCATGCTTAGCAGACACCTTCAGTTTTTATTTGAACGGCCTGTTCTCTAATTGAAATAAATTACTTCATTACTATAAAAAAATCAAAATGACGGTGTCATGGTGTGCAGTAGTCTAGTCTTATTCTGTCATCTTCACCCAAGTGTTGTTTATACTTTAGTTTGGCTCAGCAGCACACGCCTTGTCTCTCGTCCATTCTTGGACGTGCTTGCCTTTGTGCTATTATTTGAAATGACAGAGCCTTTAAACCTTCTTTAGCAACTTTTCCACTGGCCAGCGCGAGCACAGAGGCTGAGCACCCTACGCCTTCACTGGACATTAGGTATGTCAACGATTAATCGATGATCGATTAATTGTCGATACGACATTTGATCGATAAGATTTATCGATCATCGATTAAGCAGGGTCATGCGCGTGCGTGAGGAAACGGGAGGAAAAATGATGCGAGCGTGCCCGAGTTCTATTTGGAACCATTTTACAGCTGGAGTTACACCTTCATCATGACTGCAAGCTTGCATGTACATTCGCAGCCTTTTGTTTTGTGCAAATGTAAGTTGTAATATTGTGTTTATTTTGTGCAGGCCTATCTTTAGCTGATTCATCTCATAAGGATGCATTTGGTTAATAATTAACGTTAGAGGTGAGCGGTAATAAAAGTGTGGCGGTGATCAGCTTCAGCGTGCAGCTCCAACAGCAATGCACAACTAATAATGAATATGAGTGGGACTGTCATATTACACAGCATTAATGAGAACACTATTGTAATAAAACATTGTGATTGTTAATTATTTGGGTTTATTTGCCGTGTGTTTTATTACGTTGATCCAGGAAGAGCGCATGCACAACATGAGTCACGCATTCTGACTCGCGCATGTAACTTAATTAAAGTTCACTTGTGCATTCGGATCAGATTGTGCTGAAGTAATTAGTAATATTACATTTATTTTGTGACGTTATATATGTGATCAATCATATAGGATGCGTTTCTTTCAGCGAAATAAAACGCACTAACAAAAGGCTTCAGTCAGTGATGGCTACCGCTTTTCATTCAGTGCTTCGGCTTTAGCGCATACAGAGCAATGCATAATAACGATGATTGGGACAGTCATATTATTTAACAGAAATGAGAACACTATTTTAATAAATGGTTGTAAAGTCATTGGGTTTAGGTGCCGTGTTCAGAGCCTTGTTCCAGGAAGAGCGCGTCTCCCATTCTGAATATGAATAGCAACTCAATTCAAGTTCACTTGTGCATTCGCATCATTTTGTGAAGATATATAATTTGTAATATTTTGTTAACTTTATATTAATCTGATTAATCTCCAATAGGAAGCTTTTTGTTGAGTTAAATAACGTGCTAGCAAAGTTTCAGTGTAACTTACCAGTGTTGATTCAGCGCATCCGCTTCAGCTCACGCAGTTCAAACATCAAAGCACGACTAATAATAACTATGATTGGGACTGTCACATTACATAACATTAATGAAAACAATATTTTAATAAATCGTTTTGAATTAACTGGGTTTAGGTGACGTTTCAGCACGTTGTTCTTGCAAGTGCGTCCACAAAATTCTGAATAACAGATCTGAGGCGGCGTTCGTGTTGTATTAGGCTACATGTTATATTTGGTTATTAAATAAGTAATTTCATTAAATTATAAATAACATTGACTAATTTTACAGTCCCATAGCCCTTTGTTTAGATAAAAAAAGTCCTTCTCATTCATTTGGTGAAGAACATGGCGTTTTGAGCAGCATATTGCACATCCTGTCATGCTGTCGGCTATAAGCCACTGCTGTAGACACATATTTCAGTATTATGGTTAACGATTAATCGATTAATTGATCGTTAATTTAAACGATGATCGATCATGGGAATTTGTGAAAATTGACATCCCTACTGGACATCACACAATATCCAAATTTACACCAGCAAGAGGGAGATGAATTGAAGTATTGAATTGAAGGAAAATTAAGTAAATCACTATACAAAAATATTTAGTTTTTAATAACTAACCTGAACACCACATGCGGCTATTGAATATTGAATGACCACGAACAGGTAATAACTTGCATTTTTGAGTGAATTGATTGAATTGAATTGATTGAACTAGTGAATGAACTTGCGCTCCCTGGGCGGTTCAGCGCAAAAAAGGAGGCGTGTTCCGGCGCAAACAATCCCTGGTGCTATTTTGCTGTTTCATTAAACAATTGCGCCACTGAGCAGAAAAAACCTAGTCTAAAGTCAGTGGCGCGTTGCTCGTTGTTCATTATGCTATTTTAAGGGCGCATGCTTGACCATAATGTAAAGCGTGCACAACGCGCATACACTTTGCTCATGTAATCTACACAGATGCAACAGTTATTTTTGCAAATCATAAATTGTTACACTAAAAAAATATTAACACATGAGATGACAGAAGTCATTGTGGTGTGCCACGAAGATGTGAAAAACTAGGCATAAATCTAGCTTACAAATTATTCAGGCTAATTGTAGTAATTAAGGATCAGACCTGTTTGCCCAATAGTGGCAAGACATATATGTATATAAGGACATCTGACAAATTGGTTTGTCTGTCAAGAACCAGGAAAAAAAAAACTGACTGAAAAACTGAAAAAACTGTTTAACCGACGCTATTTTGGGTGGGTTTCTCCCATCCCCATACAACACAACTTCTCTGTCTTTCACTGCTCTTATAAGAACATCAGTCTCCTCGGCTGTGAACCGCTCCTGGCGTGCGCCTGGTAAATACGCCATAATAATAGCAATCCATAATAGAACTTGCGCACCTGCTTTTAAAGGGAACGTTGGATGCTGCTCTGATTGGTTTATTCACGTTACGCCCAAACCACACCTATGAATAATGAAGCTACTTCAGACCAACCCATTTTAGATTTGCGCCGGGCGCAAGAGCCATTTATCCCGCCGGGAAAATAGCAACAGCGCCGAGACCCGCCCACAAAGTTACTTGCGCTTCGCGCTTTGACACTTGCGTTTCAGATCGTTAAAATAGGGCCCAGAATGTCCTCAGTTAACCCCAGATTGATATCTGATGAGTTAGTAATACACCCAACACAGGAAATGCAAATATCCCGATTGTTAACACAGCTATTTCAATTACAAAAAAACAAATCAAATAAACAAAATAATACAAAACATTTAAAATAAAAAACCTAAATTGGGAAGAGTGTAGGAGGGTGTAAGAGTGAGAGGTTTTGGAGAGGATAGTGGAAGAGTAATAGGTAAAAAGAGATTAGGGGACAGGAAAAGTTTGTATAGGAAGAGGAGATGAGTAAGAAGAGCTGAGGATGTAGGAGAAGCAAGAAGAGCTGAGGACATATGAAGAGGGAGTAGAGGGAGAAGAGATGGTACAGTGGAAGGCAATGGCATTAGTGAGTGAGAGAATAAAATATAAGAAGACATGGACAGAGCGGAAGGGGAGATCAAAATGTAACATGAAGGAGGAGAGGTAGAAGGATTGGGTCCAGACAGGTTTCAAATGAAATCAGAGCCACCCTAACTGACCATGTCATGAATTATGGTCTTTACTTGAGCGAAGCTGGACAGAAAGTTTAGCTCAATATAAACATCTTGCCACAGCCAATGTCCCTGGACAACAAGGGCTGCAATCAACTGGTTTTGTGGCACACAACTCTGTCTTGGGGATGTTCAACACAGAATATTATTGGGGATGTTCAACACTCCTATATTTTTAAACTTCCTCAATGAAATCCCCTTTAAAATCCCCCTTTCCGCCGGGTGTTCAGGAGCAAATTGATTGAAATTGAGTAGTTTATGACAATATCCAATTTCACCTTTCAGCACTGGTGCAAGAATGGTTCGAGCATCACCCAGATTTCAGGATGATGTTCCTTCCAGCAAATTCTCCTCTTGGAGATGAAAATATCGCAACCCTAACAACCAAGTAAGTCTTCTTCAAGCAATGAAAGAGGCCTGTTGAAGGTCAAGGATGGATCCAGTCCCACAATGCATGACTCCTGCAAATATAATATGCTATGATGTTGATCCATCCATCCATCCATCATGGTCATTTATTGGGAGAAAACTGCAGTGCTGCATTATTTAGTGAATACTTGACTGTTTGTTTTGTTTTTGTTCTAAACTGTTTTGCCAACATAAGTGTGTTTAATTTGCTGTGTTAATAGTTTTGAGAGCAACTACATTCATTTGGAGTAATGTGTCAAATCGATTGAGAAAAACTAAGCAAACAAGTGTTTGCACACCTGGGATGACTGTGTTGAACCAATTGTTTAGACGGTGCGGTAATTTGACAGTCAGTGCTTTGGTATTGCAAGGAAGTGACTTTGTGATAGATTTTTGTGTGTAAAGTATGTTAAGTGTGTTTAGTCAAATCACTGTGTTTAAAGTTTTGCAACAAGTGTGAGGTTGACAATGTGCTTATAGTGTTGTTTTGCTTGTTGAGTGCAAGGTTTTGCTAATAGTGTACTACTTTTAATTTTAGTGCATAAGCAATCCCAAAAAACTGTAAATGATTATATGACATCAGATCATTATAAACACAAGTGTTATGGAATATAGAAAGATGTTTGATGCCATACAGTAAACTTTTTCCTGTAAAATATTTTTAGTTTTCAACTTTTCAACTTTCAAATTGCATTTTGAAACCTGAACGTGCCAACTATAAAGTCTGCACACGCACCTCTGAGCTAGATCCAGAGTGGGCAACCGGGAGATCAGCGATCAAGCCACTCTCTACTCATTCATCGGCCTCCCTCAGCAGCCGTGGGATCGAACCGTGAGACGCAGATGCCAGGCTCCCATCACCATCAAAGAGAGCCTGGCAGGAGCAGAGCTTTCTCCGCCTGAAATGCTCACACTCCCAAATAAAGTACACACAATTGTGTGTATCATCCTCTGTCAGAATTTCTGTGCACAGAGGCACATCCTTTAAATTGTTACCATAAGAACTTCTAATTGATGGAATCTAAGGACAAACAATGACAAGCATACATCAAACAAAGTGGCTTCCTGAAGACAAAGAAGCTGATGACGTATGTTTTTGCATGTATTTATAGTCTTACTGACTTGCTTACCGTTTGTCACATGACTACTTCAATGTCATTTTAATTGGTGCATTGACACACACGCTTCAGACACCTACTCACAGAGAGCCGTTCCCATACAGCCTTAAAAAAAAATGTGCCAGGAAGAACCAAAAATGGTGTTTCACAGTGATGCCATAGAAGAACCATTTTTGGTTCCCCGAAGAACCGTTTTGTGAAAGGTTCTTTAAAGAAAAAAAAATTCTACCCATTTTATAGTCTAAAGAACCTTTTTGCACTAAAAAGAACCTTTTGTGAAATGGAAAGGTTATTTGGATATTAAATGTTCTTCAAAGAACCATACACCCTGCCAAAGAACCATTTAAGAACCTTTATTTTTAAGAGTGTAGCTCCAATCTGACACGGTGTTGAGTTCCCTTTATACACCATTTTAAACCAGTTTATACACTTTTGTGTGACACAGACATCTGTTTGTTTGGGGATGATATAATTTTTTGGCTCTGCATTAAGGAAGTTACTACAGTGAACAATATAACTTTGTTGTTGTATTCTATCAAGTGTCCAGTTTTTTTCCAGCTCTGATTTATTTGTGTGAATATTTGAAGCATGTTTAAATAGAGAATTGTGAATTATGAACTTTATTTTTAAATAACGTTTTAACATTATTTTTTAAAGCTGTCAGCTATATGTATTGAAGCTTACAACAGACTTAATGAAAGTCACCAGGCCTGACTAACTCAGAGTAAGGTGAAATCCTTGAGTAAGCCAATCCTAAGAGTGTTAACGAAAGATTTGTAGGTGAAAAAAGGTTTCTAATTTCTTATTTTATTTAAAAATTGTAGTACATTTTTGCAAGTATAAATATTTTACAGCCTAATACTTACCAAAGACATTTCGATTTGGTTACTGAAAATGCATATTGCAAAACATGTTATACATTTGTCAAAACAATGTTTACTAATAATCTCTGAGTTCAAATATCATTACAGTTTTTGCCTGTTGCTTGAACACATTTTGCAAAACTTCGCTTGTTATGCCAAAACTCCACACACAAGTAATCATGACACAACACTGGGAAATATACCACTCACATCTGTGTCAGATTGAAACTCTACTATCTAAACCTTAACTCTGCTATCAAAACCCAATATTTGTTTGTCAAAATGTAACTCTGATGACAAAATGATACACACTTGCATCATATGAATAAACTTTCAGATCAGGGGGAACACACTAGTCTACTTTATATAAAACACTGTAGTCTTTAATTTTCACTGTTTTTATTCAGTTCATCAGTTAGCATTCTATGAAGCAATGCAACACTTATATAGTTTCTTTATTTCCAACAAAGGTTTTCACAACAACCAAAAATTAAAGTACTGAAAGGTTACAAATGACATAATACTGTACATCCATAATCCTACCACCAGAAATTCCTGTAAATGGTCTGAAAGTCCGAACTATACAGAAAATGCTTTCACACAAGAAACGAACCGAACCTTTGTTCAGTTTGATCCAGACAGAGACTACCTCTTTTCGTCAGACCAAATTTTGTCTGTTTGGTCCGGACCATGGTCCAAGGGAGGTTTCACACCTGTAATTTTGGTTCGTACCAAACTGAAAAGTCCGAAAATCCGGACCAAACAAGGTAGGTGTGAAAGCACCCTAAGAGTCAGGGATTGGTTTAGGCACAAAAATGCAACATATTTGCATTTTTATAATGATTGTCTTGCTAGATAACAAAGTAATGTATGTAATTTAAACAATTTAGTACAACATTTTTGTTTTATTAAGGGGCACTGGTTTATACATTCCTTCTTGTTTATTTGCCTTGATGTCTTTGAGCTTGTATGGAGATGTTGTTGTAGCAGTCTCCGTAGCTGAATAGGCCATTGTTTTGTGGCATACTAGATTGATTGCATGTGCACAATTTCATTTTCAAAATCAGTGTGGCCTTGAGTTGAATGGCTTCTACAGTTTTGCTGTATAACAGTTTTTCTCGATTCTTTACACACATTGGTAACACTAGAATAATGGTCATTGGTGAACATTAGTTAACAAAATTAGTTAACATGAAATAATAATGAACTGCACTTATAAAGCATTTATTTATCTTTCTTAATGTTGACTTTAACATTTACTAATACATTTTTAAAATCTTGTTAACATTAGTTAATGCACTGTGAACTAACATGAACAAACCATTAACAGCTGTATTTTTATTACAGTTTTTGCCCGTTGCTTGAACACTGTAGACCTATGCTTAGACTAAAGTAACACAACTTGAAGCGAGAGAGAGAGATGGTCAAAGAGGCTATACATAGAACAATATTTCAGATGATATTAGAGCAACTTTGGTGGTTCATGTGGTAAGTCATGGCTCTGACAGTGAGCTAAGCTGGGCAGAGAGTCCACCCACATCTAAGTCGGTTCACAGTTGCATCCGTCATAGGGACATTCAGACTGGAAAACGTCTCGGTTACGTATGTAACCCTCGTTCCCTGAAGGAGGGAACGGAGACGTACGTCAGAACTAGACCGATCAGGGTAAGATGAACTGTTGACAACTCTAGGCAGTAGATGTGCCATTGCAGTTGAGGCCCCGTCCGCAGACCCGCAACCGCAAGCCCGTTGTACGTGGCACCCCAGCCGATGGATAAGGCATCCGTGGAGACATTCGGATGCCTGGAATTCTGTTCTAGGGGCACCCCCGATTGATAGATAGACCTAGATTGAGACCTAGATTAATAGACCTAGATTGAGCTATGGGTAGGGGGACTCCGTGTAGTTCTTTTTGTGAGGAAAATTTGCTCCTTTAGGTGTTGAAGCACCCAGGGATCGACCGTGGCAGAAATGACAGGATTGTGTGCAGCCTGTTTTCTGCTCTCACCAGAAAAAGGAACACCCCCACCGAACCAACTGTGTGTGTGTGTGTGTGGTGTGTGTGTGTGTGTGTGTGTGTGTGTGTGTGTGTGTGTGTGTGTGTGTGTGTGTGTAAGTGCAACTTGCTCAGTTTGCTGTGAAAACTGCAGCTCTCTCAGCAGCAGTGAGATGGTCTGGCCAACACAAGAGCAATTTCCCCCGGCACACGATTTCTCTCTCTCTCTTGCTTGATAGCAGGCAGTCAGATGCTTCATCAACGCCGTTTGGCTCCGAAGTGAATGACAATGGTGCGTGGTGAGCACCTCCGCTTTATACCCACGCAGCGGGGCGGGGTGCGCTATGCAAAGCACGCACGCCAATGTCCATTGGCCCGTTTTCTAAATCTCGAAGCTGATAGGGTCTCCAGAAATTATCCCCATTCGTCGGTCTAGTTCTGACGTACGTCGAACGTGACCGACTGAAAGAGAACAGGAACTTTCCATTCCAGACTCTATTTAGCTACATACTGTACCGTATCACATTACTGTATTGCAAGTTGGCTAGTTCTCCTTTAGTAACAAAAAAATGGTAGTTTTGTGTTACATACAGTACAGTATATTCCACTGTACCATTGAGATTGTACTGTAATGTGAAGTATAGTACTGTGATGTACAGTATTATGTCATTTGTAACATTTCAGTACTTTCATTTTTGGTTGTTGGGAAAACTTTGGTTGGAAAAAAAGAAACTATAAGTGTTGCATTGCTTCATAGAATGCTAACTGATGAACTAAATAAAAACAGTGAAAAATAAAGACTACAGTGTTTTATATAAAGTAGACTAGTGTGTTCCCCCTGATCTGAAAGTGTATTCATATGATGCAAGTGTGTATCATTTTGTCATCAGAGTTACATTTTGACAAAGGAATGTTAGGTTTTGATAGCAGATGTGAATGGTATATTTTCCAGTGTTGTGTCATGTTTACTTGTGTGTAGAGTTTTGGCACAACGAGCAAAGTTTTGCAAAATGTGTTCAAGCAACAGGTAAAAACTGTAACTAACGTTAACAAAGATTAAGAAACACAGTAACAAATGTACTGCTCATGACATTAGTTAATACATTAACTAATGTTAACTAATGACCGTTATTCTACATTTTACCCACACATTTTCTGAAAGCATCCATTACGCCTATGGAGAGTTTCCACAATTCACAAAAACACAACTGTGTGTGTGTGTGTGTGTGTGTGTGTGTGTGTGTGTGTGTGTGTGTGTGTGTGTGTGTGTGTGTGTGTCTGACTGTGCACAACACTTCATTCATGATAGAGGGGGGTGGAGTTTTTGACATTTCACAGACAGTTAAAGAAGCCAATGGAGTTATGTGGTTTAGTCACAAGCTCTTTTAATACTTTTCATTGCTTGATTATTTGTAAAACTCAAACACAGGCATAAAAGAGGACAAATCACATTGATAAAATATAGATACAAGGTTCCCCTTCAAAGGAACTCGCACTGCGTCATGACGACAGTTCGGGGTACGCCCCCAGCTTGGCGCGTCTGAAGTGTGAATGAAATAAGTCAAATTCTGATTGTTGTTGCGTCATGATGTAGTATGTGACGGGCCTGACGGCATACACGGAAGGTAAAGGGATGCCGGCATATAGCACAGATAGCTTTCTGCTCTTCAGCGTTAGCGCTTTGTGTTTGTGAGTCTTATTTGGTTTTTGTTAGTAGTCTTGTAGCTTTGTGTGCAGTGCCTCGGCGTTTAGCACTCCCGGGCCGCTCTCGAGGGAGCGGCATGCGGTGAGTGTGAAATGATGCCACTGAGGGACCTTCATAAGATAGTCTGCACCTCCCTGTGACGCCTGGCGCCAGAGTGCTCGCCTCCTAAGTGTGCCTGGGTACCAGCTTCACACTAGGAGGGGGTGATTGGTGTGGCATAGTGGGTACTCATTCCCAAAATTGTCGTCACAACAGCGCAGTGCAAGTTCCCTTTGAAAGGGAACGTTTCCGGTTATGACTATAACCCATGTTCCCCGAGAAGGAAACGAGACACTGTGTCTTGTCACCACACCAATCTGGTACAGAGCGCTCGCTTCATTGCAGAATGCTATCTGTGCTGTGCCGACTGCCCCAATCAGAAATTGACTTATTTCATTCACGCTTCAGACGCGCCACGCTGGGGGCGTACCCCAAACTGTCGTCGTGATGACGCAGTGTCTCGTTTCCTTCACAGGGAACATAGGTTATAGTCATAACCCGAGACGTTTCACTCAACAGTCTTTTTGCAGTACAATCAGGGGTAACTAACCCTGCTCATGGCAACTATCCTGCATTTAGCTCAGAGCAATGAGGAAAATCAAAGAACAGATGCCAATGTTATAAAAAGGCAATGATTCAAGATAAACTTCTCGTAAGGAATGAAAACCTTTCTTTCCCACAGCTCTTGGCTGGTATTTCTAGACTTTCAAGTGCCTTTCTTGGCATTGTTGACTTCCATCATAAAGAACATGGGTGTGTAATATGCTTTTTATGATGAAAGTCAACCAACAATGCTAAGCTAATATTTCCATCAAACACCACAATTTGCAGTCAAAGCAATTGATTCTCAATTGATTCAAACACAAACGCTAGTGTTATTTTTGTCACCTATTTTTAAATTTAGTCTTAGTCTTGAGCTAAATGACATATATATATATATATATATATATATATATATATATATATATATATATATATATATATATATATATATATATATGCACACAAAATGTTTTAAGTGCTCATTAATGGGCCATTATTATTGCATAAATAGTTTTTACTACCAAAATATCTCCTCAAAATGTTCCTTACTGTACTGTTTACCTAGCCTGACAAGCCAGACCCACATCAAGATGTTTGGTCTGGAAACTCACCATTGACAGGGCTCAATCCGAGGGGCGGGATAAACGGTTGTCTTTCAAACTCCCTCTGCACGCGATAGGATAGCGCTACACCAACCAGAGCAACGAAGGTGAAGCAGAGCTCGCTGACTGATTAAACATTCGCCGTATCCGGTCGGCTAAACTACGAACACATCTTCCCTTTTTAAGAATGACTTCAGTGCCGCTCTTTGTTCTTTTCTCAGAGAAAAGCTTAACTCCAAGTCTTCCAGAGTCGCGGTCAAAGCTGATTCGAAAGACCGCCGCCGTACGCCAGTTTCTGTGTTTACTAGCCTTATTTTCTACAGTTAGCATCTGATTTTATTGCACCGCCTTTGACTTATCTTTTTAATCTTTCTCTGGACACGAATGAAATTCCACTTATATGGAAATTTGCATTTGTTCTTCCTCTGTTAAAAGGAGGCAATCCGACTGATTTAAATAATTACAGACCCATCTCGAAACTGTCTGTCCTGGCCAAGGTTATGGAAACCCTGGTAAACGAACAATTGAAAGAGTTTCTAACTATCAACAATATTCTGTCTAATTTTCAATCAGGTTTTCGTCAAAAACACAGCACAACTACAGCAGCCCTAAAAGTAGTAAATGATTTTATTGACTGTTTAGATAAAAAACAACATTGTGCAGCTCTTTTCATTGACCTATCGAAGGCTTTTGATACTGTGGATCATGCAATATAAAAAAAAAAGACTCCTCAGTGTCGGGTTGTCAGAAAAAACTGTTTGCTGGTTTGAAAATTATCTATCAGATAGATCCCAGTGTGTACAGTTAGATGGTTTAACCTCCAGCCCTCTTAGTATAACCAAGGGTGTGCCCCAGGGGTCAGTGCTAGTGTAATGACTCAGAACTCAACATCGGATCCATGAGCAGGCTTTAATGAATGAACTCTTGGTCGTACAGGCAGGGGTCGGTAACAGCAGATACAACAATGTAGAACAGGCTGAAGAGTGGTCGGTAAACAAGCAAACAGGTCGGGATAACAGGCAAAGAATCACAGTCCAGTGGGCAGGCAAAAGGGTCAGTAGACAGGCAGCAAAGGTTCGTAGACGATAAACAAAGCACAACAGCAACAGGGAATCAGACAGGAAAATAACGCTCAGAAATGATGGCCGTGGCAGAATCAAGACTTCGCGTCTGCCTAGAGAACACAGTCTGTTAAATACATGGTCCTGATAAGCTGCAGCTGGGCGGTGATCAAAGTCCAAGGACGGGGTTTATGGGAAATGTAGTGCAAGTCAGTGTAGATGGGTGAATGGGTGCGTGTATGTTAGTATTCGGGAGATGGGGCCCTCTGCTGGCCAGCAGAGGGAATCACGGGGTTCGTCTCCGTGACAGCTAGGACCACTGTTATTTATTTTATATATCAACAATCTGGATCAAAATGTCTCCAACGCAAATTTTCATTTCTATGCCGATGATACTGTGATATACTTCTCTGCATCAACTTCAAACCAAGCTCTTTGTCGCCTTCAACTTGCTTTTGATACTGTACAACGTACCTTGTTCGATTTAAAGCTTGTTTTGAATAACGACAAAACAAAACTTATGTTGTTCTCAAATGCAAAATCAAAGTCACAGAACCTTTTACCCATCACTACTTCTCAGGGCTCCGAGATTGAGTCTGTCTCTAAATTCAAGTATCTTGGTATCCTAATTGATGATTCACTCTCTTTTAAACCTCACATTCAACAGTTGGTAAAAAAACTAAAGCTGAAATTGGGTTTTTATTTTAGAAACAAGTCATGTTTTTCCTTTGAGGCAAAAAGGAGGCTTGTTGCTGCCACTTTCTTGTCAGTGCTGGACTATGGCGATGTTATATACATGAATGCTTCCATTACAAGCTTGAAACTGTTGGATTCTGTTTATCATGGAGCTCTTAGGTTTATCACAAACTTTAGAGCACTTACTCATCACTGTTCTTTGTATGATCGGGTTGGTTGGTCTGCATTTTCCACCCGTAGACTTAATCATTGGCACATTTTTATCTACAAGGCAGTTCTTGGTCTGCTTCCCCCATACCTCCAATCTTACATCAAAAAGAAAGGTACAGGAAGATATTGTCTTAATTCTGAGGACTTATTTTTATTATCTGTCCCTCAAGTCCGGACAGAATTGGGAAAAGGGGCTTTCAAGTATGCCGCCCCCTGCACTTGGAATCAGCTGCAAAATGTGTTGAATCTTAAGGAGCCAGTTTCATTGATTGCTTTTAAATTACTTTTAAAAAACATGGAAGCTACATATACTGGCTGTAGATGTTGTGACTGACTCAATTATGATGGACGATCAATGCCGTTGTTTATTGTTTGCGATAATATGTGAAATTCTGATTTCTTATGACTTAGTAGTAATAAATATAATTATTTATTACTTGTACAAATTGTTATATGTTGATGTCATATGTTATATGTTTTTATGTCTGAAACCTTGTTAAATGTCCTTGTTAATGCCTGGTTAAATAAAGGTATAATAATAATAATAACTAGAAGCACGCAAACGCAACTCGGCCGTCGTCATTATGGCCCCGCCCGCCGACTCTATACATGATGTGATTGGGCCGTCCAGATTGTGAGGAACACAGCTCAGAATGGTATTGAGAGTTCCTAGACGACACTTGCGGGCAAATTAAATTTGCTGCCGCTAGGGTGCGTCTAGATTTCTAGGCTACTGTTTACCTGTATAGTGAAGCTGTCTATTCAATGTATTGACAGCGATGGTTTGTGTGGAACTATTGAGAGGTCTTTCTTTACCATCTTTACTCCACAGAAAGATGAACGCAACAGTATACAGCAGGGCTGGACTGGTAATCTGGCATACCGGGCATTTGCCCGGTGGGCCGACACACTTTGTGGTGTTTTTTTCTTTTTCTTTTTTGTGCCACTGACAACATGCAGCGACAGTGGCCCATTGGTTTGTCTTCTGAATTGACAAGCCGAAGCGAGAGAGACCTCCCCTCCATATTAGGCCCTTTTTTTCTATTTATTTATTTATTAGTATTTGAGCTTGTGTTTAGATCCGGCTCTATGAAGGGCACTTTGACTCTGAATTTTGTTTTATTCAATCGTGCGATATGGAAACATTACAGGTTCTGTGTAGAATCAGCTGAAAACAGCCGCGAGCATGTAGCCTATTCATGACGAGGTAAAGTGGAAAACGGCAACACACACAAACGCTTAACTTTACCACAACCACAATTTACATTGCAGCTAACAGCGAAGAGATATGGTGTTTTGGAAGAAACATTTATTAAAGATTTTGCTATATTACTTAAATTAATATTGCAGAATATAAATTATGTTTATAGAGGTTTTTTCATATTTTCTACAGGTGTTTACATTTGTTTTACTTACAAATATAACAGTTTATTATATATGTTTGATATATTTTAGAATATAGCCATATAATAAGGAGCAAATGTTTTTTAGCCTGTGACTACTATGATCTTACATTTAAATTAAACTGGCCTACAGTTAAACTACAGTCTATAAAACAGCTTTAAAGTCTGGATCACATGAATTAAGGACAAAGCTTTTTTTCCTCTTTAAAAGTTTTAACTTATTTTTAATAGATTTAATGAAATTTAATAGCCTCATGAAAGATAGATATCAGTGTCTTACTTAAATGATGTGTTAACTCTTGAAAAATATGATCGTTCAACCCCAAAATGTGATCATTTACTCACCCCAATGTCATTCCAAACCTAAATGAATTTATTTCTGTTTAGCATAAAATAAAATGATTTGAGTCGGTTTTTTTGTTCATACAATATTCAAATGGTAGTCTAACCAAAATGGCTTGGTTGCCAACATTCTTCAAAACATCTTATTTTGTGTCTCACTGAAGTCATACAGGGGTGCGTTTCCCGTACAACGACGTAGCTCGCAGATTAACCACCATAGTGTCAAATAAGTCTCACTACACCAACTTCGTTGCTGAGAACTTATTTATTCAACGATTCACAACAGTCTCCGTCTGCATCGACACACTCTCGTTCTGTATATCGTTACTCCCCTCTTAGTCCCGCCCACAGTCACCCTCAACCTATCCCAATACCAGGCTAGGTTGTCAATCAACAAATGCAAGTATACTCTCTATGACACCTTCCCCTTTTAAAGAAACACATTATGGTAACCGTAATTCTTACTATCAAATTAGCATTTGACCATATTCACTTGAACTATAATGAACATTTTAAACACTTAACATTGCATTTACTTGAGATGCATAACTCACATCCACTAGACTAGAGCATAGTGTGCTCAGATCTCAGTTTACCCATAACTATAAATTTAGTTTAACAGTTGGTTTTATTACTCTGCCGGACCTGGTCACCGTCACTCCTTGTGTTTCACTTGGTGTCTGCGACATTGGCTTATCCGCGTCACTGCTGATGTGCAGTTTTTCAAGCTTCTGCGGACTCCTCGCTATTGTTTCACAACTGTCATCGGCCTTTAAACATTCCGCAGGCACTTTCTGTAAATGTCTGCGGTTCCGCCTCATCTCACCTTCCCCTTTTGGAGCCTGTACCGCGAACGAACGCGGAGCACTCTCCTGCGCTCTGACCAGCACTGGACCTTTCCACGACTTTTCCCGGTCCAGTTTCATCAGCACCGCGTCACCAGGCTTCAACTCAGGTAGGTCACGCACCCCGTGTCTCCGATTAAAGTAGAAGGCTTGTTGTGTTTTAGCAAAAGCGTCTCTTTCTCTCACCAACAGTCTATTAGGCCACTTTGGCTGCAGGTTTTTCTTCAACGTCGGCAGCGTCGTACGAATTTTCCTGCCCATCAATAATTCAGCAGGACTTGCCCCCGTAGATGAATGTGGCGTTGCACGGTAACACATCAAAGCGAGGAGCGGGTCGTCCTGTTTGAGGATGCGCTTGGCTACTTGGACTGCGCGCTCGGCATGCCCGTTTGCTTGCGGGTTGTGCGGGCTCGATGTGACATGTTCAAAGTCGTATTTTCCTTTAAATGCCATCCATGCCTCGCTAGTAAACTGCGGACCGTTATCACTTATAATCTGATCCGGTACTCCGTATCTCGCAAATGTAGCTTGTAGTCTATTTATCACCTGCGCCGTCGTTGTCTTTGGCAGATGAAGGATCTCTATAAACCGCGAGTAATAATCCGAAACAATCAGATACATCTGGCCCTTGTTCTCGCAAATGTCTATTGCGACGCGCTGCCACGGTCTATCAGGTAGCGGGGTTGACTTCAGTGGCTCTTTCCTTTGTGTTTTCCTGTTTTCGCGACAGAACATACACAAGTCAACTTTGTTATTTATATCCGATGAAATACCAGGCCACCACACGGATGAATTCGCCCGTTCTCTGCACTTTGTTAACCCTAAATGACCCTCGTGGATGCGCTCAAGGATGTCCTGTCTCAGTTCACTTGGAACACAAATGCGTCTGCCCAGAATTATCAGTCCTTCACTTATGGACAGTGCATCTTTCACAGAGAAAAAGTCTCGAATACCTTCTGGTACGTTTCTTACGTGCTCGGGCCATCCCTGTTTAATGAACTTACTTACTAGTTGTAACTGTTCATCTCTTTCAGTCGCTGCTGCAATCAGGCTCAACTTTGACTGTGACACGGGCAAGCCGGCTATAACTGCGTCAACGTAACAGGCTATCTCGTTCACTGTTGGTCTGCTTGTTGTATCTTCGCCTACTGGACTTCTCGACAGCGTATCGGCTACTACCAGTGTCTTCCCCGGTGCGTATCCCGCTGTCACTGCGAATCGCATCAGTCTCATTAAAAGTCTTTGGCAGCGTATTGGTACCGCGTCCAAGTCTTTTTTATTAACCAGTGGTACGAGGGGTTTGTGGTCTGTAATTAGGCGAAATCTGTCCAGGCCAATGAGATACTTCTCGAATCTCTCGCACGCCCATACTCCGGCCAAACACTCTTTTTCAATTTGCGCGTACCTGGTTTCTGCCTCATTTAACCTCCTCGAACAATATGCCACCGGCTTCCAGCTGTCTCCATGCAGCTGTAGTAGGACTCCTCCAAGCCCGTAGCTACTCGCGTCTGCTGACACCGCCGTGGCCTTCCCCGAATCATAGTACGCGAGAACAGGTGCAGTCATTAAAGTTTCTTTAAGCTTTTGAAAAGCGCTTTCTTGAGACTGGTCCCACGTCCATGATGCAGTCCCTTTTAATAGGTCAAACAGTGGCCCGCCCACGGTCGCCAAGTCTGGAATGTAGCGTCCCATGTAGTTTATCATCCCCAGGACCCGTTTCAACTCACTCACATTTTGTGGGGCTTGCAGCTCTGAGATAGCTCTTACTTTCTCCGGGTCAGGCCTGACTCCTCTCTCGTCTATGACGTGTCCCAGGAAATGAAGCTCCTTCTGTCTGAAGATACACTTCTCTTTGTTGAGCTTGAGCTCTGCGCGCTCAATCCTCTCCAGAACGCGCCTTAGACGCTCGTCGTGCTGTTCTTGGGTTTCTCCGTGAACGATTAAATCGTCCATGTAGACCGCAACTCCCTCCCCAGCTGGCATTTTAACATTGAGCCACTGTTGAATCAACGTCAGGTGCCAGTGTTGGATAACCGTTGAATTTTGTTTAGATTTTGCAAATCTAATCAACGTTGAAATGGCAACGTCTTTCCAATGTCATGTTTGTCAACATAGGTGAATTTGCCAACATTGAAACAATATTGATTTTAGTTTAGATTTTGCAAATCTAATCAACGTTGAAATGGCAACGTCATTCCAACGTCATGTTTGTCAACATAGGTGAATTTGCCAACATTGAAACAATATTGATTTTAGTTTAGATTTTGCAAATCTAATCAACGTTGAAATGGCAACGTCATTCCAACGTCATGTTTGTCAACATAGGTGAATTTGCCAACATTGAAACAATATTGATTTTAGTTTAGATTTTGCTAATCTAATCAACGTTCAAATGGCAACGTCTTTCCAATGTCACGTTTCTCAACATAGGTGAATTTGCCAACATTGAAACAATATTGATTTTAGTTTAGATTTTGCAAATCTAATCAACGTTGAAATGGCAACATCATTCCAACGTCATGTTTCTCAACATAGGTGAATTTGCCAACATTGAAACAATATTGATTTTAGTTTAGATTTTGCAAATCCAATCAACGTTGAAATTTCAACGTCACTATAAAGTCCTGCTTTTCAACATAGTTTTTGTTCAACTGTTTTCACTGAAGTATTGATGTGTTCAACAGTAACACCAAACACCTTGAAATGGATACATAAACACTAAGTTTGCAAACACGCACAGTCAGCTTGGAAGAAGCCAATTGGTCAAAGGAAGACCAGGAAGAAGATTAATAAAGACATTTCACTGACGTAGGAAACATGCTTTATTACATAGCTGCAATTGTGCCAACCTTTCACATCAATTTTACACATGTCAAACTTTTACTTTACCCAAAAATTCTGTCATTAAAGGGTTAGTTCACCCAAAAGTGAAATTGAGGTCATTAATGACTCACCCCAATGTCATTCCAGACCCGTAAGACCTCCATTCCTCTTCAGAACACAGTTTAAGATATTTTATATTTTAGTCCCAGAGCATTGTGGCGATCCGAATCATTGATTCACGGCTGTTTGAATCTTTATTTGAGGTTTGAAAACAAACGCAGAAGAGAAGCCAACACTGAATAAAATCGTAGTTTTTGTTATTTTTGGACCAAAATGTATTTTGGATGCTTCAAGAGACTCTAATTAACCCACTGATGTCACATATGGACTACTCTGATGATGTTTTTATTCCCTTTCTAGACATGGACAGTATAGTGTGCATACTGCATTATGCTCTGGGACTAAAATATAAAATATCTTAAACTGTGTGTGAAGATGAACGGAGGTCTTACGGGTGTGGAACAACATTAGGGGGAGGAGTTAATGACATCAATTTCATTTTTGGGTGAACTAACCCTTTAAATGACTCGCCTTGTCGTTCCACACCCGTAAGACCTTCGTTCATCTTCGGAACACAGTTTAAGGTATTTCATATTTAGTCCAAGAGCTTTCTGTCCCTTCATTGAAAATGTATGTACGGTATACTGTCACTTTTTATGTTGTTGTTATTTTTGGACCAAAATGTATTTTCATTGCTTTCATTGCAAAAATTCTATCCAACCCACTGATGTCACATATGGACTACTTTGATGATGTTATTATCTTTCTGGTCCTTCTGGACATGGACAGTATACCGTACATACATTTTCAATGGAGGGACAGAAAGCTCGGAGTAAATATAAAATATCTTAAACTGTGTTCTGAAGATCGAGGTCTTACGGGTCTGGAACGACATTAGGGTGAGGAGTAAATGACAGAATTTTCATTTTTGGGTGAACTAGCTTTTTTTAACCTTTAAAAAAAACGGCCCAAACATTGGGCAACATTAAACACAGCTGGTTAAGTCTTCCTTTCTTGTTACTTCTTTCTGCTACCGCCACCAGTCCTCTCAGGTGCATATTTCAAGTCTTTGGCCATGTATTCGTCTACTTTCATTGGCTTTAAGCTCAAGACCGCATCTGATGAGAAAAACAAAAAAAACAGATCAGTATTAGCAAACACTACTCTCTCAAATTAAAATATTTAGCAAATATCAACTTTTGTGGCATTGCCAATGATCAAAGTATATAAATTAGTATTGATCAACATGCAAAGTCATTGATAATCATGTGCTTGAGCGAGCAACAAAAGGCAGTTGGTAGTAACCCTTGCTGCAGGTAGAGAAGTAAGTCTAGAGCCCAGAATGGAGTATTTTATTTATATATATATGGAAGGATATATAGATATATATATATATATATATATATATATATATATATATATATATATATATATATATATATATATATATAAGTTTGGACACATTACTATGTGTAATGTTTTTGAAAGAAGTTTCTTCTGCTCATCAAGCCTGCATTTATTTGATCAAAAATACAGAAAAAAATGTAATATTGTGATCTTATTACAATTTAAATATTTGGTTTTCAATTTATTATATGTTAAATTACAATTTATTTCTGTGAAAAGCTGAATTTTCAGTATCATTCCTTCACCGTCACATGATCCTTCAGCAATCATTCTAATATTCTGATTTATTATGAGTGTTGGAAACAGTTCTGCTGCTTAATATATTTGATGAATAAAAGGTTTAAAAGAACTGCATTTATTCAAAATAAAAACATATTTTCAAATAATATAAATCTCCTTTACTATCAATTTAACACAGTGTTTCTCAAACTTTTTCAGCCCAAGGACCACTTTATCTTCCAATTTTTTTCTGAGGACCACCTACAGAATCCCACTCTAACACGCCCCCCAAAACCAACAAAATAGGAAGGATAAGCTAAATTTAAGTTTAATATGCAACTGTTTCAAGTCAAAAACGAATCATTCAAACATAAATGTAATAATTTGATCAGAAATTATTATATACATTTTATAAAAAGTCTTCCACATAAACCTGTATTTAAATTTTACAAAAATGTAACAAAAAAAAGTTAAGGGTTAGTTACTTTCAGATTCAAATAGATGGTTGGGTTAGGTATGGGGACAACTTAACGTTAAAGGAGACTTTCAGGTCGTTTTTCCAAATCTCTGGAAAAAAGAAGAAAGAAGAATGTGACGTGCTAAAGATGTATAGATATTCTTATGCCTCTCCCTGATTGGGTAACGGTAGTACAAGACAAAAACATTCACTGTAAAAAATTCACCCGTATTTTTACGGTAAAGTACTGGCAGCTGTGGTTCCAGCCCATTACCGCAATTTTACGGTTTCAACAATGCTGTAATTTCACAGTAAAGTACTGGCAAGCTAGTTCCAGTCATTTACCGTAATTTTACGGTTTCCATAATGCTGTAATTTCACAGTAAAGTACTGGCAGCTGTGGTTCCAGCCCTTTACCGTAATTTTACGGTTTCAATAATGCTGTAATTTCACAGCAAAGTACTGGCAGCTGTGGTTCCAGCCCTTTACCGTAATTTTACAGTTTTTAATTTGTATGGCTGTTCTGTAATTTCACAAAGTACTGGCAGCAATGGTTCCAACTACAATTCTACAGTATAAAAAAAGTTAATATAAATACTGTTTTCTATTTACTCTTTTGTCTGATATCTATTAACATCCCTATGTACCATAATGTTTACAGACATTCCAAACAGACTTTTTACTCAATGGAAAAAATAAAGAAATAGATTATGGTGTACATTGTTTGCCATTTATTTAAAACAGGTTTTAACAATACATTCAATGCATTTTAAAATGTATTTTCTCTGACTTTCTTTCCTTAAATACTGTTTTAGAAATCATTGAGAACCAATGGATCAAAAATCCTTGATAGGGCAAAAAATACTGTCAAAACATCCCAAACCTGCTTTTAAAAGAGCTGGCCTGGGAGGAAGTCCAGATCTGAGAGGACATAATCAAGAGAACCAATGGGTGAAAAAACGTAGGAAGAGGCAAAAAAAACAGGCAACACGTCCCACATCAGCTTTTGACAGATCTGGTCTTAGAGGAAATCCAGGTCTGAAAGGAAAGAAAATCAAGAAAATATTAGTGGTAAAATAAAGCACATGGCAAAAACTAGTGATCACATACTCTGTGAAAACTTTCAAAAGAGACATAAAATGATCATGTTAATGAACTAAACTAATCTTAAACAGCAATTGAGTGTGTAAGTTTGTTTTGAATGTTTGTTACAGCATAGAGGAAAAACATAAAAAACAATCTTAACAGAAAGATTATGGGGTCAAGACAAGACCAGAAAGTTTAGCTGTGTGTAAAAGAAAGTGATTGTGTTTTTTCCAGTTGGCCGGATAGGAGTACATTTATTTAGTAGATTTAGGAGTATATTATAATTGTGTATATGTAAAGAGAGCTGTTAAGTTAAATGTGTAAAACATTTTTTTTTACAGCAGAAGAAGTACATTTGAGAGTACAGTGGGAAAAAAAGCTGTAAACCCTCAACCTTTGGAATTGGTTGGTTCTCTGCATTAGTTGATCATAAAATTTCATCTGATTTTTACCAGTCACAAGTATAGACAAACACAATGTCCTTAGAGGGATAGTTCACCCCAAAAATCCAAAATTTCTAACCCCCATGCTATATATAACACATGACAATCGCATTGATTGGCTGCCATTCTTTTGACACTTAAAAAACACAACAATCTTGAAGTGGATGAATCAATGTCTTCTGAAACCAAACCGTAGATGTGTGTAATAAAAATATTAATATTTTTAACTCACTTTATTTTTGTGTTAGAAAAACAAACAAAAAATGAAATGCTAACTAAACTATAAATCATTACTTCCAATCTACTGTCATAAGTAAGTGAAGCTCATGTGAAATGTCGGTCATCTTTGCTTCTGTGTTACTTCTCGAACAAGCTTTCACAATGCACTTACATCACGTCACAATGTCCCTCTGATAAGTGCTCATATGACAGTAGACTGGAAGCAATGAGTTATTTAATTTAGCATTTTTAGGTTTTTTTATTTTATTGCACAAACCTATCATTTGGCTTTAAAAGGCATTGATTTATCCACTGGGTTCATATGAATTACCATCACGATCGCTGTTCTTTTTTAAGTGTCAGACATGCGACAGCCAATCAATGACATTATATGGACTCAGAGATGGATTTGTTTCCTAAAAATCTAATTTTGTTTTGGTAATAATTGTTCATGATTCCCTTGTTTGTTCTGAGCAGTTAAACTGTCCACTGTTCTTCAGAATAAAATCCTCCCCCTGGCCCATCAGTAGTTCTCATTGTGAAAAAATGGGTCTTTAAATCATGCAGTCACTATTGTAAAGGGTTCAATTGTGCAGAATATGCTGGAAAACCAAAACTGTGCAGGACATGGTAGATTTTTCTGAAGAACATTGAGCAGGTTAACTGATCAGATCAAACAAGGCACTCATGTACAACCATTACGACACAAAAACAACATTTGTGGTTCATAGAGATAACAACAAGGTAGTCACTTACCAAATTAACATTTTTATTACACAGCCCTGAGAGAGTGGGAAGTGTTGAGTAAAGTCATGAAAGATTATAATTGTTTGTGTAGCTAGCTTAAACACTTTTTTTTTTGTCTATGTGACTAATGAAGATCACATGAAATGTTAAGAACAATTAATGCAGAAAATCATTCCAAAGTGTTCAGATACTTTCTTACCACTGAATATGAATGCAGGTAAAGGATAAGTTCATCCCAAAATGAAAATGTCCTGATAATTTACTCACCCCAATGCCATCCAAGATGTTCATGTCTTTCTTTCTTCAGTGGAAAAGAAATTAAGTGTTTTAAGGTAAACATATCAGGATTTTCTCCACACAATGGACTTCAATGACAATCAGAATGTTGAAGTCCAAATAAATGCTGTTTCAAAGTGCTTCAAAGGGCTCTCCTCAATCCCAGCTGAGGAATAGAGTCTTATCTAGTGACTCAATCTGTCATTTTCTAAGGAAATTTAAATGTATATACTTTTTAACCACAATTGTTCATCTTGTGCTGGTCTGCAATGTGACAGGCATTATGTCATCACATTCGAAAGGTCAAAAGTAATTACCACCCCATTGTTTACTAGTATGGAGAAGGATTATCGTTCACATTGTATTGTATGTTGAATTACATATTTATGGTTTTGTGTCAGTTTATTGTTTAAAATGGTCATTTCGTGTGTATATCCTGGATGTCTAATAATGTCATGCGAGACCTTTCCAATGTGAGGATGTCATGCCTGGCACGGAGACCAGCACAATATGAACAACTGTGGTTAATAAGTATATACTATTTATTTATTTATTTATTTAGAAAATGACAGATGGATTCCTTAGCTGGGAGTCATTTGAAGCACTTAAAAATCCTTTGAAACATATTTATTTGGACTTCAACATTCTGGTTGCCATTGAAATCCATTGTGTGGAGCAAATTTCTGAAATTTTTTCCTCAAAAAACTTAATTTTTTTCCCACTGAATAAAGAAAGACATGAACAACTTGGATGGCATTGGGGTGAGTAAATTATCAGGAAATTTTCATTTTGGGATGAACTTATCCTTTAAGCGGTGTTGATTCTTTTAGGAAGCTGCACAAATGGGAGTGTCAGTAGGCATAAAGTTTAGTTACCTAGCCGAAATTCCATTCGAAATCGATGAGGTTCCATAGAGAAGCAACTTTGGGATTGACAGTGGCAGACTTCTTGCTGACAAGTTTTCCAGTCTTCTTTGAAACCACCTTGCCTCTGTAGGTCTTAGAACCTCTTTCGGGGTTTATCCCAACACACACACACACACACACACACACACACACACACACACACACACACACACACACACACACACACACACACACTTTAAAATAGAAAACTTACAAAAATCTACCTTTTATCAATTTAAATATTGGATTAAATATACATTTGCTAAATTACGGGACAATAAAAGAAAATAAACAAATTTAAAGGGTACTATAAAAGGTCACAAAATACCTTTGAATGAATTCCAATGTGCCACATGCCTCCTCTGGATACTGACAATTGAAGACAGAACATTGTAAACATTATTCCAATTGCATTCAGAAATCGTGATTGTATGCCCTTACAAACAACACGACCCTCTAGTCTAGGGTAATCATCCAGTGTTCAGTACAGTTATCTGCCCTCCCTGAAATTATTTTTTTCTTCAAATTATACACAACACTTAAAACAACAGTTTACACAAAAATATACATTTTCTGATAATTTACATGACGTGAAACTCACCAATGATTAGGGATGCATACGATGTCAGTAAAACTCAGTAAAACAAGTGATTGTTTCCTAGAAAAAAAGAATACAATTATTATTTAATAAATATTTAATCTTTAACCAAGCAAAGAAATTCGACGTCAGAGCATGGAGAACATTGCATAGTGAAACTTAAGCTGTTGAAAACTGTCTGCTAAAACGAGTGCAGTCAAGAATATCTGCCTCCTCTTTCAAAAACAACCTCTTTGACTTTTAATACTATATAACGTTACATGCGAATCTCACAAAAAAGCAAGTACTCAGACCACTAAATTGAAAATATAACATACATATATATATATATATATATATATATATATATATATATATATATATATAACGTTAAATATCTATTTTGCATTGGGAATTTTAACAGCTTTACATTATTTGCATGGAAACTAATCAAATTGACCACAACATTTTAATTGCTATCATGGTTCTGGATATTTCGAGTAGTTTTGTAATTATTCTCCATCTTATGTGCATGATATTAACGTTATGCGAATAACATTAATGCATCTGGTTAGATTAACGTTAGCATCATGTAACATTTACTTACTAAACCAGAAATTCATGTGAATCGAGATAAGGGTTAATGTTACTACAAAAGCAAGCCAAAATAATTTCTAAATGGTAACTTAACTTCAACCAAGCAAATTCGCAGTAATACTTTAAATCGGAGCTCAGAGAATATTCATTAACGTTAACAGGCGAAAGGCCTCATGCCGTTGAGAGCTCTGTCTGCAAAATGCGATTAGGGCTAGCACAGTCAAAAATACCTTGTGAAAAAGGCGATTTTATAGGTTGGGAGCAACATAATAGAATAACTGCAAAGAAATAAACTCACCTTGAACATTGTCCTTCTTTAAAATAGTCTAGACAGAGGAGTGTTGCTGTTCTTTGACTGCGTCTGCTTTCTGTTTGAAAAAAAAACCGCGTTGAAGATGCCCCGCCCCCAAGTGATATTTTTTACAGGCCAATACTGTTTTTTCCAGGAACAAATGGATTTACACATAAATGCTGTAAATTTACTGCAAGTAATTAATTTATGGAACCTAGACTGTTAAATTACAGGATTAAACTGTTTATTAAAATAACAGTATTTTACTGTTGGAAATCGCCCGTATTTTTACAGCAATTTTTAACAGTGTTCAAACTGATCTAATAATATGTATAACGTTAGCTTCATGGAGCGTACACACATACACGCCGGTGGAACGACGGACTAACGGCAGTTCGCGGTTAAACTAGTCTGCCCATACGTCTACACATACAGAACGGCGTTTGACAGTTAGCTAGCATTAACTCCGGTTCGCGGTTAAACTACGTTAGTCTGCCCATATAAACACATAATTAATTAACACAATACGTATATGGACCAGAGTCAGGCACACTCAACATTTATTTAGGAATTTTCTAGTTATAAAATGTGACTTCAAAAACTTTGCTTACCATCTGAGCTGTTATGCCCAAATTCAGTCGAATCGGTCCAGGTCAGAACCTGCGAGGCTGACGATGACGACACAGACCCACTTCGCGCACGCGCAAGCAGGTGTTGTGTGGAACCGTCAGAGCCTATTGGCCTTTGTGTGATGGACAGTCGCCGTCCTCCAATCAAGCCATACATCTTGTATTCGTGTGTGTGTGTGTGTGTGTGTGTGTGTGTCCGTCCATATGTGTGTCTATATATATATATATGTGTGTGTGTGTGTGTGTGTGTGTGTGTGTGTGTGTGTGTGTGTGTGTGTGTGTGTGTGTGTGTGTGTGTGTGTGTGTGTGTGTGTGTGTGTGTGTGTGTGTGTGTATGTTTCTGTGTTATTTTTTTAATTTTAAGCGGTCTGTTAATTTTTTTTCCAGAGCTGTGTAGGATATATATATAGCTCTGGAAGAAAAATTAAGAGACCACTTAATATAAAAATTAACTTAATATATACAACTTAATATATAAAAATTAAAATGCACCAGAATGCAGGAAATCACATCTACAAAATTTAAAATTGTATGGGGGAAATGTATATCCCCAGACCCCCACACAAACAGCCCCACATATAATATTTTCACCAGCCGCCACTGCATATATTGTTCTTGTATGGAATGACTAACCAAAATGATCAATCGGACTTGCTGTCAAAGTAAGCCATAAGATGTAGAAAGTGCTCAACAAACGTTTAATTCAGAGTTGATATTTCAACGTTGTATCATTATTCATGTATCAACTCTTTTTCAACAGTTAATTGAACAGTATTGTTTGGACGTTGTTCCAACGTTATTTTTCTACTGATATATTTCAACAAAATTTTTAAAAGTCATGGATGTAAAAATAATGTTGATTTGACGTACAACTCAAAACTTGTTGATATTTCTATGTTGAATTCTTAGTGAGTTAACAACACCAATTCAACTATTTGGTGTTCAACGTTGTTTTGACGTTGAAACAATGTTTTTCATAAACTGACATAATTTCAACTACATTTAAACGTTTAATGTCAGTTGAATGCCAGCTGGGAAGAGCCACATTATCAGAGAAGTTCATTTTACAATCAATCATGATTCCTAAATATTTAAAAGTCTTCACAATTTCAACAGTTTGATCACATAGCAGTATTTCTGTTAAAGGCTCCGGATGATTTAAAATCAGCTCTTTTGTTTTATGTACATTTATCAATAAGGAACTTTCTTCACACCATTTTTCTAATTTCAAAACATGTTCCTCGTACTCAAAATGTACACAGTCTTTCCATAAAAGTGCCACAAGTGCCATATCATCTGCATATTTATATAATTTATAATTCTCATGCTGCACTCTTATACCATTTGTATAGACCGAAAATAAAAGAGGTGACAGGACGCATCCTTGGGGTGCCCCCGTATTTAAAAATATAATATCTGATTCGAACCCTCGAGCACAAACTCGCTGTGGTCGATTTGTTAAAAAATTCTTTATCCAATGAACTATTCCTCCATTTACACCTAGGATCAAGAGACGTTCCAATAGCAAATGTATCTGCATGGTATTAAAGGCAGACGTGTAATCAATAAAAAGAACACGCACGTAAGCCTTTGCTTTTTGTAAATGGCTTGTAATTGTATCGACCATAGTGAGCGTTGCATCCTCTGTTCCTCTTTGTGCTTTATATGCAAATTGCAGTACGTCTAATTGTTCTGATATGTCTTGTTTAATATAATCACTAACTACTCTTTCCATGCATTTAGCAAGTATTGATGTTAACGCCACTGGACGAAAGTCATCTAGATTCTTTGCTTTTACTTTTTTCGGAAGAGGTCTTATAAATGATAACTTCCATAGATTCGGTACTATCTGTAAGTTTAATAAAAACTGAAATAATTTTGTTAGGGGGTCAGTTAGTTCATTTGCACATATCTTTAAAACTCTGCCCTTAAGGCCATCTGGACCCAGTGCTTTATTGGGTTTAATACATTTAAGTGACCTTCTGATTTGGTCCCCTGTCAACCAAATTGGTGGCGCCACTGGGATATTATTACTTATTTTTTCAATCTTATTCCAGTTATCGGCTACATCATATCTTCCATAAAACAAATTCAAATCGTTAACCCATTTAAAACCATCCGTCCCTATAATGATATCATTATTTACATTTCTTGAGTCACGCCCCATCATCTTATTCAAGCCTTGCCAAGCACTCCTTGCGTCTTGATTCGCTAACTGATCCTCTATCTTATGTTTAAAATCAATCTTTGCTTTCTGTATCATAGCTCTCAGTTCCTTCCTTTTAATTTTAAATCCATCATGATTATTTTCCCGAAATGCCCAATTCTTTTCATTGAGGAGTTTTTTTAAATCTTTAGAGAGCCATGGCTTATTATTTGAGAAGATTTTAACCATCTTAGTATCAATAACTGTTTCTTCACAAAATTGAATATAAGAGGTAATACAGTCAGTTAGTTCGTGAGGGTCTCTGCATGAATCAAAGAAAACATCCCAGTTTGTAGTGCAAAAACAGTCCTTTAGCATGTCTTCTTTGTCCTTACTCCAGACCTGAATTCTCTTTTCCACTGGTTTATCCCTTCTGACAAGTTGTCTATATTTTGGCAGTAGATGGATAACATTATGATCCGATCTACCAATCGGTGCTTGACATACTGCCTTGTATGCGTCGTCAATGTTGCCATAACATAAATCCAGTGTGCTTGAGAAACGGGTTGGACAATCAATATATTGTTGCAAGTGTGGAAGAGTTTCTGTTAGTGAAAGTGTATTAAAATCCCCCAGTATGAAGACTGGTTGGTCTGCCGACTTTGTTATGATCCTAGTAAAGCACTCTGCAATATGTTCCGCTGCCTCGTTATTATTAGGACCCGGTACATATACTAGGAGTATAGTTATTCGACCAAATTCCCTCGGCAGATAAAATGGTCTAAATGATACAACCAAAGTCTCATAGTCCGGGGTACAAGTCTGTTCAGTAATAGTAAACTGTGATGACCAATTTTTATCAACATACACGCAGAGTCCCCCGCCAACAGATTTCCGTGATTTTACCTTGTCTCTGTCGGCTCGTATAGTTGTAAATCCCTCGATGTCCACACAGTGATCTTCATTTAACCATGTTTCCGTAAAACAGATGAGATTACTGCTCCTAAACTCCTCCTCTTGTCTAACTCGAAGCGCAACCTCATCCATCTTGTTATTAAGAGATCTCACATTAGACAGCGTGATCACTGGAAGTGGATGACGGCTTCCTCGCCTCCGCAATCTGTTGCGAATTCCTCCTCTTGATCCTCGCTTCTTAATTCTTGATCTCCTTCTTTTGCGCACACATATACTTATTGGGATCTTTACATCGATCGCGTGATTATCATCATATCGCAACGATAGCAAGAAGTCTCTTGAATAAGTCCTCAACACCGTAGAAGCCAGTTGATCTTCAAAAACCTTGCCCGCCAACACCACTTCAACCAGCGCCAAGGTCATGCTGATCATAAACACATTCATACTGCTCCCGATTTAAAAGAACAGAATTAAAAACGAATAAAATAACACTTAAATCCACCAACAAACGCCACGAGACAGCGAGACACAGGGTCAGCAGCAGGCCGCGCCCCCGGAAGAATAAGTGGAAGGACTTCGCAAGTGTGACAAAACAGAGGGCTGTGGCACGTAAGAGGGAAGCAAACAAGACTGATGAGGTATCAGTTCAGTTCCTCCTGCAGAGGAAGACACAGTTTTGGCCTTCCTGGGGCCTGTTGCAATGGAAGGATCCTTGGAGATATGGATTCATGTGCATCAACCAGGCCTTTGCCTTCAAAGTCCAGGCATCCAACATCAGGCTCTCTCCAGTCTGGCCCTTCAATATCAGGCTTCACATCTTCAGAGGGCAATAAGAAGAAACAATGCTTTAAATTCAGTTGTTAGCTACACTGCATTATTATGCTGTTAGAAATGTATGGAGGTGGTGGGTGATGGCCTAATGGGTGGGTGATAGAAGTACACATGACTCTTTTGTGTGGGCCACTTCTGCAGTTTGCAGGTTGCTGAAGAGGTGCATGGCTTTGGTTAAAGCTGGCTGCTGGAGACATGTCCTCTTCGCTCATACGTCCTGTCACCTGTGCAGCATCCAGCTACCACTGCACTTTAAACCATTTGTTTAATGTGACATAATTTCTGTTAAATATTTGGTTTATTTGCCGATGTGTATTAAATGAACACTTAAAAACATTAAAAAAACTTTTGTATACACTATTTGCAAAAGTTTTTTTAAAAACTTTTTTAACATGCAAATATACATACTCTCTCGCTCTCTGTCTCACTCACTCACTCACTCACTCACTCACTCACTCACTCACTCACTCACTCACTCTCTCTCTCTCTCATATATATATATATATATATATATATATATATATATATATATATATATATATATATATATATACAGTCCCTGACAAAAGTCTTGTCGCTTGTGTACAAATTGACCTAAAATGCCGCTGAAATATATTTCTAATCAAGATTTTTTTTTACAAGAAATGGCTCATTTTAATCCCACCAGCTTTTGTGATAATGTTTCAGTGAAAAACTAAACTTTCAAAAAGTATTCTAATATTCACAGCTTGGTAAAGCCCATTGAGTCAATTTTTGCAAAGACATAAGTGTTGTCACCTTGTCATTTGAGCTTCACCTGTAACTAATAATGGATCAATTAGGTCTCAAGTGTGTATAAAAAGGAACCCCAGTACGCTAGACCTTCACATCAACTGCAACTAGACCTCTGCAAACATGCCTAAGATTCACCCAGAGAGTAAAGTTTTGATTATCAAGAGGCTGAAGACCAGATCCACTGCTGATGTGGCAGACAACTTCAATGTGTCTCAGCGTCAAGTACAGAGGATAAAAAAAAAGATTTGAAGAGACTGGAGACGTTTTTGACAAGCCCAGGTCAGGCAGCCCCCGCAAGACAACTGCTCGAGAGGACCGTTTGTTGGCTCGAAAATCCAAGGCCAACCTATTTTCCACTGCAGCAGAGCTCCACGAGACCTGGTCACCTGAAGTCCCTGTGTCAACCAGAACAGTTTGTCGGATTCTGTCTCGAAATGGCCTCCATGGTCGAATCAGTGCCCAGAAGCCAGCACTAAACAAAAGACAATTGAAAAACCGTGTGGCATTTGCCAAGGCCCACAGCCTGCTAAAAGGATGGACGCTGGAAAAGTGGCAGAAGGTGGATTTTTCAGATGAATCTTCTGTTGAATTACACCACAGTCGCCGCAAATATTGCAGGAGACCTACTGGACCCAGAATGGATCGGAGATTCACCCAGAAAACAGTGAAGTTTGGTGACAGAAAAATAATGGTCTGGGGTTACATCCAGTATGGGGGTGTGCGAGAGATCTGCAGGGTGGAAGGCAACATCAATAGTCTAAAATACCAAGAAATCTTAGCTACCTCTTATATTCCCAACCATAAAAGAGGCCAAATTCTGCAGCAGGACGGTGCTCCATCCCATACTTCCATCTCCACATCAAAGTTCCTCAAGACGAAGAAGATCAAGATGCTCCAGGATTGGCCAGCCCAGTCACCAGACATGAACATCATTGAGCATATGTGGGGTAGGATGAAAGAGGACGCATGGAAGACGAAACCAAAGAATATTGATGAACTCTGGGAGGCATGCAAGACTGCTTTCTTAGCTATTCCTGATGACTTCATCAATAAATTGTATGAATCCTTGCCAAACCGCATGGATGCAGTCCTTCAAGCTCATGGAAGTAATACAAGATATTAAATTTGGATCTCACAGCACCACAACTTAATTTGCTGACATATTTTTGTATTTGCAGTAAATTTGTTCAATTTCTGTATAGGCGACACAACTTTTGTCTTGCCAAAATTTGACCTTTCCATCTTGATTAAATGATAAATATTTTTTCTGTGAACATTATTTATTTCAGTGCATTAAACATCATTTGGGAGGGTTTTAGCTTTTCATATGAGCTATTTCTAACACCAATTAATTAATTAAAAGTCAGGTTAATATCAGGTATTTCTAGAAAATAGGTAAGCGACAAGACTTTTGTCAGGGACTGTATATATATATATATATATATATATATATATATATATATATATATATATATATATATATATATATATATTCACACAAAAACACAAATCTAGAGAGTATTCTCTATTCTAATACTGTAAAATAAAATAAAAATCACTCATTTATACTTTTTTTTGTTACTTTAGGTACATTCATTTAAAATTACAAATTAATTTTCTATAATAAAAACTGTAATCTGAGTGTTAACATTTTATATAAGTGAAAACCTCTAACACACTGTTTTACCAATATTGTTATATGAGACATGTATTTTGGAATTAAAATTAAACAAAGATAACCCACTTGACAGACTCTTGACAGACCCGTTTCTTTGCACAAACGAAACATTGGCTGCGTTCTAATCGGCAAGATAAATGCTTTCAGAGGTCACTTCGAAGGGAGAATAATCGCGAAGGCCACGCTTCTATATATTTTTAAACTGAATTTGTAATAATAATAAAAAGGCGATTTATGTGATAAACTTAAACCACAACTTTAAGTCTTTTAAATCACTCAGAGTGGATGGTGAAATCTTCTAAAGGAATAGGGCACAGCCCAGGTGCGGCGCAATCAATGACGTCAACACAGCAAAATAATGACGAACTATGCCTCTAACCACAGGTGGAGAGCTGTCGTTCCAACGACATAAGTTTGCGATGCAGTTTGCGAATGTTCGTTAGAACTATGGTTTCGGGAAACACTGAATCGTTGAACTACGTTGGTAACGACGGAACTTGCGACCATAGTTGGCTAACGATGCTTTTTGGAAACGCACCCCTGATTGGTTGTTGAAGGATGGACTTTGAAACCTGCTTAAAACCATAGACAGTAAAATAAATGGACACAGCGTTCCCATAGACTTCAACGGCGGAAAATGAATTAAATTAGAAGCACTCACTTCCTGATGGCTGAGCGAACTGCACAGGCTCAGACTGAGCTTGACGAAGTAGATGTGCCATAAGCAACCTGTCTGACAGTTGTAGGTCTTCTAATAGTTGTGGAAAGTGAAATCTGGATCACGTTGTTTAAATGTTTTGTCCTGTTGCTTTTGGCTCACTATGGGCTTCTCCCCATTCTTCTCCCTTTACTTTATCGGACTTTATGTTTCCACGTTTCCCCGACGTCTGATAGACAGTAAAATATTGCTTCTGAGCGTCTCCTCCTGTCTCTATGGTAATTTCTCAGCTGTGCGACAGAGTCGCGCAGTGGTTTTGATGCAATCGTTAGCCTATTTTTACAAAAACAGCTTCTGCAGGGCGATAATGTAAAATACAAGGTAATGGAGCCTTTTATACATTGTCGTGTTTCTTTATAAATAAACAATGGACAAATGGAGTCTTTAAACGCCTCAGATGTAAAGTTATTCACTGTCAAAGTGACTCAAAAATGAATGGGAGTCAATGGGATGCTAACAGCAGGTAATGGGTTGGTTAGCAATGGCCACCCTTATGGGTGGAACGCTCTCCGAGTGCTAGATTACCCCCTTGCTTAAAACACAGAACAAACAAGATGTCTTTGCTTTTTGTTTTGTTTCGTGCTTATAGTGTCGTGGTTTTGCAGTGACTTCTGCTTTGACTTCTGTTTATCTTGAATCATTGCAGTGACTTTTGCTTGCTGGCTTTTCCACCTTCCTGCCTGCACGCAGTGTCCTCCGAGCTACCCAGAGCTCTCCACCACACTTCGAAACTCCGTTTGAACCTCGCCGAAGAAAACTTCCTGGAGTCCGCACAGCGGAGACTCCAGTCACGTAGCAACCAGCCAATGCTATCCAGGATCCGGCATTTACCCTGCAAAACCAACTATCCGTCCCTCTGAACACAACAACTGACTACAAACCAATAGTTCAATAAACATTTGTTTAGTTTTTTTACCTGTACAAGTGTCTTTGGCTTAGTGTTTATAAGTTACTGCCTCAAACGGACCGATTGTTACCTAAAGCCTAGTTCACATTGCCCGATTTTTGCCCCGATTTTGAGTCGCCGACAGGTTTTGCGAAATCGCAGACAAATGCCCGAGATCACAGGCAAATCCGTGCTCGTGCACGCGAGTGACAATCACGCAGTGTGAATGATCAAAGACGCGATCAGAGAGAATCGCCGACGAGTCGCCGACGCCGGTGAGATATTTGGCGTGCTAAATATCTGGAGCTGTCTGCGATTGAAACTCCTGCTGTGTGAACTGCGTTCTGACTGAAAATTACATCGGCGATGACCGACAGCCAATGAAAGAGTGAGATACAGGGCAGCAGGACGTTTAGGGAGGAGTTATAGAGCAGAATATCAGTATTTTAATAGATATATTTACAATTATATCAATCAGAAACAAAGGCCAAACATTTGCACATTCAGCCACAGCAGCAGCACATTACACAATTGTTTATTTACCTCAAACTGTCTTTGCAGAACACAATCCTGGCTCCCTCTGTCTCTCCAACAATTTCTTCCGCCATAATCTTTTTTTTCTTTTTCTCCACAAATCAGCGCACATACAGTTTGAAGCAAACTTTGTTCAGTTTATCATTTTAAATAACAATTCAAAGTCTCACGCGAGAACTCCGGTCTGATGCACGTGTGATCTCGCGTTGTTTACTCGGCACATTTCACGTGCAGTTGGGAAACGTAGTTTGCGCACCGGAGAGAGAGAGAGTTGTCGGCGATTCTTCCTCTTGTTCAGTCATGCAGTGTGAACTCCTCTGTCGTCAAACCATCGTGCAGTGTGAACACAACAGTGACTGAATGATACCCCAGATAGTCCTGCAGTGTGAATAGAGCAGTGACCCGACGAGTTTGAAAATCATGCAGTCTGAACTAGGCTTAAGCTCACAAACAGTGAACATAACATTTATATTATTATTATTGATATATTATTGCCGTTGTAACAGGTAATATCATGATTTAAGATTGATAATGTACTCTAATTTCAACGTATCGGTGGACGAATATTAATATAATATATATATATATATATATATATATATATATATATATATATATATATTAATTTTGAATTATTTAATATGTAATGCAGTTCCTTTCACAGTAATTCAATACCCCTTTGAGTCATTTGATTGGAATAAAAATATATTTTGTTGTAGTTTATTTAGAATATAGTCAACAAAGGCACATTACAAAGGCCTATTCTATTTTAAATTATCAAAAGATTTGACTACACTGCAAAAAAATGCTGTTCTTATTTAGTATTTTTTTTCTTGTTTTCAGTCACAATATCAAACAATTCTTAACTCAGTATTAATTTATAAGTAAAATTACAAGAAATTTGTTCTTGTTTTCTTGGGGAAAATATGTCATTTTACTTATCTAGTAAATGCATCTAGATTTAAAGGGTTAGTTCACCCAAAAAATGAAATTTCTTTCATTAATGACTCACCCCAATGTCGTTCCTCACCCGTAAGACCTCCGTTCATCCTCGGAACACAGTTTAAGATATTTTAGATTTAGTCCGAGGCCTTTCTGTCCTTTGAATACACTTGCTGTCCACGTCCAGAAGGTAATAAAAACATCATCAAGTTGTTCATATGTGACATCAGTTAGTTAGTTAGACTCTTTTGAAACGTCGACAATACATTTTGGTCCAGAAAAAAAAAAAAAAAAAACTTTATTCAGTATTGTCTTCGCTTCCGCGTTTGTTTGTTTTTTAAACCTTAAATAAAGAATCAAACGTTGAGTTATGCATATAACTACTGTTCCCAGAAGGAGGGAAACGAGGTACAACACATGACTATGGGATATCGCGCTCTAGCGCCATCTGCTGAAGACACCTTTATTCACGCCTGAAAGGCCAATGACGCATGACGACGTGGGCGGGGTCACCTGCCCACAGCATATAAATGCAGTCGTATGCGTCATCCCCTTTGTTCAGTTCAGCTCTTCACCGGGCCGCCGACTGCGCGGGGCCCAGAGGTGTTGTACCTCGTTTCCCTCCTTCTGGGAACAGTAGTTATATGCATAACTCAACGTTCCCATTCAGTCGGTTCACTCGGTACAACACATGACTATGGGACATATATACACGCCCCGCGAAGTCGCTGAACTAAACGTAAGGGACCAGCACCGCCACATATCCCATTTCCCAGGGAAAAAACGGCCTGTAGTTAACGCCGGGTAAACCGGACAAAATGTGCGCAGTAATGCCTAGCTGGCATACGCGTAAAATCTCAAACCAAGCCCCTAAAATGTTCATGTCCTCGTAGAGTGCTCACACCCTTCCAGGCAGAACCAACTCCATACATGCTATAGAAATAGCTTGTATAATCCCATGTGAAAGACAACGCTTAGATAGCGGCTCCCCATGTGCTGAGTTGGAAATCATGACAAAAAGGCTGGTCAGGCAAGTGTATAGCCTACAACTGCCCAATGCACCTGCGTACAACTTGCAAATGGCACAAGCACAAAGCAAGTCTCCTGTCTTCCTCTGAGTCAGAGATTTTACAAGGCAGGCCGCTTGAACGAGAGCGTATACTACCAACATGCCTTTTAGGCATATCCGCCACGTTTGGGCGCAACACCACCAAGCACAGCTTGGGAGACATCAATAGTGCATGAGGATCACCAAACGTGCTTCACTGATACCAGTACCAATGAAAAGGCAGCATCCTTATATTCAAAGATTTCTAAAGGCTCAAACAGAGGTTTACAACTAGCCTCCAGAGTCCAGACCAACCATCAGGTCATGACGGCACCATTACGGTTTGTAACGAGCCTAAAAACGCAGACCCAAGCTCCAGGTATACTTTGGATGTCTGCGTTCTGCGTACCATCCGCGTGACATAATTATTGTCAACAGGAGGGTCTACAGTGCGCATACCACAGCTTACGAGTGACTTGCACAAAGTTCACTTAGAAACACACAATCTGTACTCAAGCCGAAAACATCCGTCAGCATGCAACCTTAGATGGACACTGCGCATACCACAGCGCATGTGCAAGAACAAAAGAGGTGACAGAAGAGTCACAAATATTATACTGCACGCGTATTGAACTCGGCCATCCGTGTTCATTCGATTGTGCCAGAGACACGTCTGGATGTGGAAAATGAATTATACCCGGGCCTTTATGGCCAAAAAAGTATATATTTGAAAAGCTCACACTCTCAAATGTGTGCGAGATGGAGTGGAATGCGAGAGCTCCTCGGCAGTCCATGAAGTGTCTGTGTGAAGTAATTATCAACATCAGAAGAGGTGCACACACAACCACACACATGTGAGTGACATGAATTATGTAGCACGTTTCCCACGTACTATCGTACACTCAAAGCACTTTGCGCTTATTTCCGGGATCTCTCCTCAACCACCAGCGGTGTACAGCATCCTCATGGATGATGCGACGGCAGCCACAGTACAATGGCGCCATTGTGCGCTCATCTCCCACCAGCTAGAGGTGGAGAGGAGGGCCAAAAGCATCGTTCAACTAATGTGGTCAATAAAGTATACTTTGAAAACTCACGCTCTCGACTGTACTCGAAACGGAGTGAAATATGTAGTATGCCCGGACCCTTTTGAGGAACCAACTATGCACGCTTAAGCGCAGCACCATTAATGCCCTCGTGAACACTGAATCACCCAATAGACTTCCAGTATGGAATGGGGGTGATTTCTTTCGGAGAAGAAACCAGTAACCCCTCAATCAGGCACTGATACGGTGATACAGATCTTCACCTGCACCAAACTTCAAACAAGCACTAATTTGACATAACATGGTGCGCTTCAAAAAATGCAAGCGCCCTGTTTTGTCGCTATAATCAGATTCTCCTTCTGTCAACATGTAGGTCCTGGAGACCACATTTCCCGTTAAAGGGTAAAGAATCTGCGTCCTGCCTGGGACAGCAGGTCCCTGCGTAGGGGAAGACACCATGGTGTCCAGCAGTGACATGGTACTCGCGTTTGTCGCTTACCCTGTCTTTGCCGGCCAGCGAGGGGGCACAATCAGTGCCAGACTCTCCTGAACCACTCTGTCTAGAGTAGGCTGTCAGTATGTCTTGGTTAGAACTGGAGCTTAATCAGCTCCAAGCTTGGAGAGACTGTGTATGGTAAATGGACTGCATTTAGCACTTTCAACAGACCCTATGGCCATCCAAAGCACTTTACATGTTGCCTCACATTCAACCATTCATACACCAACGGTGATGTCAGCCATGTAAGGTGCCATCCAGCCCGTCGGGAGCAGCTGGGATTAGGTGTTTTGCTCATGGACACCTCGACACTTGGTCAGGTGGACCCAAGGATTAAACTGCCAACCTTCCGGTTTGTAGACAACCTACATGAACCACTGAGCCCCTGCTGCCCGAGAGAAACATGTACAGTATAGTCTTATATACAGTATAGTACAGTAAAACAAGCTCCTGTGTTTGTAACAATGCTTGTTCCCTGCTGTCTGCGGCCAGGAACAGGTCGTCCAAAATAGGCGAACACTCATGCCCTGATGACACAGTGGAGCCAACGCCGCTTCTGTATGCGAGGTACAGGTCGAACGGCGAGTGACATACTGCAAGCACTTTTGAGCTTGACACAATAACCACTCTAAGGTGTGTACTCAACTGCTGCAGAGGGTTTTTTTTTTTTTTTTTTAGAAGGAGGAATTAATGTTGAAATACCTCTTCCTCCATCTTTCCTTGTGGCAAAAACTGAAATAGCCATTTTGCTGAGGAAAGCACGGATTTCCCTTCAATAGTGGGGAAAAACCCTCTCGACCAACGAAGTTGCGATTACTCCGCCGAAACAGAGAGGGCGCGAGAGAACCCGCAGCCCCACTGGAATCGTGCGAAGAAGCCACGGTGTTGTTAGTGCGCACGCACGCCACCGTTTTGACTTCGAGGCGGGCAGCGAGGATTCCCAGGCATCACCTGTGGAACCCCTCTGCAAAATGCATGACCTTGCATTTTCCTCCTCTGTTACTACACAATATGAGGTTAGCTGCTTCAGTGCATTCTGATTGTTTTGACAAATCAACACATGATGTTTTGTTATACACAACATGCTTAAAACTGAACCCGCTATTTTGCAGGGTTACTTCTACAAAAGATCGGCAGGCGAGTTTGCACCGCTGATTTTACTGGAGTCAAACAAGCTTCTCTGTATCATGGCAGGTTACTGCCGACAAACCTTGTTGCCGCTCTAATACAGGCCATGCAAGGACCATCACTTCGCTTCCACCCACTTTGGGGGGACCGCGATCTGCCCTGCTTGAATATTTATAGCGTCAGAGCATTTCTCGCCCGCATCCAGCGAGACCGAATCACCCTGTGAACACTACACTCGATCGTCCCAAGTTTTAGTGGCCTCCGAAACCGGTGATCACCACCTGAAGACAGGAGCGGGCCTTGTTTGGCCACTGCTCCGCTAAGCGGAACGATAGAGCTGCCGGTAGAGCGCAGCATGCACTGCGGTTGGCGAGCTCTAGCCTAGCCGCCCAACGCGGACAATTCCAAACACACTAGACAGTGTGATGTATACCTGAGTATACCCTAAACACCCACATGTCATAGTACAGGGGCGGGTATCCAGATATTTCTTCTGAAAAGGAGTATTAGCCATTTGTTAGTTGTACTAAACTCAAGCTAAACACTTGTATGCCTTTCCTTCAACAAGAATCACCACTGAGGGTTATCGTGTGAATGTGGCTTAAGTTTGAACGTTTTTGTTTTGAGAAAAACGTATTAGCCTTAGTTAGCATAGCTAAACTTGTTGCTAAGAAGCTTTCTCTTAGACCTTCATTTCGACAAGAATCACCACTGTGGGCTTCCCTTGCGAAAATGTGGCGTGATGGTGTTCTAGCAGCACGGTGAAGAGCTGAAGAACAAAGGGGATGACGCATACGACTGCATTTATATGCTGTGGGCAGGTGACCCTGCCCACGTCGTCATGCGTCATTGGCCTTTCAGGTGTGAATAAAGGTGTCTTCAGCAGATGGCGCTAGAGCGCGATATCCCATAGTCATGTGTTGTACCGAGTGAACCGACTGAATGGGAACAGTCGCGAATCAGACGACTGATTCATGATTCATATCGCCAATGTCACGTGATTTCAGCAGTTTGCCAGTTTGACACGAGGAATCCGAATCTTGAATCATGACCGTTTGATTCTTTATTTGAGGAACGCTGAAGAGAAGACAATGCTGAATAAATTCATATTTTTTTGTTATTTTTGGCAAAATGTATTGTCGACGCTTCAAAAGAGTCTAACTAACCAACTGATTTCACATATGGACAACTTTGATGATGTTTTCATTACCTTCTGGAGGTGGACAGCAAGTGGGCATACATACATTCAAAGGACAGAAAGCCCTCGGACTATATCTAAAATATCTTAAACTATGTTCCGAGGATGAACTGAGGTGTGGAACGATATTGGGGTGAGTCATTAATGAAAGAAATTTCATTTTTGGGTGAACTAACCGTTTAAGATATATTTTTTAGGTATTTAGAAATAAGAACAGAAAGACAAAAATACTAGGAAGAGCATTTTTGGCAGTGTACAATTTTTTATGTTTTCGAAAGAAGTTTCTATGCTAAAAAAACTAATATTGTGACATTGAACACAATTCAGTATTCAGTAAATACAAATAGCTGAATAATTGGTAATGATTAATGTTAGGCCTATAAGTAAAATATTTGTGATTTAACCCTCTGGTGCACTTCGTTTGGGATTTACATTGGTCATCTTCCTGATCATAAATGGCTGAACACCAAAAAATTAAACTTCCTCCACACCAGTAAAACCAGTGTAATTAATTTTTCTTCAATAATATTTTGTTCTATTTTCTTTTGTATTTTGAGAGGATTTCATGGTACTGATTAATATTTATACAACAATGATGGTCTATTTTTGCCATTGAAAAGAATATTATTATTATTATTATTTACAGTATTTCAGGTTCAACTAGGCCTTCAAAATAAAAAATTTGAAGGCAGATTAGCACACTGACTCTTTTTTAATTATTTAAGAATTAATGCAACCATGGGTGTAACCACTAGATGTCTCCATAGAGAAGCTTGAGAATTCCCTAGTTCTCCTTTGTAAACATTTATTTTTTAAATGAAAATATTTAAAATTTGAATATATATTTAAAAAAATCTCAAAGATAAAGTTTTAGTTTTATTTTGTTAGAAATAGTGATTTAAAGTGTTAGTTTATGCATTGTGATGTTGATAATAATAATAACAACAATAATAATAATAGTAATAGTAATGTGTACAGTATGTGTCTGTGTGTGATTGGATGTGTCAATGGCACACCCTTGATCACTTTTTTTTCAGCACTGTGGCCGATTTGTAGATTGTATACGAAAAAAATGTGTAAATATTTGTTTTTGCTGATTTCCAATTCATTTCCTATGGTGGTCACTTTTGACCGAAGAGCGCAAGTGGGAGTATTTTTTTTATTTTTATGACCACTTCGCATTCTCGAATCATGCCTTCAATTTTTTTTGTGTGTGCACAGTCCTAATCCCATGTCACAAAGTTTAGTATCATTCTGAAGAAATTTTGATTTATACAAGTTCAAAATGTGGTACATAGGTTCAGTGGTATGAAATGTGTGTGTGTGTGTGTGGGTGGGTGTTGGGGGGGGGGGATGTGTCAATATCACACTCTTGATGTTTTAGAAGGTCACCACTTTACTGCGGTGTACTTTTTTTACCCACAAAAATTCGGTGAACCCCTTCAGAGTGATGCAAGACCCTTCTGCTTCGCGTCGGTGTCCTGATCACTCTGTCTGAGTTTATTCTGCGATAACAACCGGATGGGTGTACGCTTATTACACGGCTACTAGTCTCAAATAAATCGGGTTTTGTTGTGAAAACCTGGCAACCCTCTCAAGGGCTCTCCTCTTTTTCTCCGCGTTACGAGAGAAATGTTTAGCTGACCTTTAAAGATGTGTGGAAAAGTGCAGAAAGCAAAACGTATAACCATTTTGTCTGCGTCCATTGCATATCGCGCCGTTTTACTTCCTTTCACCGGTTAAGAGCGTCTTAAGGGGGTCGCACACCGGACGCGGAGCTCGGCGGCGCGCCGCGCAGCGTCTCAGGTATCGCACACCGGACGTGCACATTTTAAAAGGATTTTAAAAGGCTACGTTTATTATACATTTCCCCAAAATATGTTTCACTAGTTCACACTTACATCAAATTAAATAGAGTAAAGATTATGCGTATTTGGCGTGCTGTCCGGGGGAGGGCGCCGGGCTCGGAGTTTCGCCCGAACCCAGAGTACCCCCCCCCCGTGATAGAGATACTCTAGAACTGGACTGGAGTATATTATAGATTGAGTTGACATCTAATAAGAGTTTGTTAGAATCAAGTGAGGAGCTGGGGTGGTGGAGGGATGCTAAAATGAAAATGGTCAATGAAAGAAGGTAAATCAGCTGTATTTATACACCCCTCTTATCGTTGATTAGCTTGATGTGCTCCACTTGTGTTTAATTAGGTTTAATTATATGAGCGTGCTCCGCTTGTGTTTAGTCAGGTTTAATTATCTGCACGTGCTCCTCCCGAAATTTTGTTAATAAAAACTTCACTTAGACTTTATTCAAGCTGTTGAACTCAGAATGTAAAACAAATGTGTCTTGTAGCAAAGGGTGAAATCAGTATACCATAACGATAATATGCTTTTAATATAAAGCCTTGAAATGGCGCTCTGTGGCGCGGCAGGATTTAGAACAACTTCCTGAGTCGCCGCGGACAGGCGCCGAATGCCGCCACCGGTGTGCGTACACTCATTGAAAACAATGTGTTCGAATTTTAAAGACGTGGCGCGCCGCCGAGCTCCGCGTCCGGTGTGCGACCCCCTTTAGGCTGTTTCGCCAGTGTACAGTGTAAATGCAAATATCGGATACGGGTCACTTTTAAAAGATGATGGGTCGTCAAAAAAATCGGATATAGTCACCAAATCGGAATTGTGCATCAAGACCTGCAGTGTACATGCAGCCTAAAAAGTCCAGACTAACTTTAATCCAAGCAGTAGTTGTAGCTGTTTTTGAAGTCCATAAAAAATGTAGCTGTCCGTCGAATAACATGCTCCACACAGCTCCGTTAATAGAGTCCTTCTGATTCTAATCGATGCGTTTGTGTAAGAAAAATATCCATATTTAAAACTTTATTAAGGAAACCCGCTGTTATGGTTAGGGTTCTGTTTTCATTTAGGATTAGTTACTTGTAATTATGCATATAGTAACTACATCACCTTAAAACAGTGTTACCAAAAACTGTTTGACACCCCTGATTTAAATGATAATGATTATTTCTAGAATAGTGTCCAAATGTTTGATTCCCTTTCAGTCGGTCACGTTCGACGTACGTCGGACTTAGACCGATGAATTGGGATCTGATCTAAGAGACCTATCTACTTAGAGTGTATAAAAACGAGCCAATCAGAGATTGGCATGTGATCTGCACATTCCACGCTCCACCCCGCAGCGCGGGTATAAATAGGAAGTGGTATGGCAGATTAATGCTTTCTACTTTAGAGCCGAGCAGTATTACTGTTTCCTACGAAGAGTGTATGAAATTGAGTCTCGTGAGAGAAAGGAGAACTGCCAGTGCGGGTGAAACAGCGCTTCAGCGAGTGATCGATAGTTGCAATTGTTTGCATTCAAAAAAGAGCTTGTTGGTTCGCTGGGCGTTTTCCAAACTTGAGTGCTACACACAGGCTTGCACTGTGGACTGTGTGCTAGCCGCGTTCATCTCCCTGAGTGCTTCAGCACATCTAAAAGAGCAGTTTTTCCATTCTAAAAGAGCAGCACGGTTTGACCCTGCATCTTTTTCAAGATATCATTCAAACCATGTGTTTCTGGGTGCAGTTGCTCCTTGTCCGGCTGCCAAGCGCAAGGGGAAGCGACCCTGAGACAGGCAGCCCAGGGAGAACAGGAGCATTGATCTGCCATTCCACTTCCTATTTATACCCGAGCTGCGGGGCAGAGCGTGGAATGTGCGGATCACATGCTAATCTCCGATTGGCTCGTTTTTATACACTCGAAGTAGATAGGTCTCTGAGATCAGATCCCAATTCATCTGTCTAAGTTCAACGTACGTCTCCGTTCCCTTCTTCAGGGAATGAGGGTTATGTAGTGATTTTTACAGTTGTCCACCCAAGGACACTAAGTAACGTAGTGATTGGTACTCACATCACCGCTGATGTTGTGATTTTTGGATCACACGTCACTTAAGGTGTGGTTATGAGTACATCAGATGACATCAGAAGAGTTACGTTATCTTATGGAAAGATAAACTGTTGTTTCTCTGAAATTAAGGTGAAGAACCTTATTATGTATCAAACAAATTAACAAAAGATTATTTGTTATTAACTAGCATCAGTTATATTACTTGTAATGTCAATTACAAAATCATATACTGATAATAATCAACAATGCCAAGGTCTCTAGAAAGAGGTTTGGTTAAGTGATATTTACGTTCCACGTGGTTGAGTAAGCAGTCCGATGGTGATGACTTCTTCCACTGGTTTTGCTGGGAGACAGTGCAGTGAAGAAAGGAGCTGGAATCTGTTTCAACAGCCTTGAACACAAAGATCTGTGGGATGCTGATCTCCTGGAGCACCAAAGGGTCCTAAAATCTGGAACACGCAGATAAGGCCCTGAAGTAGGTGCAGAAGGTCCTTAATCTGGAACACGCAGACAAAGGAACCTTGAAGTGAAGGTTTGCTCTCCTGAGCTTAACCTTGTTGCAAATGTCTGTGTGTCTTCTGCCTCTTTGGACCAGACACTCTGAAGTTGGTCAATCTGCTCTGATCTCTTTAGCATGGAGACTCGGGACGTGCTGTAGTCGTCTCGCTGGACTAAAACTTTGAACGTAGTGTTGGTTAATGTCTCTTTCCTCACAGGCTGGAGGCTCAGAACGTTGTCGTATCTAGGGCTGCACGTTTTCAAGTTTTTCATTAACCGTTAACCGAGGCCCTTAGCGGTTAATACTCGGTTAACCATATTGTGCGTCAGGGTTATTATTTTTAGTTTATTAATTTGATGACCGCCATCTCCATATTGTGAACGCGCCTATAGAGAGAAATGCACATCATGGATTACATAATCAGAGAGTAGCCTATTTCTTTTCGTTTTAAATTGTTAAAAGACATTTCAAGCTTTCTTAAGATATATTTCATGTCTGTGAGGCCTACGCAGAGTTTCGTTAAATTAGGATGAGATGCGCTCCAGTTCACGAGCAATGCAAGTGACCGCGAGGGCGCCTGCATGATTAGGGCATGTAGTAAAATATGCAGCCGAGAATGATTCACACAGCGTTTGACTCGCGCGGCTGAGCCTCTCCCGGCAGAGAGTTCAAGCATCTGTGGATTCGTTCCTTCAGCTCTGGCCATCTTTCTTTCAGTCCACGATTAGCTTTTTTTTGTTTTTCTTCATTACAGTTAAAGTAACCTCTGCTTTTCGCTAGTCCCTCACAAGTTTCTCACTTCAAACTTTCTTTCTTCTGATCCGTTATGCACAGCGCGTGCGGCTTCTGCTCTGCTTCGGCCCTAATGCGACTTACAGTCCAGTGCGACTTATTTTCCTCTTCATGATGCATTTTTTGACTGATGCGACTTATTCTCCGGAGCGACTTATAGCCTGAAAAATGTGGTAAGCAATACTTGCATTTTGCCCCTTCACTCTCAATTTTAAAGTGCTCCCACGCTGTATTTTTCTTTGCCCGCTTCATGTTAGAAAGCTGGTCATGACTTCTTCTTGTGGATATTACAGATGTGTGGGAGCGCTCTGGCGGTCTCTAGTGGTGCAAAAATATATTACAACTAAATGCAAAGCATGTCATTGACGCCACTTAACCAAGCAAAATGTTTCACTCGGTTACGCAATTTTTAACGGTTAATCGGTTAACCATGGACACCCCTAGTCGTATCTGTCACTGCCTCACAAGCTGTAGACTCAGATCCTCGGATCTTGTGTTGTCTCTCTGGTTAAACCAGAGGCTCAGAACTTTGAGGTTGCTCTGTCACAGTCTAATCCTCGGCGCACAGACTCAGAACCTGGTTGCTCTGTCACAGTCTAATCCTCGGCGGACAGACTCTTGAACTTGGTGAACTGTTTGGCTCTCGGATGAGGAGACTCAGAACAAGGTGTGTCTATTGAAAGGGTACCTTTATCCTTTTCCGAATAGGAGGAGATTGCAATTTGGTGCTTCTCCATTCCAGTGTTGCTATTGGCTGCTGGCATCAGAGAGGGCACACAGTGTGGCCCACCCTTCTTTCCCCTGTGGAACTCATTTGCATACTGTACACAGTTAGAAGTCTTTAAAGTGTCTTTAAAGTTTATCAATGCATTTCTCACTTTCCAAACATCCATTAGAATACCCTTGGCAATTTACTAAACACATAGACACCAAACATGATGGAAAAAGATTGAACTGTCATGTGTTCATTCATTTGTTCATTAACAGCTGCATTTGTGGAAGATGTTGCATTACAAATAGCTATCACTGAGAATACTTATTTCTCTGAATAAGTATGAGATGGATATGTGTAGTTTACATCAGTCTTAAGGTTTCCAAACATAGTTGTGAATGGATTTGGATGGATCAGTTTTGGTCTTTCTTTGTTTCACCCACTACTGCTGAGGTCCTGAGGAATATTTATGGCTGTCACAAACCAGGACATTAGGGATCAGTCTCTAGGTGGGTGAAGGGCAGAAACTGCATGTGGACCAATAAGAAGTCCTGTCCTTCCTGGGCTTTGTACTAGAGGTCTTCTTCTTGCCCTCAAAGCGGTGTCTGGCTGTTGTCCTATCATCTTTATCTGATGGCGTTGGACATCTTGTTTGTGCTAGTCCAACAAGATCCAATCAAAATGTAGCAAACCTTTGTCCACTGTTACGGGCAAAGAGGGGCCCAGCCATAAACTGGGCCCTGGAATGTGCTGTCCACTACAGTTACATACGTAACCGAGACGTGTTACCTTCTCATCGGTCCATCTTCATTCAAAATTTTAATTGTTTCTGCAACTACGGGTGCCTTTAGCCCTGTGAACTGTGTTTATAATATTCTGTGTTGGAAATTAAATGATTTATATTTTTTGTAAAGTTGTTTGTAAAGTTTTATTGAAAGTTTGGGTCAAGGGTAAAACAATAAAATCTATACATATAATGCATTTAAAAGTAGCAAAAATAAATGAAGAAGTGGTAAAGTTTTAATGATTCTTTTTTATTGTGATCTTCATACATTGAAAAAAAAGTATAGCATTTGTTTGAATGAAAAATTAACATTAATAGTAAAATCAAGTCTAAAGTTTAATAATCACTGAAAGCCCTTAAAGCATGATTAGGAATGACATACGTTTAGCAAGGCTCCTTAGTGCTGAATTAATGAATTAGTAAATTAATTTTAAGGCTGAAAACCAGAAATCATTAAAATAAAGATGACGACCCATGAAAGTTTAAAAATGTTAGAGCAAAGAAAAAATGTTAGTAGTCTATTTATTAACTTGCATTTTCCTCACATAAACACATATTTCTTTATGATGACTTTATGATATAGTGGAATTGTTGTTGAACACAGCCCAGTGAGCCCCAATGGAGGTAAGGGCAAAGCCATTCTGTCGACCGCTGAGGAAACGTAGTTCGCTTCCATCATGGGTTGGGTAGAAGTTAAATGAAAGTCCAGTTGGCTGCCCCACTTTAAAAGAGCGCCCCTCATTAGTGACAAACATAAGCTCAGAGACGTAACCAGAGTAATACTTTCCAGAGACCTGAACGAAATATTCGTTGTCGAAGAGTGTCATCGTCTTTAGATTGCCATAACCGTTCATGCCAACCAGTTCTGTCCAGTTACCATCATATTGCACCTGGAGCCTAAACAGATACAGTATGTGCCATTATTGTTAAAATAATTCACAGCAAAATACCATATAACTAACAAAAAAAATTAAAACAGATGTTTTAAATGTGGTGTAAAATATGTTGCAAAATGGATTTATGTGCAGGCAATCAGTCCAATATGACAGATGAGGTTCTTTTGGAATTGATCAAATGTTGCCTAAATGTGTAACTAGCCGTGTTTGAGGAAACATACCCATTGATGTAGTTGTAGTTGTAATATCCATAGTAGGGATATTCATAAACTCTGACTCCAGTGATGCGACCCTCATGTGCAGTGGAAAATTCAGTTCCACTGCCTTCCCCAGCAGCAGGGGAGTACGAGTAATAATCAGGTACAGCTGAAAATTGAAGTAACAGATATAAGTCCCTAATATAAGAATGTTTTTTTTTTTTTTTTTGATGATCACTAAAACCCTTTATTGTTTCTAATTGTTTTAATACAGTTCAAAGCCTGGCAAATGTAATGTTATTCTACTTTTAAAAGTGCTTCTAATGACTTATTCTAACACTTGATGTATATTCAATTTGTCAACATTTGATTTAACTTCTGACTTCAAATAACTTGAGTTATTGATACTCACGCATGGTCATGCTCATGGCATAAAGGCAAGAGAATACCACAAGATAATGCAGCATTTTGGGATGCTTAGTTTGTTCACTGCACACAAGTGTTAAAATTGTGAATGTTTTAGATAGAAACATGTAGATTACAATGAATTATAATTTGTTTTTGTCCACAGATAAATACACATATAGATAAATGAAAACATTTACGAGTATTTATTCATGATGTAAAGTAATTGTTAATTGATGCGGTTACCTGTAGAAAAGTCTGAGTGGATGATCCGTGATGAAGACAGCCAATTCAAACTGTCATTTATACTCTTGATGGTCCAGCCTCTTCTGAAAAATCTGAGATTATTTTCATGCTTCATGTTTCTGGAAGGAAACTATTTTAAGATATTTCCTTGTTGATCATTAGTCACACAACACATTTCTGAAATGCGTATGTCTTATCTTAAATGAATATATGACATCAGATGATTGTCAGCACAAGTTTTAAGTAATGTAAAAAGATTTTTAGTCCGTGAACCTTAAAATGTTTGACCTTTTGAGCATTGCAAAACTTTGCAGGCAATTGAAAACCCAGAAAAGCACAAATATATATTATATATCAGGAATAACATTATGATAGGTGAAGTAAATAACACTGATTATCTCTTAGTGGGTGTGATATATTAGGCAGCAAGTGAACATTTTGTCCTTTCATTCATGTGGATGTTACTTTGACACATACCACCTGAGCATTGTTGAAGACCATGTATACCAGGGGTCCCCAGACTCGGTCTTTGAGGGCTGCAGTCCTGCAGAGTTCATCTCCAACCCAAATCAAACACACCTGAACCAGCTAATCAATGTCTTACTAGGTCCTATAAAGGCATTTATTAGCTGTTTCAGGTGTGTTTGATTGGGGTTGGAGCTAAACTCTGCAGGACAGCGGCCCTACAGGACCAAGTTTGGAGACCCCTGATGTACACCCTTTCATGAAAACGGTATTAAACAGTACTTTTTCAGCAGCATAATATGCCCTGCCGCAGAGCAAAAATGTTTTGGGAATGGTTTGAGGAGCACATCCGAGTTTGAGATGTTGACTTGGCCTCCAAATTCCCCAGATCTCAATCCAATTGAGCATCTGTGGAAGTGCTAAACAAACAAATCTGATCCATGGCGACCCCACCTCGCAACTTACAGGACTCGGTCCTTAAGGATCTGCTGATAACATCTTGGTGCCAGATACCATAGAACACCTTCAAGGGGTCTAGTGGAGTCCATGCCACGACGGGCCAGGGCTGTTTTGGCAGCAAAAGGGGGACCAACACAATATTAGGAATGTTAGGTCATAATGTTATGCATCGGTATACACACAGGTACAAGATACACAACAACAAAAAGGTTGACATCTTGAGAGGTGAATTCATTCCTACTCAAAGAGTAAAAATCCCATGGAACATCATATCCCTTGACCTGAAAAGTGTAGCGAATTAGCTAAAAGATGTATGTTTGGATCAATTAATGAGCTTATTTTGATGGAGCTACGTTAACATTACAGTCAATCACTTCATCCTGTGGACACCCAGTATTGATTATTAATTAAAGGGTTTGTTCACCTAAAAATGTAAATATATGTCATTAATGACTCACCCTAATGTCGTTCCTCACCCGTAAGACCTCCGTTCATCTTCACCACACAGTTTAAGATATTTTATATTTGGTCCGAAAGCTTTTCTGTTCCTCCAATGAAAGTGTATGCACACTATACTGTCCATGTCCAGAAAGGTAACAAAAACATCATCAAAGTAGTCCTTATGTGACATCAGTTGGTTAATTAGAATCTCTTGAAGCATCGAAAATACATTTTGATCCAAAAATAACAAAAACTACGACTTTATTAGAACGGTTATGAATCAGTGTATTGATTCAGAATTCGGATCACCAATGTCCCGTTACACCAATGTGTGAGTTCAATGCTGATTCATAACCGTTCGAATCTTTGTTTGCGGATGGGATATATTCAGCTGAAGCACAGAACCTGGTGACGGGACGTCTCCGTTCCCTCCTTCCGGGAACGAGGGTTAAATACGTAACCCAGACGTTCCCTTTCAGTCGGATTCAGTCTCCTCCCACCTCTGAGGAACCTGACAATTAAGTTTTGCTTACCTAAGGATTTTACTGTCTACTGCAGGGGTCTCAGGGGACATTGCTGTGATTGACATCTCATAGGAGGGCCATTTTAACATTCAAGTACAACAAGAAAGCACGCTATTTCTGCAAATGTACTTATTTGCTGTGATGTTAGCTCTCAATTACTTAAGTATAAAAACATTTTTAGTAATAGAATTTAATTAAAAATGTAAACAGCATATATATATATATATATATATATATATATATATATATATATATATATATATATATATATATATATATTACAGTTAGTGCAAATATTTTCCCCTTACTTTATTTTAACTTTTTGTGGAGAAGGCTTCCAAACTTTCATATGCTGCTGTGATCTGACCAGGACCCTAAAGTGTTTCAGGTTAAAAATGTTCAGCTCCTGTGTAATATCCACTAGGAATGCAAGGTCCATGACCCAGTTAACATCCTCAAATTCAGGAACATCCATTCTGGCATTATCAATGAATCTTATCAAAAAAGTTTTGGGCCAAGGACCGTTCCCTGTGGTACTCCACAAGTTATATCCATACACAAAGATTTTTGATCACCGATTTTCACAAATTGTTTCCTGCTTCTCAAATAGCTACTTACCCAGTTCAATCCAACTCCTCTGATTTCTGTCTTCTTGGTACTTGTCATACTGTTTTCCGTGTTTAGTCGAGTAATGACGCTTGAGATTGTATTTCTTTTGAAAAGCGACTTTTTCTTTGCATAACAGACAGGTAGCTTTTCCATTAAACTCCACAAAAAATACTGCAATGTCCATCTTTCTCTAAACTGTCTGTGTTCATCATCCACTTTCCTTTCTGCTTTCGAAAGAGACATATTTCAATTCCGTTAGCAGCAAAACAATAAACTCTCATCAAATCTGCCGCTATGCACAGATTTTTTTTCTTCAAAGGTTAGGCTATGCGTGTTCCCGTTTCAAGGAAACTTGAGCTGCGTCACCGCTGCGGGAACGCCTCTGCTTGATTGCGTCCTGAAGCACGTATGTAACCAACCAATAAGATGACGGAACGTCATAGGCGGGTGACGTCCTAGACCCGGAAACTATAAAGAACCAGTGAACACAAACAGGAACTAGCTTCTGTGCCTTCAGTAGCGCTCTGTGTAATCATTGTCTGTCATTTCGGTGTTTTTGTCTTGTAAAAAAGAGTTTCACCTTTCATTCACACAAAAAAACAAGTTAAAATGGCGAGTGAACAATCACTGCATGAGAGTTTTCATAAGTGTGTTCATCCCTGCCCACGCTACATAACGGGTGGGGATACACACAGCATGTGTGTTGTTTGCCTGGGAGCGCAGCACGCTCAGGCAGCCCTCGAGGGGGCTGCTTGTGAGCACTGCGAGCGTTTACCACTAAGAACGCTGCGCTCCCGCTTCGGCTCATGTTCCCCGCGGCTCTGGTCCCGCTGCTGCCGAGGCACAGTGGTGGCTTCAGTCGTGGGGTTCGCAATTGGATCTGGCAGCGGGGTTAGAGACGGGCTCTGCCTTATATCTGCTTTTACCTGCCAGATCCATTGCCTCCACTCAGGGTTTGGAAGCACGCGCTGCGGTTTCTTCCGCCCCAAGTGAGGCATCGATGCTGCAATTATCCATCTCCGAGGAGGTGGATTTTGTCAGTATCAACGGAGGTGGAAACGAGGATTCGCCACTTCGTTCCCCTGCTAGTGAGGAGCTAGTGGATGTGTTGAGCAGAGCAGTGGCCAAGCTCAGTCTGGACTGGCCACAAGAAAGAGATCGGGAACGCCCGTCTGTTAGAAGCAGTTTAGACGAGCGTTTCCTTCCCGCGCACTCTGCTCAACCGTCACGTCGAGGTTTGCCGTTTTTTCCCGACCTCCACACTGAGGTGTCTCATTAAGGATTTTTAGCCCACAAAAATATACCTATAGCAATATAGTTGGGCTGAAAAGACATGGATATGGGTTGATGCCGAGGGTGGAGGAGACACTTGCGAACCATCTCTCTCCCGATTCGGCATCATCCATCAAAGCCCCGACATTGCCCACCAAGCCATTAAGAGCTACATCGGCTTTGGTGGGCAAAGCATACTCGGCAGCAGGTCAGGCATGCTTGCACACTATGGCTATAGTGCAGGCATACCAAGCTGACCAGGCCTAGGGGAGATCTGGGGGAAAGTTAGGAGATCGGAGCTGATGTTATTAGAGAGCTCCGGTCTTCAGCCGATCTTGCTCTCCATGTCACCAAGGAGACTTCCAGATCTGTTGGCTGTTCTATGGCAGCCCTGGTGGCCATGGAGAGACATTTGTGGCTGAACCTCACTGAAATTAAGTAGAAAGATAAGAGCTTTCTGCTGGATGCGCCGCTGTCTCCTGATAATCTGTGCAGTGGCGCCGTCACTACGGTCACCGACAGATTTCAGGAGGCCAAGAAACAGTCTGCGGTGCTCCAGCAGTTTCTCCCACGTAAACCCCAGACTTTTGCTGCTGCTGGGCGGGAGCAGCAGAGACCGAGTACGAGCTCCTCACACCGAGCACAACAAAAACAGAGCGTTGCCACCCGTACCCCTCCACAGTCTTTGAAGGGTAAGGCGGATTTGAGGGCCATCATTATCTCTAAGAAGGCTGTGTCGAACAGATCCTGACACCAATGGAGTCAGGGTCGTGAGGGTGGTCCCCTCCGGAGGCAGGCGGTGTTCACCTCAGCATATGGTGCCGCCTCCCTTTGGTGCCCTCACAGGGTCGATCTGCTAACCCTGCCGCAATGTCGGGGCGCAGAGAGCCCTCGCGAGTCACAGCCGGTTTTACAGCAAGTACTTCATTGTGCCAAAGAAGGATGGAGGGCTGCGGCCCATTTTAGATCTGCGCGTTCTAAATCGAGCGGTAGCGAAACTCAGTTTCAAGATGCTTACACTCAAACAGATTGTCACAGATCAGGTCCGAGGACTGGTTTGTCACGATAGATCTAAAAGACGCATATTTCCATGTATCCATCCTTCCGCAGCATAGGAAGTTCCTGAGGTTCGCTTTTGGGGGAGAACCGTACCAATATCAGGTTCTTCCGCTCTGTCTAGGTTTGTCACCCCGCACCTTCACGAAGTGTGTAGATGCAGCTCTGGTTCCTCTGCATATGCAGGGGATCCGAATTCTCGATTACATTGACGACTGGTTGATTTTAGCGCAGTCAGCACATTTAGCTGTTCAACATCAAGATGTTGTTCTTGCTCACATGAGAAAGCTGGGGCTGAGATTGAACTCCAAGAAGAGTGTTCTTTTGCCAACTCAGAGAACTACTTATCTGGGGGTCGTGTGGGATTTGACCACCATGGGGGCTCACCTCTCAGCAATCAAAGGGGTGAAACTAGATCAACCACTTACCGTCAAACAGTATCAGAGATTGTTGGGTGTTATGGCAGCAGCGTCCAACGTGATTCCTTGAGGCCTGCTGTACATGAGACCGCTGCAGTGGTGGCTCAAGACCAAGGGGTTTTCCCCGAGGGGAAATCTTTCTCATATTATCAAGGTCACGCGGCGTTGCCTTCATTGATTATATGGAGACAGCATTGGTTCTTGGCTCAAGGCCCAGTGCTGGGAGTTTCTTGTCGTCGAGTCACTCTAACGACGGATGCTTCCCTCACGGGTTGGGGAGCGGTCATGAGTGGCCGCTCGGCCCAGGGCCAGTGGCAGGACCATCATCGCTCATGGCACATAAATTGTCTGGAGATGTTGGCTTTAATGGGGTCTTTAATTTTAGGCCTTGAGACACTTCCTGTCAGAGCTCAGGGGCCATCATGTGTTGGTTCGCTCGGACAACACATCAGTGATCTCCTACATAAATCACCAGGGGGGGTTGAGGTTGCACCCGTTATACAAGCTGGCTTGTCAGCTCCTCCTGTGGACCCAGGGGAAACTGAGTTCGAGCAGAGCAGTTTACATCCCGGGGTATTTAAATGTGGAAGCAGACAGCCTGTCGAGACAGGGGCCGAGGCCCGGGGAATGGAGACTCCACACAGAGGTCATGGAGCTCCTGTGGGAGAACTTCGGCTAAGCAGAAGTAGATCTGTTCGCGTCGTCAGAATGTCTCACTGTCGCCTGTGGTTCTCCCTAACATCTCCAGCTCCTTTGGGGCTGGACGCCATGGTACAGGAGTGGCCGAGGCTGCCTCTGAACGCATTCCCCCCGATTGCTCTGCTTCCGGGAGTTCTAGGGAGAGTGCGACAGGACGGGGTCTATCTATTACTAGTGGCCCCATTCTGGGCCCCATTCTAGTTTGGCTCTCTGACCTAGTATCTTTCCTGGACGGCCTATTCTCTCAGGCGAGGGGGACAATCTTGCACCCTCGCCCGGAGCTGTGGAAACTGGGCCTGGCCTCTGAGCGAGCCTAGCTCATGAGTTCAGGTCTCTCAACTGAGGTTGTGGAGACCATTCTACAGTCTAGAGCTCCTTCACAAGGAAATTGTATGCCTTGAAGTGGAAACTCTTCACTTCTTGGTGTAGAAATCACCAGTTGGACCCAGTTAACTGCCCTGTGGGTGCAGTGCTGGATTTTCTGCAGGAAAGATTTTCTGCAGGATTAGCTCCCTCCACGCTAAAGGTATATGTGGCGGCCCTAGCAGTGTACCACATGCCTCTGAGTGGTGTTTCATTGGGCGACATCCACTTATTACTCCTTTCCTCCGTGGCACTTTGAGACTTAGGCCTCTGGTTCGCACCAGGGTGCCGGGCCGGCATGGGACTCGGCCATTGTATTACAGGGTCTTTCTTTGGCAACTTTTGAGCCAATTGAAGAAGTTCCTGAGAAGTTTATCACTCTTAAAGCGATATTTTTGCTGGCTATTTCGTCTCTTAAGAGAATTGGAGACATTCAAGCACTTTCTGTGGCGCCCTCGTGCTTGGAATTTGCACCCCGTATGGTTAAGGCTTTCTTATATCCCTGACCAGGTTATATTCCTAAAGTCCCTACTAATGTTGTAGGGCCGGTAATACTGCAGGCTTTTTGTCCTCCTCCTTTTCGGACGTCAGACCAGGAAACACTCAATCTGCTCTGGCCAGTGCGGGCACTTGATGCTTATGTCCACAGAGCTGCCCTGTGGAGGAAAACTGAAAAGCTTTTTTGTTTGTTTTGGGCCACCCTTTCGTGAGGGCCCAGCATCTAAGCAGAGAATGAGCAAGTGGGTGGTTGAGGCTATCTCCCTTGCTTATGAGGCGGCCGGTCAGCCTTCTCCCTTGGCTGTAAGGGCCCACTCTACTAGGAGTATGGCGGCTTCTAAAGCTTTGTTATCAGGGGCCTCTCTGAATGAAGTCTGTGATGCAGCAGGGTGGTCCGCGCCGCACACTTTTGTGAGGTTCTATTAGCTTGACCTCAACGCCACCCCTGGGGCACGGGTGCTCGTTCATTAGCCAATGGTGGACGGGCATCCGGCTCGCATGGGGACGTGGGTATTGTTGTTCCCGCAGAGGTGACGCAGCTCGAGTTCCCTTGAAACGGGAACGTCTCGGTTACATATGTAACCTTAGTTCCCTGAATAGGGAACGACACGCCGTCATCTCATTGGTTGGTTACATACGTGCTTCAGGACGCAATCACGCAGAGGCGTTCCCGCAGCATCTCGTTCCCTATTCAGGGAACTAAGGTTACAAACGTAACCGAGACGTTTTTTTAGGGGTTCACATTTTTTTATAGAACCAATATGAAGCGGTAGTTTAAATGAGTATGAAGCAACTAGAAAAACTAATAAAAAAACAGGTCTACCTGCGCGGCTATGAAGCGGTCCCCTATCACCTGGACACTCCAGGTGTGGAGTCACCATTCGCCCGGAGGTGTACACTGACGAGAGAGCCCTTCGTCTGTCTGGGTCAGCGCACCTGGGATTTCAATGGCAGGAAGTGACCTCACAAACTTCTTACTCCACAGGAGGAGATGGCATGCGAGCTGGAGCATGCAATAGGAGCGTAGACCACCCACCCTGTTGGTTGATGTATGCAACGGCTGCAGTGCCGGGCCAGGCAAGACGTACTGCCAGTAACTCTAGGCAATTGATATGCCAACGCAGTTGGGGCCCTGTCCACAGAACCGAAACTGAGTGCCCGTTGTACGTGTCCCCCCAGCCCGTGGATGAGGCATCCGTGAAGACCACAGCATGCCTGGACACCTGTTCTAAGGGCACTCTGGCCTGGAGAAACGAAGGGTCTGACCATGGGTTGAAGGTTTGGCGACAGTAAGGAGTCACTAAGACTTGCCTCTCTGTTATACCCATCTCGAGACATGGTCGTGTAACCAGCGTTGAAGCAGTCTCATATGAAGCAATCTGATGCCCGTTTCACACATACTCCGTCTGCAGTGCGTGTGCGTTGCATATTTTTTTCCGTACCCATGTTAACGGATGACAGCTTTCACACTGGACGCGGATGCGGTCCGTCAGTCCGTTCCAGGTCCGTTGCGTCTGCAGCAGTGCACGGATCGTTTTCGTACCGAGTCTATTTTTTGCTGCGCTGCGTTGCTGCATTAAAGCGACAGAAGATTGTTCGCTTTAAAATAAACATGTACTGACGTGAAAATCTAGTAATTTCACCACAGATGCATATCATTTAAAATATACTCTTGTTTCAAAGTCAACACATGGCTTTGTTTCTCAAGTAAAGCAACAAAACGACACCTTACCTGGCATTTAGGTAAAAAAAAAAGGGCCATAATGGATAGCACTCGTACTTTCTTGGAGGTGAAAAGCAAAGTTCTTTTTGACCTGCAGGATTTCTTTTAATAGGGTGTAAAAACTAAAGAAAAGACGAGAGTCGGCTGTTTTTGAATAGATAATTGGAAGTTTCTAATTTTAAAACGTTTGTGATTTAAGACTATAACCAATCTTTAAATGTTTTGCCACTTGTGTGAGCTAAATCTAAAGTATATGAATAAATTAATTTAATAAATTTTTTAAATGTAGGCTAGTAGGCTACGTAACCTGACTTCTATAAAGAGTAAACAAAGAGATTTGGAATTCTGACGAGGCATGTTCAGTAAAAACTTTTGGATTTTAAATAAAAAATAATGAATAAATGCTGTGTTTGTGGTATGCAACAGCGGATCAGTTGCGGACTGCAAACGCAGCATATGTGAAAGCACTACAGGGTGTGGGGCTCCTGCAACGCACACGCAACGCAACACGCACCGCACACGCACTGCAGACGGAGTATGTGTGAAACGGGCGTGAGCGGCGTTACCGTGGCTGCAGATGCCATATGCCCCAGGAGCCTCTGAAAGAATTTCAGTGGGACCGCTGTCCTGCTCTTGAACGTATTCAAGCAGTTCAATCCTGACCGGACTCACTCTGGAGTGAGGTGTGCAGTCCGGTTGACCGAGTCCAGCTCCATACCAAGATAAGAGATCCTCTGCACAGGGCAGAGTTTGCTCTTCTCTCGGTTGACCCAAAGGCCCAACAGGTTGAGGTGACGGAGCACCAGGTCCCTGTGTTCGCACAAATGATCCTGATACTATTCGTCAGTCGTCGAGATAGTTGACAATTCGAACAGCGTGTACTCTGAGCGGAACAACCTGGCAGATTTCGTGAGGCAGATATTCCCCTTGAACACATGTGAGACCGTGAATGTGGCTGTCAGAACGACACATGGTGCGCTGAACACTCAAGCCCCTATGAGGAAGGCAAGGCGAACAACACACCTACGTGGTCATGAGAGAACTTGAACCACCTACGAACCCAGTCTCAACATGCTTGTGATGCGATAGAGGAATGGGGTCCCAGGGGATGTCCCACTATAATCCTCAGGTCACCAAGGCTTATTCGCCGAAGTAGCCCTTTTCTGGTGTACCAGAAAAGGAACTACATCGGGGAATAGGCAAAGGGACTCAACCCCATTCAAGGTTTCATCGTCTTGACCGCGCATCTAGATCGCAGAGTGCCGCGCGCTGGGTTGCCATGACAACTTGTGCTGTCAGCTGGCCGTTCGACGGCACATGGCGCGCTGAGCACTCAAGCCCTTACGAGAAGGGTGAGAGGAACAACGCGCCGATGTGACCACATACTCCTGAGAGAACATGAATCACCCACAAACGCAATCTCACATGTCTACTTGTTACATGTCTACATGTGAGAGCGATCATGGCCGTCAAATGAGGAAACAATTGCATCCAGGACACAGTGTTTGAATGACATCTATGACATCTTGATAAAGACGCAGGGTCAAACCGTGTTGCTCTTTTAGAAAAGAAAAACTGCTCTTTATCAGTTCTGAGGCACACATGGGAAAGGCTGCGACTTGCAGTGGTTCAATAGTCAGTCCCTCCATGATTTCACAATGTTGCAATCGCAACTATTAACGCAACTTCAACAAATCCCCGTGAATTCAGTGCGACTCACAATTTTGACCAATCACCGCAACTTTTCTGGAACTTTGACCAATTATTCGCGGCCTCCTTATTTTTACACCGAGCACATCTCTGCAGTCTGAGCGCCATGCACTGAAGCTCACTCTCACAGCACAGTTCGGCACACACACACAAAATACCGGAAGTTCAATGGGGGACGCGCATCACTTAAAGGGGCCACACTATATTCCTCCTCCAGGTATGGTGTGGTTCTGGTGCGCTCCCAGGTCCGCATGACAGCTTTCACATTACCAATTTTTCATACAAACTGTGCCCTGTTCTGAACTAAACTGCCAGTGTAAAAACTCCCTTTATTTATTTCCCAAAATGAGAGAAATCACTGCTTATTCTGAAGTTTTAAGCTTAGGCTTAAGAGAAATGAACTTGTTCTTTGAAAAACAGCTGTGACCTTTGACACATGTCTAGTATTCATGCTGTATTATTGAATAAGTATGATTTTACTAATAATAAACGTACATTTTCAAAAGTATTCAATGAGGCCTTTATATATATATATATATATATATATATATATATATATATATATATATATATATATATATATATATATATATATATATATATATTAGGGGTGACCCCTAATAGTCGAAGATTCAATGCATCGATATGCATGACCGGATTCGACCACTGATCTCATGGTCGAATCTTCGCGGGTGTTATGAAATGAGGATCATACCATTTTGGCAATATGGGGGTGCTCAATATTAGTGTTATAAAGACGTGTCGTGGCACTGAGTGATCGCCCCTTTAAGGGCACTGAGCTTCGCACCGGACGCGCCGCGCCTTTAAAATTCGAACACATACACCGACGGGGGCATTCGACGCCTGTCCGCGGCGATTAAATGTATATTTCCCTCAAGTCGTGAATGTACTTACTGATTTCACCGTGTGCTACAAGATACACTCATTGTGCAGCTCTTCTGTCAGAAGTCGATTCAAAATTGAGCTCGCGTGTATATAATGTTCACGTCTGCCTGAAGTGAGATAACGTTACCTGAGACACAGCGCTGAGCTTCAGTCCGGTGTGCGACCCCCTTCAGGCACAATCGGCTCAAGAACGTGCATATAAACGCACTCAAAGTGTTCTTTTCCTCTCTAGGCAGGTATTTGTTTAGGTTTATTTATCAAAATGTTCTTTTATATATTTGTGTGGTGTTCTGTGTTTCGATCGCAGCTTTTAAATGTTATTTTACGAATGTACAAGAGAACGGTTAATTTACGAATGAAGTGTAGCCTAGTTTTGATCGCTTTATTAAAAGTGGTGGCTGTGTGCTGTGTGTAAAGTAAAATAAAAATTGTCTTAGCCTCCTACTGACTAGTGTCCTGCCTTTCCCAACCCGTTTACACCGTTTATTTTTTTTTTCCAGTCTATGGTTTACACACACACAGATGATTCGACTTTTGGTCGACCATTGAGAGATTCGAAAATTCTGATTCGTATGTGTAAATCCTTGGTCGGGGACACCCCTTATATATATATATATCTATATCAGGGGTCACCAACTGGTGGACTCCGGTCCGGATCCAGACCGCAAGATGCATCCATCCGGAACGCTAAGCCTTTAAATTTTATATCAAATTTGACGTAATGAAATAACAAATGCAAATGCGATTTTAAAAATAAATAAATAATCACATTTAAATCAGGCAGCTCAGTAGAACCGTTTTTTCTTATGTTGCCACGGTTGCGTTGACAGTTGGGTTCACACACCAGACGCGAAGCTCAGCTCCGAGTACGTCTCAGGTAGGCTATCTCACACCGGATGCACACATACGCGCAAGCTCAGCTTTGAATCGACTTCTGACAGAAGAACTGCACGATGGGTGTATCTTGTAGCACAGGGTGAAATAAATATGTATGTACATGGACGATTTGAGGGAAATATAATATAAATTTAATAAATCGTGCAGCTCGTGTCGTGTCCATTTTTATTTCGGCTCCCATGTTAAAGGGTATACCCTATATATAGTTAAATATAAATATATATAGTTAGCATCTTAATTTAATATTTGTTTTATTATTTTATTAACTAATTGTTAACTCAACTAATTTAATGTAAAGAGCTATAATTACTAATTAAATATAGTAAATGTAAAAAATAAATAAAGAGGTAAACTTAATAAACAAGTGTTTTCTAAATCAGTGTCGGCTGCAGACATATCTCCATACATCTGCTTTCGATTATTATATAATCAGACATTATTTGTTTTCGATTAAACTTTTCTGTTTATAATGGACATTTACATTTTTGCAGGTGCAGATCTTGTTTAAAAATAAAGCTTAGTTTGTTCTATTTTGCTGTGTCTTTAAATTGTTTGTTTTGCCTTTTTAAGGTTACTAAAGGTTAGTTTTGTTCTCCTTATCAATATCCCTTTTAATTTGTAATGAATTATGAGGGTGTTTCATGCTTGCAGCTAGGCAAGCATTATAATGTGTGTTACAATAAAGCCCCTTTCACACTGCGATTCCGGCAAATACACGGATAATGCGACCCGGCATTTGTTCCCGGGCCGCTAGATTTGGTCCATTTACACTGCCAGCGAAATACCGTAATATGTGCGCTTTCACACACAACGCTTAACGGTCCCGGGTCGAGTTGACACGTGACATCCGGATGTGACGTATAATGGCGAGCGATCTCAGCTTCAGTGGGGATAGTAAGGAGCTCCATGGTCTCGACTTGTGTCCAGTTTGCGCACATTTCTGCTTGTTTAATTTTAGTTTCTTTTGTATACGAACACTCTCTGCGTTTAAAATACTGACTAGCTCTTCTGGCACTGCAGGGTTGTATTATTGAAAAAACAAGCTCTAGGAGTCGCACGATAACTACGTACATGTTGCGGGATTAGTTTCGGCTTTTGTTCACACAGTGCTCGTCCCGGGTCTTTCCCGCAATATTACTAGGTCCCCGACCTGGGTCGAATTCGGTAATCAATCCAGGGACGTGGTTGCTTTTACACAGAAGGCGAATATTGCGGGTCCGATGTGCAGTGTGAAAGGGGCTTAAGTGTTTTCTGTGGGACATGGTAAGTCCCTTTGTGGTGCACTTTGGGCTTTTTCACTTTTTCACCTATAAAATAAACACAATAAAGAACAGGGAAAAAGCAACAAAAAAAAAAACATAATATGAGCACTTTAAAACATTGCAACTTTCATCGCAACTTTTAAGAAAAGTGGCCACCACATCAGGCCTTTTAGGCCGCAACAATCACAAAAAGGGCCCGAGAAATCCTGGAGGGACTGAATACTGCAAGCCCACTGCAAGCACTCGAGAATGCCCAGCGAGCTCGCTCGCGGCCACCGAAGTAATGCGCCGTATTACCAACACCTTCCAGAGAACCTCTTCTGACTCAAAATATAAACACTCTTCGCAGGAACACACTGACTTGCAGTAATGTTTGGCTCCGAAGTAAAAAGCATTGATGCGGTATTCCACTTCCGTACTTATAGCAGCGCTGGGAGGCAGTACGTGGAATGTGTGAACCGCATGCCATTGTCCATGTCACAGACATGCCTGGCTCCCACGTCACAGTCACACAGCGATCACGATCACCTGAGTTTTAATCACGCACACCTGCAACCCATCATCACCCCCGATCACCTACAGTATAAGAGTCACACACACACGCAATAGTTGTCCGGTCTCGTTTGCAATAGGTACTAACCTCTTATGCTTACCTTAAGGACTCCCTTGAAGATACTTACCCTTCTCCACCTTAATCTCCCAAGTCTCCAGCGATCCTGTGTCCAGCGTGTGTGTGTTCCGTGTTCTCCATCGTTCCTCTCCTACGATCTCCAAGTGCACCCTGAGAACTCAAACCAAGAACTATCACCTTCATATCAGCATTCCGTCAAGTTATTACTCTACTGCTTGCTCAGTAAACCTGATTCACTTACCATCTTGTCTCCGTAGACTCTGTACCCCGTAATAGTCCATTGGCTCATTTTTAATCACTAGGTAGATTGGTCTCTGAAAATAGATCCCAATTCGTCGGTCAGTTCCGACGTATGTCGAATGTGACCGACTGAAAGGGAACTCTACATTACATAACCTCTGTTTAAATAATCTAATTCATCCTACACTGTAAAAATAAAAAAAATAAAAAAAAATTCAGGCCCCAATTGAAAAATTTCTAGTGACAGATCACATCTACATTTTTCAGTTGGCCAAATTTAATTTCTGTGAATTTATGCAATTTAATTCACAGAAATATTTTATTTTTTATTTTCAAGGGTTGAAAGATAAAACATAGTAAAACGTCATTACGTTGACAGTAAGGAAGGAGTAGGAACAGGTCCTCTGCACAAGAATGTATTATCACAAAGGTTATGTGAGAGGATTTTATGGAGGAGAAAGGTGAGAATCTTATCTGGAGGACAGATCACATGGTGGTTGGAGATTTACTGAAGATCTCACCTAAGTCTACACTGTAAAAAACAAAATTCAGGCCCCAATTAAAAATTTAAGGGACTGATATTTTCATTTGGGGCCTGAATTTTGTTTTTTTACAGTGTAGACTTAGGTGAGATCTTCAGTAAATCTCCAACCACCATGTGATCTGTCCTCCAGATAAGATTCTCACCTTTCTCCTCCATAAAATCCTCTCACATAACCTTTGTGAATACATTCTTGTGCAGAGGACCTGTTCCTACTGCTTCCTTACTGACAACGTAGTGACTTTTTAGTTTATCTTTCAACCCTGCAAAATCAAAAGTTGGGTGCTAGACAAAAGAGATAAAAAAAAACAGGAAAAAAAGTTGGCACATCACAGCTCCAAAAATATGCAAAAAATTTAATAGCAGACTCACACAAAGGTTAGGTTTCAAACATGCAGGCAGACAAAGAGCCTGCATGCATTTTTGAAACGTAACCTGCATGTTCTTTTTATGGTGTCTGGTGGTTGGGTTAAAATACATACCTGTAATTCCTCAAATAAAGACCGGGGCCTTTATTTACCTGAACTGCCGATGGAAACCGGCTTTTAATTGACGCAGGCTTTTATTAGGGGCATATGGAGGACCAACCCTGCATATATTAAAAATAAATAAATGAATGAATGAATGAATAAGTAAACAAATGAATAAATAAATATACACGTATGTAAATTAATAAAAACATAAATAGATAAATCAATGTGATAATAGGAAAATAAATAACAGAATAAACGACTTGATAAAATAAATATGATTCATTTTTAATCAAATACAATTTTGTATTATCTTTCCCTTAAAGGGATCCCCTGGTGTTGAGACTTGTATGGCTTAATATAACATAAATGATGTCTCTTACTGAATTATGTAGTAGAAAACCCATGAAAGATCCACGTTATTTAAAAATTTGATTTTATATTTGGACCATGGGCGGCGCCATTTTGTTTGCGTTCTAGGTTGATGACGTAGAATGGTTGCACTACTCAATCAGCTGGCGTTACCCGTAGCTATTTTTACCACAACGCAAAAAACTCGAAAATTGTTTCAGAGTTAAACAAAACCAATGAATTGCTTTGTAATTGTACTTAAATAACTCAAACATTTTTTGTTCCGCACGCATTTTTTATTCCGCACGCAGCTCCGCATCCGAAGATGAACGAGTTTTTCAGCGAATCTAGCCGAGCATGACGTCTCATCACACCGGCCCCCAGTTTGCACATACAAATGAGGTGCTTATATTTACTGAATGAGCCTACAAAAGCAGAAATAAGCTATTTTAAATAAAGATCCAGGTTTAAGCAAATAAATAAATAAATAAATCATGACATTAAAGTTTAGTGAAATTAGGAAATATTTAAGAGATTGTTAATTTAGTGCATATTGTGTTCTCATGTCACAAGTAATATCAAGCCAAGGTTTACACGATTCTTTTGTAGTGTGGTCTTTGGTGAAATGTACTAAAATAAATATCATCACCTGTGCATGTTAGCCCAATTCTTCTCGACGCTTTGGTTTATAGAACAATTACTCCGAATCGCCCTCCGACGTTTCAAAGAATAGCACAACAGCGAGCACGCCAAGTATAAACGCCTCGTCCGATTGGGGAGGAGCGCGAGCAGTCAGCGGAGGCTCGCGCAGCGGAGACAGGCGAAAGTATAAATAAGGCTTGAGACGGGGCTGCACGGAGGTGAGCTTCGAGGCTTGGGTGCGACACCCTTAAGACATAAAAGAGAAGAGAGGCTAATACTAGGTGTGTCTTAATCAGCTCCCTAGTTCAGTAGTCAGGGCACTGATCAGGGAGTCAGCCCATTGACTTACCAGTGCCCTGACTATTGACGGAGCAAATTGAGGCGCACGCATTGTGAAGATCGATATTTGTAGCCTGCCTGACACATGCATCCATTATATTCTCAATTTAATTTATAAAGCAATTTCTGTAAAGTTTTTAGGTTAACTATAGAAGAGACCAGGATTAGTGTGTGTCGCACTGGCATGACTCGCATTGGGGCGTGTGGCATCAGGATGGTTTTGCATTAAATCAACAGCATTTAAGAGATTATCCACTCATTTTCCCCCGGCCTTTATTTGAGACTGGCCTTTATTTGTTTGTGCTGACCACGCCCACGGCCACTATCAGAGGCCCGGCGTTTAATTGACTACAGGCTTTTATTTGAGGGAATATGGTAGTTAGGTTTTAATATTGCTTTCGGGTTTATCTGGAACTTTTCAACATGTCTCTGCCAACTACTTTACAGAAATGTACATAAGAGAGAAGAACTTTAGGTTTTGAGTAACTGTGCATATGATATATGTTCTCACTGCCTACTCATCAAATGTCTGACGCTTGGTCAGGACCCCTCTGCACAATAGTTTAAATGACGGGAAGCGTCACAACATACGCTTCGGTCTCAAAAGTGGATCTCCACGGTCTCAGCTGTCAGGACTTCACGAAATCAACAGTTAACTTACCAAAGAAGTGTGTTTTTGACGGAGCGGTCCCAAAGATAAAGGTTCACGGTCCTGCTTTGGAAGCAGGCGGTGAGTAAAACTGCTTCAAATGTCTGTGTTGTTGGCTATCGTTGCGCAAGTAAACAGTAAACAACACGATCGTATAAAGTTAGTTAATTTATCAATGGAGCATGCGATCTATGGTGTGTGTTGTATGGTGGTGTGGTGTGTTTAAATACATTTGTTTAGCTGACCACTATAGGTGTCAGTTTGATTATTGAAATTTTGAAATTTTGTCAAAAGCGCCATGATCAAAATTAGAGAACAATAACCAATGCAGCACAAAAAAAAAAACATTACAACTAAAATGTGATGCTTACAGCAGTCAAAAATTAGTAGGAAGTATAGAGGCCCTTGCTTTGAATGAGCTCAGCGCATCTGCAGCCACAGGACATCACTATATACTCACACTGCTCCGGTGTGATCTTGGTCCACTCTTCTTCCAGTCTCTTCCACAGTTCGGCAACTGTAGTGGGTTTCTTAGCTATAACTTTGTCGCCAATTGCATCTCCTGAGTTTTCAGCTTGTTACATGACCACGACAGATGACCAGTAGAGATGGGCAGACCAAGGCTTTGTAGAGCACTGAAACAGTTGAAGCAAATGTGCCATAGGGCTATTATTTTGAAGCTTCGAAAAAGTGATCCATGTTCCACAATATTTAATGTAAGTAATAGAAGCAAAACATTTTTATAAATGCATTTCTTTCAAAACACCACATTTCTTTGCTGTTAGTAGATAGGGATACAAGGTAAAATGTGGTTGTGCTTGAGTAACAAGTTTGTAGTTGTGTGTATTGCCGTTTTCCAGTTTTCAGCTAGATTCACAAAAGAGCCTATACTTTTGCCATGTCACATGATTGTATAAAACAAAATTCGGACTCATTCATCACTTCATAGAACAGCAGAAATGTAGCATAGCCTACGTTCGCCAGTGTCAGTTTTGCAGATATTCACTTTTTGTAGTGTCCCATGTGTTAAAGGGGGGGTGAAATGCTGTTTCAGGCATACTGAGCTTTTTACACTGTTAAAGACTTGGATTCCCATCCTAAACATAGGCAAAGTTTCAAAAACTAAGTTGGACGTTTGATGGAGTATTTCTGTATCAAAAATACTCCTTCCGGTTTCTCACAAGTTTCGGAGAGTTTTTTCGAGTATGGGTCGGCTTGACGTTAGAGGACCTTAGAGCGGAAGGTCCTTGTATGGGCCCTACGGGCTCTTCTCCTGGAAAGGTGTGCGAGCGTGACTACATGCACGCCGCCCATACACAATACTCTCAGGAGCAGCAGATCCACTAGTCCGTGCAACACGTCTTTCGAGCCGCGCCATGCTCCACTTCATTCCTATGGGTGACATCAAGCGACTTCAACGCTTCAGCACAGCATTCCGGGAATATATATATATATATATATATATATATATATATATATATATCTTTATTTACATGTGTAAGCGGATGTTTGTGAATGAGGAAAATATCCATTATATTTTGTGAACCATTTGTATATTTGTGTTTTTTTTCAGTTTTACAGTAAATAAAGTGTGCATCACATACGCACAAATGTGTGACGGAGCTTTATTTCTATTAGTTATCTGTCAGCGCTTGGTTCAGAACACTATTGCCAGGACAGAATATTAAAAGGAAGACAAACAAACATGGTTTCGTCCAGCTTACAGTTAATATAATATCAAGATGGATGAGTCACAGCCTCTCAAGAAAGCAGAGGAAGCTGATCAAGCTCTAGAAACAAAGTGATCAAGCAGATCACATCGTTCAAGTAAATCTTCAGCTAGTGTAGCGGCAACCACAGCTAGAGCTAAAGTGACATCACGCAAAATAAAAGCCTCTTATGCAGAGAAAGAAGCCTGCATTATGAGAGAAAGAGCTGAAATTGAAGAGCATCAACAGAAAACACTAGTGGAAGCAGCATGCAGAAAAGCAGAGGTTGAAGCTGATTTATATGTGTTATTACTGCAGAAAGAAGCTGTAGCAGCATCTACAGAGGCAAAAGTTTACGAAGCTGCGGGTTATGGAGAAGATGAAGCCAGTGTCAACCTAGAAAAATAATTGTGAATCTCCAGCAGTTTAACGAACCAAAGAGTATGTGCAGAAATACTCACAGCCACAAAATGCTCCTAATCTAGCTCCTAATTCACAACATGCAAGCGAGAATGCAAGTTATGTGACGTGGAGTCATGTTGCAGGCTCAATTAGTTCTCTTCGTGAAATGGCAAAGGAGGAATCGAATGCTGAACCAATTCCTATAATCAAGGAACAGAAAATTCAACACGACTTCCAGTGTTTTCCTTTGAATGTAAAAATTGAGCCATTTGATGGAGCTGACGAAGTACGGCATCAAAACTATCCAGTAAGAATGCAGCGTGAATCGGGCCTACCTTCTCAAGTCCCGGCTGGGTGCTCTACTCCAGCACCACCACAAGTGAGTGACTTCACTACATTGTTGAAAAAAGCAATGGTGAGTTAAAGCTTGTTCCAATTTGATGACTGTCCTAAAAATTACTTGGTGTGGAAAACAATCTTTTCAAGCTGAACTCAGTATAACTAGTAGAGAGGAGATTGACCTTCTCGTCAGATGGCTTGGTCCAGATTCATCTAAACATGCCAATTCACGAGTTCACACTTACATCAATTAAATAGAGTAAAGATTATGCGTATTTGGTGTGCTGTCCGGGGAGGGCTTCGGGCTCGGAAAATTTGCCCGAACCCAGAGTATCCCCCCCCAACATGGATAGTTTAGAACTAGATTGCAATTTGTGATTTGTTTTGATATTTATAGCAGTTCATATAAGTAAGTGCGGAGAAGGGGTGGTGGTGGGATGCTGAGAAACTGTCAATGACAGGAAGGTAAATCGGCTGTCTATATACACCTCCTATCATTGATTAACTGATTAGTTTAATGTGCTCCTCTTGTGTTCCAATTGGGTTAATTATCTGAGCCTGCTCCACCGTTGTTTAGTTAGATTTAATTGTCTGCGCGTGCTTCTCCCGAAATTAGTTTGTGAAACTTCAAACAAATTAAATCAGTTCATGTCAATAACCCTGCCATAGGAGTGCAAATGATATGGTGTCGCCTTGAAGACTGTTATGGATGTCCAGAGGTCATCACATCACATCACAAACAAGGACACCTATCGCCTGAGAGATCTTGGGGACTTGTTGCTTGAACTGCAGTCTCCAAAGCAGAGTGGTCATTTACCTGGACTCGCTGACCTCGATACAGCGAGGGAAGTTAACCCCATCGTAGAAAACTTTCATTCACTCTCCAAGACAAATGGATTACACAAGGTTCCAGGTATAAGGAGGACCGTAATGTTATTTTCCTCCATTTGCTTCTTTGTCGAATTTGTTTGTAGACAAGCAAGAACTAGAAACGATCCTAATTTTGCACTCGCTTCAACTGGCCGTTTGACCAACTCATAATTTGATGGAGCTGTCAGGTTGATGACGCAGATGAGAATGTAGATCCAGATAAGTTTTGCACCATACAGAATAAGCCTTATCCACTTCACAAGTGTCACACGTTTAGAAGCAAACACCTAGACAAACAAAAAGCTCATCGGAAGGAAAAGTCTATCTATTTTAGATGTTGTGCTTCCACTAAGCATGTTGCAAGAGACTGCAGAGTGTCTGTTAAGTGCAGAGAATGTGACAGTGACTGACACATTGCAGCCATGCATCTGGGTCCTGCTCCGTGATCTATTAAATCATCTGTATCAACAGCAGATCAAATCAAGGAAAAAACAGTTGAGGACACTGCCGAGGTTAACAACAAGTGCACTGAGATTTGCGGAGAAGCAGCCCAAGTCGTGTTTGAAGATTTGTTTCGTAAAGGTTTATCCCTCTAATCAACTTGAAGAAGCCAAACAAATCTATGCTGTACTGGATGAACAGAGTAATAGGTCATTGGCAAAGTCACAGTTCTTTGATCGGTTCAACATAGTAAGTAGGTCTTCCCCCTATACACTGAAGATGTGTTCGAGCATTGTGTCCAGGGCGGGGAGGAAAGTAAGTGGATTTTCATTTGAGTCGCTTGATGGGAAAACTGTAGTTGCTCTTCCACCCTTGTTAGAGTGCAGCCTACCGGATGATAGAGCTGAGAATCTACGCCTGAGATAGCTTTGCATTTTCCTCACTGCGGTGTCAGATAAAATCCCACCTTTAGATCCTAGTGCTCCTATACTTCTTCTTTTGGGGCGAGACATTCTTAGTGTACACAAAGTGCGTGAACAGCACAATGTACCCCAAAACACACCTTATGCACAACGCTTGGACTTAGGCTTGGTAATAGTGGGAGAAGTTTGCCTTAATGGGACTCATCGGCAGTCTAGTATGAATGCTTACAAGACCAACATACTTCCAAATGGACGATGTTCATTCTTCTCTCCATGCACAAACGGCATCAACATTGTAGAATGGGGGGAGTCACCTCTTTTGTGATACTTACCCGATTCACCATGTTCTCTTAAATGTCTCTAAAATCTAGTGAGAGCTATACAAGGTGCTTGAAGGAGAATGTGTTCTTCAGATATCCAGACCTCCAGAGGATGAAAAAGTTGCTTTGTCTGTGGAGGATAAAGTCTTCCTAGAAATAATGGACAAAGAGGTGTATGTCGATGAGGATAACCACTGGGTGGCGCCACTTCCATTCCGCTTTCCAAGAATTCAACTCCTAAACAACAGAGAGCAAGCTATGCAGAGGCTGAACTCATTACAGCGTACTCTCTTAAAGGGTTACTTCAGCGATTAGCATATGGCTTTGTATCAGTAGAAACCCTGGAGTATATTCGAATGATTGTGCTTCCCCTCCACATATCCCCCTGAGACAAGAGATTTATGCATTTTATTTCTGGAAAAATTCCTCCCATGACACAAATATCGTCAATTTGCGCCATCGGAGGAATTGTTGGCCAGAGGCTAAAGACTACAGCCAGCAGAGGGAGCCATTTTCGCATGTTTTCAACTCACGCGTGGGGGACGGGAGATCACACTCACAGCACTCAGCTCGCAGCTACAGCCTCAGGGATTCATGTCAGGATTCAGAGCAAAGTAAGTCTTTCAACTTCTCAAAATAATTCCTATGAAAGTTAAGCTTTCAAAGGCATGAACTGAAAATGCGCCAGACTAAACATGCGCTGTGAATCTATGCCGCGGACGCTTTACCTCAGCTCTCATCACAAGCTCATCCATGACTGTCAATATATCTGACTCCTGCAGCGTTTTGGGCTATGAGACTCCCTCACAGCTAAATCACATATTGAACAGACACGTTCAGTTTTTAGTTGTGGTGTCTGTTCTCTAACTGAACTGATTTTATGAAAGAGATCAGTGATTCAGTGGCTTTGGGAGTGGCCTCGTAGGGCAGTGAAGCATTCTGGGAATTTTTGTCTTTCATCCCCATGAGGTAAAAATACATTTTCTGTCTTTTCTCAGTCTAGAAAGCACTAAATTAAAAAAAACGAATTTCACATTTCTACTACATTAATGACCCAGTTTAAATACACATTCATCTTCCCAGCGCTGAAGCACCCCTTTTAAGAAACCAAATATGAAAAAACATTTCTTTGAGTTCATGCAAAAAGTGATTGAAAACAAACAAGTAGAACCCTTACAATCCAGAGAAGAATGTTGGTATTTACCAATTTTTGGAGTTTACCACCCCTACAAACCTGACAAAATTCGGGTGGTCTTCAATTCGAGTGCGCAGTGTGGAGGGATCTCCCTCAATTATGTTTTACTGAGCAGATCTGACCTCAACAATACTCTATTGGGAGTGCTGTTGCGTTTTCATAGGGAGATGATAGCGGTGATGGCAGACATAGAACAAATGTTCTATTGTTTCAAAGTAAAAGAGCAGCATCGCAACTATCTTCATTTCCTTTGGCATAAAGACAACTTTGCAGAAAAGGAAATCATTGATTACAGAATGACTGTACATGTCTTTGGCAACAGTTCTTCGTTAGCAGTTGCTATATACGCTCTAAGAAGAGCGGCAGAGATTGATGAATCGGAGTGCAGAATGGACGCAAAGGATTTTGTACTCCGCAATTTCTATGTTGATGATGGCATCACATCTGTCCCTACTGAAAGAAAAGCTGTTGATCTCTTAAGGCACACACAGACAATGCTGGCAAAGGTCAAGTCTGAATCTGCATAAAGTGGCCTCCAACAGTGCTTCAGTTATGCAAGCTTTTCCATCTAGTGAGAGAGCCAAAGATCTCAAAGACTTACATTTTGATAAAGATCCGATACCCCTCCAACGCAGCCTCTGCATAAGCTGGAACCTCAAAGCGGACTGCTTTACATTCAGAGTTTCTCAGGATCACAAACCTTTCACTAGAAGAGGCATCCTTTCAGCTGTCAATAGTTTGTATGATCTTCTCGGTTTTGTCTTCCCAATCACCATGCAAGGCAAAGCTCTAGTAAGATAACTTTCAACCATGCATCAGGATTGGGACACCATTCTTCCATTAGAAAAAGGAGACCGATGGAAAGCATGGACTTCATCTCTAGCTGAAATTGATCAACTGCAAATACCCCTAGCTTATGTTCCAACCTCAGTATTTGGAGCTCAGCACTGAGAGCTGTGCGTTTTGTCAGAGACTTCTACTTTAGCTATTGATGCAGTAGCGTACTTAAAGGCCGGAACACACCAAGCCGACGATCGGCCGTCGGGCAGTTTTTGTGCGTCGGCCAACAAAGTTTCCTCGGTGTGTTCCACATGGTTCCACATCGTCGGCTTGCGTTGGTCCTCGTCGGCTGTTTTTCAGCCGATTCGACATGTTAAATCGGCGTCGCCGCATGTCGGGCAGTCGGGACATATGATCGTTCTGATTGGCTGTTCAGCTAGCGAACCAGAGCACGAGAAAATTAAAACGGAAGTGACGAAGCAAGTAAACGACGGAGTCAAGAGGGAACACACAGAGCGCCTGTCTCATTTGTTTATTTTCCTCATTCCAATACACGTGAATATTGTTAAAAGATATGGCTGTGTGGACCGAGGCAAGTGAGGACGAATTGATCAGCATGAAAGGCCGGCGTTGTATGACATTACAGAAAAATGTTATGTCAACCGTGTGGCGAAAGCTGAAATGTGGCGTGAGATGGCAAATAAACTTGTCATATCAGGTAAGATTTCCCTTTTCGCGATAGTTTACTTCTTTTCTTCTTCAGTAGTCTATTTTTTTTTTTTAAGAACTGCATGTGTTAGGTTGTGTGTCTACCAAAATAAGTTGTTTTATGCAAGCAGTGCAATATTTTTTTATAATAATCGTTTGGACACTATTACTTGGGTCCCTTTGCAAAATTCTTCACACAGTTCAATTAACCAACTTCCATCTTTGCACAGCGGTTAATTTCACCTTCAAAATGCACTAGATATCAAAACACTTAATTCATATCTTCATGTCCAAAAGCAATGATAAATGATCCACAGTTTAGCCCTCATAGATTTATGTTGTACTAACTGTGTGGAGTTTTGCAAAAGTGACCTAAAAAAGTATTGAGAAATGTGTTCTAGTGACTGTATAAAAATGAAATGTGCTGTCATCTAGAATACATCCAAGTTAACAATAGTACAGAAATTAAAATTACAAATAGCCATGAAGTTAACATAACTCAGCTTAATGCTTAAATTGTTTTACTTTGTCCCTCAGAGAAAGAGCTCAAGAAGCGGTGGGATTCACTGCGAACCCAGTACATGCGTTACAAGAAACCTGGACCCTCAGGAAGTTCTGGAGCTCAGAAGACTGGCAGGCAGCTATGGATCCTGACCCGCCTGCAGTTTCTAGAGCCTCACACAAAAAGGAAGGAGAGCACCTCAAATCTAACTACCAGGGTAAATAAACATTTTGTCTCTCTATCTCTCTCTCTATATATATATATATATATATATATATATATATATATATATATATATATATATATATATATATATATATATATATATATATATATATATATATATATATATACAAAATCTTTTTTTGTTTAAGAATAAAAATTAACATTTTGCTTTTGGTAAAGTGGCCACTGAATGTCCAGATGGGTCTATTTACAAGTAACTCAAACATTAACTTCCTCAATGTGCATCTGAATAGATCCATATTGCCAATTTGCAGGGTATTGTTTTAGTAATGCCCCATTATTGTTATGGTTGATTGGTGAACAAATGTAAGCAACTATGTTATCACACCGTTCACGTTTTGATTGTTTCTTTAAGGAGCCTTTGTCTGAAAGTGAATCCTGTTCACCCTCAGATGGGACCAACAGTGACACCTGGATTGGCACCCATGAGGAGCCCAGCTTCATTGAGGCTGAGTTACGGCCCAGTACACCTTTGGCTGAATCTACCATCTGTGGAGCTGAGTCCACAGCCAAGAAAAAGGAGCACAGCATCAACATTCAATCAAGGCCTCCAGGAAAGCGCAGGAAGGTGCAAGATGAATCCTCCTCAGAGGAGTCCACAAACTTGATGCGGATCATCGGGCGAAGTCTAGAAAAGCTGGCATCAAATGAAAACACCGGTGATGCCATCTCCGCTTACTCCAAACATTTAGAACACAGAATGCGGACTTTGCCACCACATGTACTGCCACATTTCCAACACGAGGTTGATACGTGCTTTTTAAAGTATTTAGTGGGCCACAACCATGCACTGGATGCATCTGTCAGTCAGTATACAAACCTGTAATGGTGTCACATTTAAGGCATGATGTAAAGTGTAAACAGATTTTCTAGCATATTGTAAATATGTCATGCACAGCTTTAATTTATTTTGTATAGTTATCACACAATTCTATTTCACTTTTAAATATTTGTTTTCTTGTTGGTAATTTTGTATCACAGCTCTATAGCTATTCGTTTCCATTGTACTGAACATTGGAAAATAAAACACTTTGACTTTGGGTACTTGCATTCGCAGTTCTTTATGTAAAAAAGAAACACAAAACACAAGATGATGTAGAATTCTAACCCTTATTTTGCTATATCACATCTAACTAGCAGCATAAATAAACCAATCTATATTATGTTTTAATTTAAGAATTAAGCTATTTATGATTAATGAAGACATTTTCGTCATGTGTTACTTCCACAATACAATGTTATATCTGTAAACTTATAATTAGCTTGGTTACTGTCAGTTAAGTTCAGTGTATGGTTTTAGGTTACATTATTTTCATCAACATTTCTATGCCACTTACTAGTGATTTAATTTCCAAACTGCTGTATGTGATGTGCAAGAAGCAGCACAATATAATTTGGCAGAAATGTCACCATAGGGATGTTTTTCAATGAAAGAAATATATAAAAATGCATAATGTCATAATTTATTAAACTTGTACCACCCATATTCACAAACAGAATTTATTGCAAATTATGATAATTGGCAAATCAACATTTAAATCTTAAAATGTAACCTTAACATATGTTAATTTAAATCTAGTCAGGCAGAATGCAACAATATTGTGGGTAAGTGGCCATTGATTGTTAAGATGGGTCTATTTATAAGTAACTCAACACAAGCCATTAAATTAATGTGTCACATTAACTTCCACTACGCATCTGAATGAGCCATTTCACCAATTTGCAGGGTATTGTTTTAGTTATGCCCTGTTATTGTTATGGGTGATTGGTGAACAAGTGTAAGAATCTGTTATAACATCATTCACATTTTGCTTTGGGTAAAAGGTAGTTGAAGTCACAAATCTATATATTATATAAAAAACAAAACTCAAAACACACCGATTTAGAATTCAAACCTTTATTATGCAATTACACACTAGCGTCATAAAACTGAGAACAAGGTCAATGACGGGAAACAAACAAGTTTGCCACATGCTTATATTTTTCCCCACTGAAACGGCACTGCACCAATGTCTGAGTTAAAGTACTGGCACAGTTTATTCCTGAGCTGTTTGGCATGTGTAGTACTGTTGGTTTTGTGTGGCAGAGAGGCCTGCTGTAGGCCAGGGTCTTGTCTCCATCTTCCTGGGACAGTGTCATGGTCTAGTCCTTCCTGGTCGATTCCTTCCATGTATACTTCACCGCACTCTGTACGCAGAAAGTTGTGCAGAGCACAGCAAGCCAAAACAATGTCCTCCACTTTGCCAGTGCTTTGAATATTCATGGTGGTTAGAAAGACTCGAAAACGATTTGCCAAGATGCCAAATGCATTTTCAACCACCCTTCGAGCTCGCGAAAGCCTGTAATTGAAGATGCGTTGCTCTGCAGATAGCCTGCGGTTCGGATATGGCTTCATGAGGTACTCCTTCAAGGGAAATGCCTCATCTGCCACAATGCAGTAAGGGGACAGCTGGTCAGATTCCGGAAGTAGTGCAGGGGCAGGCGTGTTGGATGTTCTTTTCTCCAAGGCATCCTGCAAGGAGCATCCACCAAACACGCCACCATCTGAAATACGCCCATTGCAGCCCACATCAACATACAGGAATCTGTAATTGCTGTCAACCAGTGCCATTAGAACTATGGAAAATGTATGCTTGTAGTTGTAGAATGTTGATCCCGTTCTTGGTGGGGGGCGGATGTTGATGTGCTTCCCATCCAGAGCACCCAGGCAGTTTGGGAAGTTCCACTGAGCCTGGAATCCAGTCGCCACTTGTTGCCACTCTTCCACTGTGTCTGGGCACTGAAGAAGAAAAGAAAAGTTTAAAGAAAAATTTGTTTATTTTGTCCCACCCTTGATAACTTAATAATTTAGGCATGTTTCACTGTCATAATGTGAACAAAGTGCACTGTAAATGTTGAAGAAAAAACAAACAGACACATGCATACCTTAAGGTATTTCTCTTTTAAGACCTGATAGATTGCTGCACAGGTTTCAGGAATGAATAGCTGAATTGTAGACATTCCCATTCGGAACTGGTAAGAAAGGCTCTTGAAGCTTTCCCCTGAAAAGATAACAAATCACAAAACTCTTATAAATACTCATTATACATTTTTCACACCTCATCCAGAGTCAAAAGAAACACTATGCATTTTCATAATATAAAACCAGATTATTGTTAATTATTAAAGATATGGTTCTTTAAACAACCAGAATTAAGTGTCACGCGTTGACTTTTTATCAAGTAGGCAACAATTGCCACCCGAAATCAAATTATTTTCACTTTCATAACATTTAACAATAGTTACACCAAAATATAGACGACAGAAAATGTTTTGTAATGCCATGTTCAAACAAAGAATAATCTTCAGTTTGCTTACCTGTTGCCAAGAACCGTAGTGTAATCATCAGGCGCTCCCCTACGGAGATACAATCCCGGTAGTTCGTGTTTCTCCTCTGTATGATTGGACTGATAAGTTCCTTTAACATGTGAAACTGCATAGGAAAAAGCCGAGCGAAATTTTTAAAATCGGAGGTTTCAGCTAACTCAAGCTCTCGACACAGGTTCGCGAAAGCCCCTTGAGCCTGTCTCTGGCGTATCCACGGTTTCACCCATCTAGTGCGCTTTCTTCGTATTTTTCGCGTCCGCTTCTTCCTTTCCTCTTCCACAAGTAGAAGACCAAGGGCTGACAACGTCAATGCCATTTGCAACGTATCAGACATTTCTGAAATGTGCACGGATCCGTCTGTGTGGTGAACGAGATTCTAGGCTGCTTTATTATTTTATACCTCTTCCGGTTTCACGCTATGAATAACGAAAACAGACTACTGCCCCCAGCCTGTACGGAAAGGTATTACATCTGACGCAGGCGCAGAACGGACGTGCTACTTGGCCGTCGGATGTTGAGCGTCGGCTTGGTGTGTCAGGGCAACTTTGGACCCAAGAAGCTGCCGACGTGAGCGAACGTGAGCCAACTCAGCAGTTTGCTTTCGTCGCCACTAGTTGGTCGGTGTCGGTCAGTGTCGGCTTGGTGTGTTCCGGCCTTAAGAGTAATAGACTCAAATAGGCAGCCTCATGTAGGGTTTGTAATGGGAAGATACAAATTGGCCCCTTTCCCTGCTCACACTGTTCCACGACTCAAGCTATGTGCAGCGGTGCTTGCTGTTGAGTTGATGGCACTCGTAAAGGAAGAGCTTTACAACATCCATTTCTACACTGACAGTCGTATGCTCGGTTACATTCACACATTATGTGAAGAAGATTCCACATGTATGTGGCTAATAGGGTGTGCATGCATAAGAAAAAACATGGAAACTAGCCATTAGCATTTTGTCTGTTCTGAACAGAACCCAGCAGATCATGCCACCAGGTTTGTGGCAGCAACCCACTTACCCCTTACCAACTGGTTCTCAGGTGCAGGGTTTCTTAAGGAAAGTGGTCCTATAAAATTTGAAATGTAGATTCGCCATATGGACTTTGTCGTCTGAGCAGAAGAGGATGTTGAAATTCAACCTCAGGTGAACACACAGATAACTAACATTACAGAGCAGTCACCTTGGCTTGAGCAGATTCGAACGTTTCTCAAGCTGGAGATCTTTAGTGAGGGCTGTCACTACCCTTACTCACATTGCAAAATCGCAATCTCTATCTAACAATCATTGCAGAAAGTGGCATTGACGTACTGAACGTACATTTCACAAGGTAAGTCAACTATAATCAAAACTGTACAGCGAGAAGTGTACAGAAAGGAATTTGAGAGTCTGACTACCCAGATAGCAGACAAACAGTGAATCAGCGTTGAATCAATGTTAATGCATCAACTAAAATATCATTGAATCAATGTTGAGATTTATCATTGTTTTTTCATCAGGTTTGCACCCTGAAATAATGTTATTTCAACGATGAAAAATAGATCATGATGGGCTTAAAATCAATAGTTTTTCAACTAAAATTAAACCACTTATTTAAGTGAATCAATGTTAAATCAATGTTAATGCATCAATCAAAATATAATTAAATCAATATTGAAATATAACATTGATTTTTCATCAGGTTTGCACCGTGAAATAATGTTATTTCAACAATGAAAAATAGATCAATCTTGCTTTATGTACAGCAGGATTCTATGCCAGTTAATTTGTCTCTTTATTTTATTCATTTTAACCAGAGACCATGTGTGGCTGCAATCGATATGATTTTGCATCAAAAAGTCACTCAAAGTAAACAACATCCTTCAGTTTACATGCAAATGTATTTATTTATGCCCCCACAGTTACAACAGGAAATCTCACATTGACTTAAAACAATTACATCTGAATTTATAACACAAATGAGAAGAGCCTGGAAAAACATGACAACTTGCATCTGCAAAATGGAAGTAAATACAAATGTAAACTTGCCAATAAATACAGAAATGACACAGTACTACTGAAAGAAAGAAGGTAGAAGAAATAATGAAATACTCCAAACTCAGGGGGTTCCACCATGAGCAATGCCCCAAAGCCTTTCAGGTTGTAATGGAGCCAGTTTTGCACCGTCCCAGCAAAGATAAACTCTGATGCCTCCTTTTTTATCAGCATTCACGCCATCTAAAACAACAAGAAGTTAGTAAATATTTGGAAATGTGATTAATTATACATTACAAATATAGCCTACTACAAAATGAAGTGAAACTTGAAATGTTATCAAAATCTTGATATCCCAGTTAAAACACGGTAACATTAAATTCAGGACTATTCAATGCATTTTAGTATAGACTTTAAAGGACCTGCAGACACACAATGAATGAATGAAAAAGCAAAGTGAATATATCCGGTGTTTTATCTAATAATATTATTGTATTTAATAGTAAATAAATAAAGTGTGAAAATGAAACAAGTAAATGAATTACTAAATAGCTAAACTAAGAAAATAAAAGAGGAGCTGTATAGGCTACATGGTGGTTTGGAAGAATTTTTTTTTTTTTTCCATTTACAACACGAACTGGAGGCACAACTGTTTACTAAACTTCTGTAGTTTGATATACCTGCCTACAGAACTTAAAGATCTCACTCTTTTCTTTTTTCTTGCTGCATTAAAGATTAAACTGTAATGATGTAATTGTGATCTGCTCTCGTGATGATATCTCACAGCTGAAGCAGAGCTACAAGCTGATTGTATTTCCCCTCACCGCGCAAACAGGTCAATCAGTTCTAGCTCTGCTTCAGCTGTGAGATACTCTCACGTGTGGCGAACAGAATAACTGACAAGCCAGAAATTCATCTAACCTTCCGATCGCCTCTCGTTTATACACTGGACGAATATAGGGTGATTCAAAATTATTCATCTGTGCGTGCAATGAGTAAGATACATTTGTGGATCCGCGCCGCACATGCATTCATTGACTTGTGAGTCAATCCTATATGGTCTCAAAATCCAAATGAATCAAATAGGATCGACTCACAAGTCAATGAATGCATGTCCAGCACCGTTTCCACGAATGCACATTTTACTCGTTGCACGCACAGATTAATCATCTTAATACTAAAATCATCACATAAAATAGATGAACACCTCACAACAATCTGGCCGTTGGTTGTGTAACTTACGAGGGCGTTCATGTGACTATTATTAACATTGCAGTTCACTCTGATTCGCTCAGGAGAAGCACACAAGTTGTAAAACATAAAGATGAATAAAAACACTAAATTAAAATTGAGATGAATTTTATAAAAATATTTTTGTAGGCCACTTACCTCTAAAAAACACGGTCGTTGACCTGTGTCTCTTTTTCGCGCTTGAAGTCTGTTCAGCTGCGCTTGCTTTGATCTGATTGGTGGATGTCTTGAAGGTACATTACCGCCACCTGCTGGATTGGATTGTGGCGCATTAACTCTGTATTCTTAAGATAAATAATGAAATGCATGTACATTCTACATGATTTAAATAATAATAATAGCCTACATTTTTATTTATTCAAAACTGATGGTAGAAGTTTATGGTAGAAGATCTTTGTTTGTTTTTTTAAATTATTTTTTTTACATTTTTTATTATAATAACATGAAACACAGAATGACAACATTACATGCCAGTAAGCAGGAAAATAATATGCCTTTTAAAAAGATTAATAGTTTTTACAGCTTTCTTATTGGAAGAGTCAGAAATCAAACACGCATACAATTTTAACTCTTCCAGAAAAAGGTTAAAGAAAGGCTTACAATTACAAAATTTACATTTATGTATTCTTTGTTAATCCACACACTATCCTTTGGGGATAATAAATATGCTCACATTCACACAAATGTACCCAATTGATTTGGACTTGCCTTTACATGTTGAATAATGTGACAGATAGATTGACCGTAAGCCTCACCGGTGGAGAATTAAGCTGACCAAACATCAGCATTGATTCAATGTTTGTCTTTTCAACACTGAAAAGCATGGAATTATCAACATTGATCCAATATTATTTAGCATTGAATTTTCAGCATTAGTCCAGTATGGTTTTAGCATTGAATTTTCAATATTGATCCAATATTACTTAGCATTGAAATTTCAACCTCAACCAAAATGATGATTCTGATGGAATTTCAACATTGAATCAATGTCACAATGCTATCTGGGTAAGCATGGTAAAGTCTTGCAGGGTAAGAGTAGGGGGTCACATTCACTGTAACAAGCATCCCTTGATAATCCCACCTAATCATCATGTGGTTGAGCTCTTAAATTCAATATTACCACGATCAAGTGGCTCATCAAGGCCATCATTTTACAGAGGGTGCAATACGCAGTGCTGGTTTGTGGATTGTCAATGGCAAAAGACTAATCTCAAGGGTTATCCACAAATGTGTGTTATGCAAGAAGCCAAGGGGTAGAATGGAGAGTCAAAAGATGTCTGCTTTGCCCTTGGAAAGAGTTTCTATGGATCCACCTTTTACACACACACGTGTTGATGTATCACTGTGGTGACACGCAAGAAAAAAGGAAACAGTACTGACAACAAGCGATGGACTGCTATATTCAGTTGCTAGAGTACCTGGGCAATTCTCATTGGGGTCATGGAGTCTCTACCAGCAGTTTCATTTCTGCAGTGTGACGCTTCTTGGCTGTCAGAAGACCCGTGAAGCATTTTCGTTCAGACAGAGGGACAAATTTTGTCAGAGCAGTTAAAGAACTCCGACTCATCACTAGCCAGTTGAAAGGTTTCTTAAAGAAACAAGGCTGTACTTGGACATTTAATGCTCCGCACTCTTCCCATATGGGGGAAGTATGGGAAAGAATGATCAGGATAGCCAGACGTATTCTGGATGCTCTCTTGATGAAAACTCCCACAAGACTCACGCATGAGGTCTTAACAACATTAGGTCATGGTAAAGGCCGCCAAGCAGGGCACTGTCAGAGAATACCTAAGACAGTCTTACTTTTGTCAAGTAATCAGAATGTATATTGGTTTAACAAGTTATACCATGCGTGGAGTGTTCTGTGCAGTGTTAGTTTCTGTTTTTAAGTGGTATTTTGATTTGTTTAAGTAGTCCTTGTGTGACACCTAGTGGCGAAAAGTAGATACGACCGTATGTTATAAATTTCATTTACCAAAAAACAACTAGTATTATTGTGCAAGTTAAATTAAAGCTGGTCATTTTTGAGAGGCTTAGAGATCGATGTTTAATGCTGAAAGCTAGCGTGATCTAACGGCTAATATGCTAGTGGAGCTGTGCGATTCTATTTTCTTTAAGCATGTGTTTTATGATATAAATATATATTGGTTGTTTATTTAGTCGTTTAAATGTGTAAGTGATTTTTTGTGAATGAGGAAAATATCCATTATATTTTGTGAGACATTTTGTAATTTGTATATTTGTGTTTCTTTCAGTTTTACAGTTAAGTGTGCATCACATAAGCAAGAAGAACATGTAATGAGCTTTATTTCTGTTAGCTATCTGTCAGCAATTGGTTCAGAACACTATTGCCAGGACAGAATAGAACTGTTTAATAGAGCTAATGAAATGTAACTAAATGTTATTTCAACAAGAACCTCATGAAAGTTAGATGTCAGTGTTTTGCATAAATTAGGTGTAAATATTGAAAAATATGATTCATGAAATATATTTTTTAAATCCTCAATTTCTTCTTACATGGCTGAGGAAACAGAAGAATTCATACACTTTCCTCCAGCATTCATAATAGGTCCCATTTAACTCTTAAATCCATGACTGTTTCACCAAACATTCTTACATATTAGGGTCGTTGATTTTCAAGTCTTCAAAATGTTCAAAATTAATCGCATTTTAATTGTATATAAATATTTGACCTGAGAACAGTGAGTTATTTTTCACATGGATTTTTAGCATACCATTGAATAATGACTGAATACATAAGCTTAATCAACAAAATATTGTTTATTTATTTCAGTCCAGCAGACCAGTGCAAAGTTTGCCATTAAGTATAGCAAAAGCATATTTGTGATATTTGAGGCTCCATGTGCTGCGGTGATACGCAAATTCCTTGTTGTATAGCTTACACACAACCATGCTCTTGTCGACGCTTTCATCCTTTCGTTTTTTTGTAAAACAAAATATCCCATCCACGGGGCCAAGCAAAAGCGGTCTCATCAGCTTCTTCGTTCATGTGTTGTTGTCGTGACTCGTCTCGTGAACCATTCGTGAAAGCAGTTGGTGTTCCAGTATAATCGGTCCGTCGAAACTCATTAATTGAAAAACGTTCCGCAGTGCAAAAATAAGTGTGGTTAAAATTGGAATTAATTTTTTGCATAATTAATCTTAATTAACGCATTAAAGTCCTGTAATTAATTAATCTTAATTAATGTGTTAAAGTTCCAGCCCTAATATATATATATATATATATATATATATATATATATATATATATATATATATATATATATATATATATATATGTATGTGTGTGTGTGTGTGTGTGTGTGTGTGTGTGTGTGTGTGTGTGTGTGTGTGTGTGTGTGTGTGTGTGTGTATATATATATATATATTAGGGATGTCCCGATCAGGTTTTTTTGCCTCCGAGTCATTTGATTTTGAGTATCTGCCGATACCGAGTCCCGATCCGATACTAATATAATACATAAAAAAAGAATAAAGAAGAGCAAAAAAAAAAAAACGAACCAGGATGTTCCTTTTTTTTTTTTTTCACCTTATTTTAACATTCAACAACTCTAACAATCAGAGCACTTCTGTGAGGTAGCTTGAACTATCAAGTAATAAATAATATCAATTCTTCACTTTTGGATTTTAGTGCAACAGAAAATATAAAAAAGTCTGGGACCGGAGTTGCGCAGAGCAGGAAGTACAACGGCGATATCAAAAGCACACCCATACTCTCATAGATGCAGAACAATTAATTATGTTGGTGTGAAATAAACAGTTATGGAACTTAAATTAAATTAAATTAAATAATCTGCTCCCAAAAATCCTGAAAAAATCTGTTAGTGCCTCAGTGACAACTTCACTCAGAGAAGACGCCGATCTCAGCTGTCAATCATGACATCACACAGCCGTTTTTAGAGCATCAAATAACTAACTAAAACTAAACTTATTTAAAAAAAAAAAAAAAACACTTGAAATTAAATCATTGTGATGACAACTGCCTACAATTACATAAATCAACTTTGGGGGAAAAATATTTAAAGTGTAATTTGATTGAAGTGTAATTAACAATGCTTTTCAGGTTTTTATAGGTATAACATTAGTTTTTAGGTAGAGAAATTAAATAAAGTAGGCTAATGAAATGTAAAATAGCTGCATATTTAACTGTTTAAATTAAAGAATAATCCTTACAAAAGCTATTTAATCAAGAGCAGTGAGTGATTCCTTATCTTTTGTTTGACATTAAACAGACAGCAGTAAAGGCTACTGCCCCTTTAAGACCTGAAGGAAGGCTCTGCGTCGTCTTTCTCGACTGAATAAAGTCCTCTTAAGGCATATTCAGACTATGTCTGCTTGGATACTCATCAAGATGGACGTGTAAACATACTTCTTGTGTGAGTTGGTCCGTTTAAGCGCAAGTCTTGAAAGAGAACTCAATATTTGCGCGCTGTGAGACGAGTGCGGATGACAAAGACAGATCAGTGCACGCGTTCTCATTCGCGTCTTCTGGCGAATATACATGGGTGATATTAGCGCTGTTGTAATGTATCACCGAGGAGCCAGCACGTGTATCCATCTACAGAAACATACATAAAGCATTATTTTCAAGTTACAACCTATATTATTGATGCGTCATCATGCTCAGCTCACCCCAGAATATACATTATATCCGAGTCCTGATCGGGATGTAAAGTCCGATTCCGATCGAGTCTGAAATCACGTGATCGGGCCCGATTTCCGATCATGTGATCGGATCGGGACATCCCTAGTTTTTAACCAATTCTTACCCTACCTTTAATTACTGTTGGAGCTATCTGTGTTGCATTTTATTGCGTTTATTTTAAAGTGACATAGCTACTGTCCTTAATCAATTAGGTATTGTTATTACTAATCTACATCACCCCAATCTGTTTGACTATGGAGCCAGAATGGTGACTTTAAAATTTGGCATCACAAATAAAAATTGTCATTGAAAACAAAAGCAGAACTGAAAAAGGAAACATTGGCATTGAAACATTTGCATTGAAAACAGTTGTATTGGCATTGAAACAAGTATTGGCAATGAAAAAATAAAATAATTAAAATCTTACAATCTTATTCTTTTATTGTATTGGGATTTATTTGTATTTTTCAATGACAATCTTCAGATTTTGTCTTCATGTCACTCCTTTTCAGTGACAGATTTATTTTACAATGTCAGTTTTTTTTCAATGTCACTGATTTTCAGTTTCAACTTTCTGTCACTGTTTTGGCGTGGAGAGGGGGCGGGGTCTGAGGGGAGGGGTAAGTAGAGCGTAGTTTGCATATCATTTGCATATAGGTATACTGAAGCAGTAGGCCGAGCGTCACGTTACTGGAACTCGTCGTCAGCTCTGAAGCCTCTGGCATGACAAATGTCCAGTTTACCGGTAACTTCCGTTTTTTTTTAATCTGCCATTTACATGTTTATTCACGTGCAACCTGGCCGGTTTGCTTAACTTTTAACGGCCGTTATGCTGTTTTTTTTCTCCCGACGTCGACTGGAACATGTAAATTACTAATATTAGCCGTGTTGGCTAACTTAACTGTGCCAATGTTTCCTTTTTCAGTTCTGCTTTTGTTTTCAATGACAATTTTTATTTGTGATGCCAAATTTTAAAGTCACCATTCTGGCTCCATATTTGACACCCCTGATTTAAAGGAAAATTATTATTTCTATAATAGTGTCCAAATGTATGATTTCACCTTCTCTTTAATCCATCTTCATCCAAAACTTACAATGTTTCTGCAACTATGAGTGCCTTTAGCCCTTTTAAAAAGTAAGCTCTCTCACACACTTTCATACTCTGTTTTATTTTTATTGTATGAATCAAAGAAGGTTGTTGCGCTCTTCATAGAAAAGATTCTTTTTCTTTCAGGTGCGTAGAGCCAGAGAAGGGTAGACTTAAGCAAAACAGAAGAGATGGCTGACCGCACACTGAATCCAAAAAAGACTAAAAAGTCTCTTTGAATGTACATTTCATGTAGTCTGTGGTAGACATTGCTTTTCAGACTCTTCTATTGTGACACCTATGATAATTGATTGTGACCGGTGTTAATTGATGATTGTGATAATTGGATTAACCTGATGGCTTCTAATTGCCTTTTCCTTCTAGAAAAGGAGTGATTGTCTGTTGCATTTTGAGCACTGAGGATAGCAATCTGCTGAAACGTTTGCTCATGCTCCTCTGTTTTTAACGCACTTGCACTTTGCACGTTATTGCACTATGCAATTGAAAAAATAAAAATGATATAGTTTCTTAGACTTTTTAGTCTTTTTTGGATTCAGTGTGCGGTCAGCCATCTCTTCTGTTTTATTTTTATTGTAAAAATGGCAAACAGTGGACAGAATTCTGATAATTTTGTATTTTATTTTTCTTTCTGAAAAATCTGTTTTCCACAACTCAAATGATGTTCTGTGTTTATAATATTTTGTGTTGGAAATGAAATAATTCACATTTTTTGTAAAGTTGTTTGTAAGGTTTTATTGAAAGTCTGGGGTAAAAGTTTTAATGATTCAGTTTTATTGTGATCTTCATACATTTGAAGAAAAAAAAAATTTGTTTTAATAAAAATCAGTGTTAATAGTAAAATCAATTCTAAAGTTTAATAATCACTGAAAGCCTTTAGGAATTATTGTTAGATGATAAGCCCTCAAAGCGTGATTACATTTGTTTAGCAAGGCTGCTTAGTGCAGAATTAATGAATTAGTAAATACATTTTAAGGCTGAAATATGAACAAGAATTCATTCAAATAATCATGGCAACCCAGAAAGTTTCAAAATTTCATTATGATCAAGAGCAAAGAAAAATAGTAGGCTCATTTTTAACTTTCCTTTTCCTCACATAAACACATTTCTTTATGATGACTTTATTATCTAGTGGAATTGTTGTTGAACACAGCCCAGTGAGCCCCAATGGAGGTAAGGGCAAAGCCATTCTGTCGACCGCTGAGGAAACGTAGTTCGCTTCCATCATGGGTTGGGTAGAAGTTAAATGAAAGTCCAGTTGGCTGCCCCACTTTAAAAGAGCGCCCCTCATTAGTGACAAACATAAGCTCAGAGACGTAACCAGAGTAATACTTTCCAGAGACCTGAACGAAATATTCGTTGTCGAAGAGTGTCATCGTCTTTAGATTGCCATAAGCGCTATTGCCAACCAGTTCTGTCCAGTTACCGTCATATTGCACCTGGAGCCTAAACAGATACAGTATGTGCCATTATTGTTAAAATAATTCACAGCAAAATACCATATAACTAACATAAAAACAATACAGGATAAACAAAAACACAAAACAGATGATGAAAATGTGAAGTGTATAATATGTTAAAAAATGGATTTATGTGCAGGCAATCAGTCCAATATGACAGATGAGGTTCTTTTGGAATTGGATTGCCTAAATGTGTAACTAGCGGTGTTTGAGGAAACATACCCATTGATGTAGTTGTAGTTGTAATATCCATAGTAGGGATATTCATAAACTCTGACTCCAGTGATGCGACCCTCACGTGCAGTGGAAAATTCAGTTCCACTGCCTTCCCCGACAGCAGGGGAGTACGAGTAATAATCAGGTACAGCTGAAAACATAATTAACACATATAAGGCATCTAGAAAATATCAGGCACTAGAACATTTTCGATTGGGGCCTGGGTTTTTTGTATTATTATTTTTTTACAGTGTAATGTTTTTTGATGATCACTAAAACCCTTTATTGTTTCTAATTGTATACAGTTCAAAGCCTGGCAAATGTAATGTTATTCTACTTTTAAAAGTGCTTCTAATGCCTTATTCTAACACGTGATGCATATTCAATTTGTCAACACTTTAATAAACTTCTGACTTCAAAACACTTGAGATTAGTTATTGACTCACGCATGGCCATGCTCATGGCATAAAGGCAAGAGAATACCACAAGATAATGCAGCATTTTGGGATGCTTAGTTTGTTCACTACACTCTGGAAATCTAGAACAAACCAAACACAAGTGTTAAAACTGTGACTGTTTTAAATAGAAACATGTAGATGACAATAGTGTAAGACATCAGATTACAATGAATTATAATTAGTTTTTGTCCACAGATAAATACACATATAGATAAATGAAAACATTTACGAGTATTTATTCATGATGTGCAGTAATTGTTAATTGATGCGGTTACCTGTAGAAGAGCCTGAGTGGATGATCCGTGATGAAGACAGCCAATTCAAACTGTCATTTATACTCTTTCTGGTCCAGCCTCTTCTGAAAAATCAGATTTTTTTCATGCTTTTCTTTTTTCGGGAAGGAAAATATTTTAAGAAGATGTTTCCTTGTTTATCATTAGTCACACAACATGTTTCTGAAAAACATTTATTATTTTACATGAACATCACGTGTCACACTTTCAGGTGCACGTGCTTCAGAGTTAATCGCTAACTCTGGATTAAATCTGAGTTGACAGAGAGAGTTTATACCAAGCTTTAAGAAACGGTTGAACTTGATCTAATCCATGTTGGATTTATCTGGATTTGTCAACTCTAAACCTACTCTGAAACTCAGAGTTTGTTCAGCTAGCTTCATGCAACAGGCCTCTGGTCCCTTTTAGTAAAATAAATGGAACTGTTCACAGTTAATAGCTAGCTTCAAATAATCAACCTATAGGATAATCCTTAATCTGTGTAAATTATTAAATTACAAAGTGTGTTGTTAACCAAATATATTTGAGTGATCAGTTTTGAAAATGTGCACATTATTATATTACATTTAGTAAAAAGTTAGTTAGTTAGTTAACTTGTGGTTGACTTCATTTGATTAAAAGAGATTTAATCGCCTATTCAGGGCTGTACAGTGCTGCATATGTTGCACATGCTACAAAAAAAATCTGTCTGTGCGATGAATACATTTACCACAGTAGCTCACGTGCGATACAGTTTAGCATGTGAGACATAGCTGATTGTGTGAAGTGAGAATTAGTTAATCTAGGGCTGCATGACTGACTGATATTAAGAGCCCGATCTCACGAAAATGCGCATACATCACATGTGCAATCTCGTGGAACGTACACGTCAAAATGAGTTTTGGCGTGCATGGTATGCGTTTTTTCGCGTGCATATGAATGCCGTATTATACATACGAACGGTTTGCAGTAAATGCTGCTCTCAGCAAGCACTGTGAGACTGAGTCATTGGTAGTTTAGTTTCACATGAATGTGAAAGCAACACAGACTCAGGTGCACACATGTTCAGGAAGAAAAGTAACCTGCATATGTGTTTTAGCTAGTGCTATCAATAGATTACAAATTTTAAAAACTTTTGTAGTACGATTAATCACAAGCTTATTGTGAAATTAAACATACACCATTTATCTTATTAAATTATCTCTTATTGTATCTATTTGACACAAACTTTATTTTCTTCCAGCTTGAAGGATCATTGGAGACTCAGAAAAGACACCACATAATCAAATATAAGGAATCCATATAATTCTATTATATAATACATTTATACACACCTATCAAGAAACATTACAGAAAAAAACTTGACAGAATTCACAGTATAGGCTAGCGTGTGTACAGAGCAACAACACGAGACGAGTCAATCTGCGATACCGAACAGGACTAGCCTGACAAGCCAGACCTACATCAAGATGTTTCGTCTGGAAACTCACCATAGACAGGGCTCAATCCGAGGGGCGGGATAAACGGTTGTCTTTCAAACTCCCTCTGCACGCGATAGGATAGCGCTACACCAACCAGAGCAACGAAGGTGAAACAGAGTTCGCTGACTGATTAAACATTCGCCGTATCTGGTCTGCTAAACTCCGAACACATCTTCCCTTTTTAAGAATGACTCCAGTGCCGTTCTTTGTTCTTTTCTCAGAGAAAAGCTAACTCCAAGTCTTCCAGAGTTGCGGTCAGAGCTGATTCGAAAGACCGCCGCCGTTCGCCAGTTTCTGTGTTTACTAGAAGCACGCAAACGCAACTTGGCCGTCGTCATTATGGCCCCGCCCGCCGACACTATACACGATGTGATTGGGCCGTCCAGATTGTGAGGAATACAGCTCAGAAGGGTATTGAGAGTTCCTAGACGACACTTGCGGGCAAATTAAATTTGCTGCCGCTAAGGTGCGTCTAGATTTCTTGGCTAGAACAGGACCACACGAATACACAAAATCAACCGCTCTGACGGCATAAACCTACGATTTCTAAACACAACATTATTGCTCACTACACTGAATGTATACACGTGCTCATTATCATCAGTTCTCATTATCATCAGTTCTCTCTTAAAAATTATGTTAAATAAACAAGGTTAAAGCTTGGGACATACTTTGCAAAAACAAAGAAATGTGTTCATTTTCTCGAGGTGGCAAGAACAAAGTTCATTCTGGCCAGTATATTCTATACTTCACCAGAAAAGCAGGTGCCAAACAGCTTCGTTTCACTGCATTAACCACGCCCACTTTAAATTTCTGACCAATCACACAATAGTTCTCAGACACCCACAATAAAAAAGTTATGCTCAGACGATGTGTTGAGAACAAGCTGCGAGAACTCCCAGATCAGGGCTGCGCGAACATAAGGACGTCATTTTGTTCTCGGAACTCTGGGAGCGAGAACTTTTTCTTTGTTCTTGTGGAGAATGTAATGGCTTTAAAGGGTTAGTTCACCCAAAAATGAAAATTATGTCATTAATGACTCACCCTCACGTGTTCATCTTTGGAACACAGTTTAAGATATTTTATATTTAGTCAGAGAGCTTTCTGTCTCTCCATTGAAAATGTATGTACAGTATACTGTCCATGTCACAGAACAGAGAACAGACCCATAAGAGAAAACAATGCTGAATATTACGCATCTTCTAAATGAGTACAGAATCTCCTGATCAAAACACATGTGAGGAAGACACAGTAAAACAAGCGGTCGAATGTAAGCAGATGCATATGTAAAATAATGTGATCATCAACATTTAAACATCATATAAATCAAAACTGTCTAATGTTACTGAATGAGATTTGGGCCCAGGACAAGTTACAGGACTATTAGCAGTGTTGATTGACTTGATCTACTCCATATGTGTTTGACCATCACTCTGAATCCAATTTGGATGTAGTTTTTGACAAAAATTTGATTTTCTGAGCTTTTTGTTGAAAATGTTTCTTTTTTTTTTAATAAAACGTACCCATGGCCGGAGCAGGTTATGCTCAGAGAGTGAGTTGCAGTAGCTACTTACATACCCTGAAAGTTACATTTGTTACATGTGGGTAGCAGGAAACAAGCTATGTATGTAGTTATTTTGATGATTAATACATTTTCTATATTGTTTTTATTTCATTTAAAGTTTTACTCTGCTAAATAGCTGGCATTTATGCGCACATAAACCACACTACATGTTGAAATCATTAAAGGATCAAGACGCTCATATCCTGGCTTTTGAAGAGTTTGGCTTGCTGTTTATCTATATTCACGCAAGGAAGCAAACGTAGCGAGAACAGTATAATTATATCAGAAAATATAATATTATGGCTGAGGTGTTTGCAACGTAAGACAAATGTTTGTTTTTGAGATGTGTGTGTGATATTTTGAATGCTGTGCTTCAGAGGCATTTTGAATTTTGTGTGTGCGGTGTTAGAGGCTAAGTATAAGTTTAGCAAAGATATATTTTCACTTTCATTTATTGGTTAGGGTTAGGTGTAGCTGTAGAGAGGGCATTTATTGTTTCTTTAAGGCACATCCATTTAATCATTTTAATAATATATTCATTTACACTTCATGTTATTACTGCATTCTGTTAATGTACAACAATACTGAGGTGCAAATAGTCTGTCAAAGTAACATATAAATTGCATGTAATTACTACACATTCTGAAGAGACAAAGACTACATATTGGATGCAGATAAACGTCAAAACTATCCCTTTAAGTGCTAACATGATTATTCTGTTTTTAGTGTGTAACATATTTCTCTTTGTTACAGGAGCCAAGTGCCTAAGGCAGGGGCGGATTTCTGGTTGCGTTCTTTCCTTCGCGAATGTTGCTGTGACTTGTGGTGTGTGTACGTGTGTGTACGTGAGTGTGTGTATGTGTGAGAATGGTGATGTGCTGTGGCGGCCTTATTGTGCTCTTTACTTCCTGCTATCACACCTTGGCTCCTTCATGCTGAAGCTCATGTTGTGTTTTGTTGAATTGTGTAATTAATGTGTGTGTGTGTGTGTGTGTGTGTGTGTGTGTGGTGGTGGTGGTGGTGGGGGGGTGGGGGTGGGGGGGGATCCATTACGCCTATGGAAAGTCCCCATGATTATTCATTCTTATTCTGTGCTTCCGTTAAGTATTTTTGGTAACGCTTTAGATTACGGCCCGGAAAGTACTGCATAATTAAAGTGAATTTACAGCATAACTTTCGGTAATTATAGTGTAACTATAAAGTAAGTACATGTAGGTATATGGAAACAATATGTAATATTGGGGGAATAAAGGGGTAACTATAAGGAAAATGTAAAAATTATTTATACTGTAAGTATTTTTTTTCTGTGTAGTTACGGGGTAAGTATGAATGTGTGGGCTTTAATTTAAAGTGGCTCTTGTTCCCCTATTGTTTTGTGAAGTTAGAGGGTAAGTATGAATGTGCAGGCTTTAATTAAAAATGGCTCTTGTTCCCCTCTTGTTTTGTGTAGTTACGGGGTAAGTATGGATGTGCGGGCTGTAAATTAAAGTGGCTCTTGTTCCCCTCTTGTTTCATGTAGTTATAGGGTAAGTGCAATAAAAAAAAACAAATACAATCTGATATCACTCGGAAACCTTTATTTAAAAAATGAAAAATAAAAAATACAAACATTTTTTTTGTTGTTTTTAAACAGATTTAGAACACATTCAATTCTCTTGCTTGGCTTCATTCTCCTCTTGTTACACTTCTTTTTCTTCCTTGCCACAGATGAATCTTAAGAAGGATCTCACATGTCTATAGTATTCTGTAACTGTTACACTAAAAATACAGTGCGTGCAAAAATGTCCTCACCGCTTACTCGTTTTACCCTCATGCCATCCGAGATGTATACGACTTTATTTCCTCAGATGAACACAGAAAAATAAATAATCTCTGCTAATTAAAACTCATTTGGGTTTCTACGAGTTAAGGCATTAAACAGCACATACAGCAATAACTACAGTAATCCATACGATCCCAATGGATGAATCAATGTCTTCTGAAGTTAAACGATAAGTGTTTATAAGAAAAATAACAATATCGCATCCGACCAGCAGTCATCTGCGTGTGCATGCGAGGGTTGATTTCACGCTTGACGTAACTTGAAGAGTGACGTGCGCGCGCCGAAAAACTCTGGTTATTGGTTCATGTGGATGTCTGATGCTGTCACATTTTTTTTATTTTTTATGCTTACAACAGTATACAAACAATAACATAATATATGATAATAGCAATTAGAAACAAACAAGAATAAAATACAAGAGACGCCAGTTCTCGCGTGTGTTTCAGAAACGTGCATGAGAACATCATGAAAGCTTGAAGCGTCTCATGCACGCGCTGGTAACAGTTGATCGGATATGAAACAATTACTAAATTATGACAGCATTTCTTGGTGTACTAGTTTTTTCTTTTAATAAATAATGATACAAAATTTCAAAAGACATGGGATTCATCCTAATACCCATCAATGGAAATAACGAAAAGAGGAACAAGAAAATAAATGAAAGAGAAATGGACAAAACGTGCCTCTTTCTGTCAGGACGTTGTCATTTGAAATGAAAAGTTTATTTAAAAAAATAAATAAATAAATAAATAATAAGTGTTATAAATCTGTTTTGAATTAAGTTTTTCAAATAAATATTTATGAGTGAGATCAGATTGTGTATGTGTTTTTATTGTACTTACCATATAACTACATGAAACAAGAGGGGAACAAGAGCCACTTTAATTTACAGCCCGCACATTACCCCGTAACTACACGGATAATTACCCCTTAGTTAGAAAATACTTACAGTATAATTACCCTTTAATTAAAAAATACTTTCAGTATAATTAGTCCATGAGCCCAGGCCACAATTTTCACTAATTGGTACCACCCAAGGTGGTAAATTCTAGTTTGATTTTTTGTTTTAATCCATATCTCTAGATGATATTACAACATGATAACCTTTTGTTAGTGGTAGCTTTGTCACAAAAAATACCCTTCAATGACACTAACCGTTGAGCCAAAGAATGAAAAAATATTGTAACTATTTGAATAGAACATCTCATAAAAAGAAAAAAAGAAAATCATCCTACCTTGTTTATGAACATATTTGGTCATTGCAAACTGTTTCTGTTTATTCATCCTCATCATCATCATCATCATCATCATCATCATTATCATATTCAACCTGTTTCATGACATTAGTATCCTACTCCTCCCTCTGATTGCAGTTTGCACATTTCTGCGCACTTTAATTTGTTGGCAAGAGAGGAACAGCTTGCAGATCTGTGAACACTTGCAGGTCAGCTAAAAAAAACAAACAGCCATTGGTGCTGGGGGTCCCCACATCCAGTCTAAAACCAGCTTACCTGTACAAATAAGTGGACCAGCAAGATGTCCAAATGTCTACAAATTTCCTATACATTAGTTATTAGAAAATGTAATTATTGTATTTATTAGAAGTTTGGGAAGGCTTTACACAGCAGACCTGTCCGACAAGTACATGGCCGCCTCCATCACCCTACAGCTCTCCGAATGACCTTGAAAGGTTGACCAAAGCTTGTTACCTGGCAAAATGAACGTCTTGTGTTACCAGTTTACCTTGTACCATTGCTTGATGTGGCCCCTTAACCTGTTGACATCGGCATATCAGCAGTCCAGAAGATGGACTCAAAGGCTAACAACTATATCTGTAAGTGGCTGGGCCTTTCCCAATGTCTGTCAAATGTAGCCCTGTTTGAAGAAACTCCTTGAGGCTCCCAATGAAATCCACCTTGGACTTCAAGCTGGAGAAGGTGCATCTGGTATACGAGCAGAATGACTCACCGGATCCGGCAGTGCAATACACCAAGGCCCAAAAGTAGACTGGAAGGAAATGGAAAGCATCACAGTCAGTCAGTACACCGGGCCATTACCTGCCTACAACACCAGGAGGTTGTCGGATTGGTGCAATATGGCAGGGCAGGCTTTGGTTGGGGAACACCACCTAAAGATGGGGTCCAAAGCCTCAAAGTTAGAGAGAAAATACCTGGTGATCTCTGAAGTTGTGAGGGAGGAACAAAATCAAAGCCATGAGCCAATTCCCACAAGGGAGATGGACAACCTGGGAGGTTGTCATTGACAAGGCTGTGACGTGATGTTGATTTGTGGAGGATGCCTCAGGCAAGGCTTAGCTTTCTAATCAGGGCCCCTTACAATACCCTACGAAGCCCCCAGAATCTGTACCTTTGGTATGGCTCAAAGGAGACCTGCCAGCTTTGTGGACATCAGAACCCCAGCTTACAGCACATCCTATCCAGCTGCAAAACGGCACTGACCCAAGGACGTTATGGTTGGCGTCACGACCAGGTGCTGCGAAAAGTAGCTGAAGTCATCGAGGCATGCAGATTGGAAACCAACAGGGCCAGCCCAGCAGCAATTTACGGGCTGATCCAATTTGTGAGGCAAGGGGGTGAGGATTAAGAAGCACCTCAAAGCAGTGGTCCTTACTGTCACTCTGAGGCAACTGGAAATTGAAAGCTGATCTTGATCACCAACTGAAGTTTCCACAGCAGATCACCGTAACCTCCCTCTGGCCAGACATTGTGCTCTGGTCTACAATTACAAGAACGGTTACTTTTGTTGAACTTGCCTTGGGAAGACGGCCTAGAGTCTGCTTTTGAGAGTAAAAAGGAGAAGTATGCAGACCTGTCAGCTGCATACACAGAGGCAGGGTGGCACGTTGTCACATACCCAGTGGAAGTCGGCTGTCGAGACTTCACTGGAACCTCCATACAACGGCTCCTGAAGCCCATAGGTGTGAGAGGTGCCAGGTTATCAAAGACACCAAAAGGTCTAGCAGAGATGGCAGAGCAAGGGGGCTTCTGGCTCTGGTACTGGAGAAAGTACAAGGTGTTGGGGAGAGAAGGATCCTAAGACTGGCTTCAGGGAGCAGTAAGGAGATGTCCCGGAGATGTTCCTGGATTAAAGGAGCGAAACATCAACTAAGGGTGACTCCCCGCTGACGACTCTGCAGCCAGCCCAAGGAGGTATACGGAGGTATATGTCGGGCAGAAATGCCTTGCAGGTATTCCTACCTGTGCTTACAACTAACTAAGCATACCTTTGTCATCAGTTGTCCATCCATATCCATTCTGTTGTCACCTTTCCTGACAGCTGCTCTCCTGATTGTATCATCAGCTCTCAACTCTGTGCATTTTGTCAGGCTCTCATTTGTCCTTTGACCTTTCAATTACTTGCTACATTTGTCACAAAGTATACATTTTCCCTCATTGATGCCGGTGGACCTAGTCTAGTGGATTTTCTGAAGTCTTCTGTGAGAGGTCTTTCTGAAAAACTTTCTTTTGCAAGGATGCTGTCAAGCAGTTTCTTCATAGTGAAGATGCTACAACATTTCCTGTGATGCAATACTGATGGTATTCTACCTCTAGGTGGATCTTTAGCAAGATCAAGGATGGGCCTGTAGCCTCTTATTTTAGCTGCTCTGAGTAGTGTGTTCCATGAATCTATATTCATAGGTGCCACAAGGTAAGAGTCATCTTCCAAACAGTGTATTAAATATTATGGCTTTGCACTTTGTTCTGCCATACTTCTCTATTCTGTGATGTACATTACTCTGAAAATAACAGAAATACTGGGAAATCAAGAACAAGGAACATTTAAATATATGGTGCTAAAAATAGCATCAGGACTAACAATTTCCAGTTATGCTATGTGCTAGTCTGTGCAACAAAGTATTGTGAAGTAATCTGGTTTCAAAATTTCAGCCATCTTAAAATACTTCACTCTAAAAATGGCTGGGTTAAAAACAACCCAATTGGCAACTCAGCGCTGGGTAAATATTGGACAGAACACATGCTGGGTTAAATTAATCCAGTGGCATTTTAACCCAGCAGGCTGGGCTGTTGAGAAAATAAAAATGTTCATAGACGTTTTTTTCTACATGCTATTGACTTTTCTCAACAATTATGAGATTTTTGTTTAAACCCTTATATTTCATGGTTGACTGTTGTGGTAAAAAAATAACTAAACATTTTGACCAGTGTGGGTCACACAATGACAAAAATACTTTAGATTTTGGTGGCCTTGGCAAAATTATTGACACAATAACTAGGTTTTGAAGCATGAATTAAATGTTTTGGGTGAGTAACTACATTTTGCAGACATGCTATACAGTTTTGAAGTTCCTGCAAACAGTTGTGACATTTGCACTCACAGTTTAGAGAATGTTAAGACTGTTTCGAAAAATGTGCCAAAGCAATTGAGAAAAACTGTAATATACACAGACACTGGTAACGTATATAATCGGCTACAGTCTGGAGCCCTGTGTGACGCAACTGAACACAACTGCGGGACCGAATATAGTCTTGTGAATTGATGCTATACAGATAGGCTATCGTCACATTTTTAAAATTTCAGTATGTGCGTACCGGTACTTGTGACATATAAAACCATGGTTAATTTTCAGAAGGGGATCATGGTTCCGTGTAATCACAAACTGTATTCTATCATCTCACATGCCTACCTAAACTAACACAAGTCAGTACATTGTATCGGATTCTGAGGTAAAACTTTTGTCGTCTTAACGTCATGTAAGCTTAAGAATTGTTGCCGCGAAGAAAAAAAACTATTATTATGCTAATTAAAATGATTATTAATGAAAACACATGAACTTATCTTAAAACATCTGCAACCGGTGGCTTTGCCTTTTGCATTGTCCTTTCAAAATGACTGTTTGGGAGCGAATTTAAACAAATCAAGGCGGGAAGCACATGAAACAACCAAGCGCTGGGTAGAATCAACCAAGCATTGCGACCCAGCAGGTTTAACCCAACGACTGGAAATCTGAAACTACTAGGGCTGGGATAAACGATTTTTTTTTAAATGATTAATCTAGCGATTATTTTTTCGATGCATCGATTGATCTAACGATTAATTTTTCCTGTCCGATTCGGTTACGATTCGATTCGATTATCGATTATCTCCCCATTAATTGCCTAATAGCAATTTATACATGTTGATTTAATTATCTGAATGAAAAAAACGAATTCCTTAACATTGCAATATATGTTTATTGCTCTTAAAATTCCAAAGTAAAAGACTATACAAGAACAATGCATTCAATAAAATCTTAAAGTGCACACACACACACACACACACACACACACACACACACACACACACACACACACACACACACACACACACACACACACACACCCTATTTTGAAGTTACTGCACTCTGCCTTTGTATTGTCTGCAAAAAATGTGGTCATGCCAAGGCAAAAGGCAGTAACTTCCATATTATCAATATTTGGTTGCTGATCACCATTTACAAAATCAATACAGTAACACCTGTATAAAATCTAATGATCATGGCATTTATTTTGGATGATTTACAATTAATTATAGCCATCTTCTTATTACCATCATGTGCTTTGGTTGCATTCTGATGCCATTATTAAGGACACAACACGTCTTGTAAAGAGTACCTTCATTGCTGTGCAGCAAAACTTACAGGTTGATAGGTGACACTGAATTATATGAACAAGATAAGATTATTTCTTATGAGTAAACATTTGCATATATAATGCAAAGATATAAAAAATAGAACAAATAACAAATCATGTAAAAATGCATGGGATTGGAATAAGATAAATAGCAAATAGTGCCGCTGGTCAATCAAGGGTTAAGTTTGGCTATCACACTCTAATGACAGCGCTGACTGGATCGGATTGCCCCTTCATAGGCTAAACCAAGCCTGCAGTCTCCCTCTCATTTACTGAAGCTTTCGCGCCTCGATCGCCCCCCGGTGACCGGTCCCAGTATAGCCGCCCCTCTGTGTTTTCTAATGGACGCGAGGCAAACTAAATAATAAAATTACACTTCAAAAATGTTTCCCCAAAGTTAGTTTATGTCACTAAAGGCAGTTATCATCACGATGATTTCATTTCAGGTGTTCGTTTTAAAAATAAATTTACTTTGAGTTAGTTATTTGATGCTATAAAAACGGGGGGTGTGACGTCATGATTGACAGCTGAGACTGACAGCTTCTCTGAGTGAAGTTTTCACTGAGGCACTAACGGACTTTTTTCGAAATTTTTGGGAGCAGATTAGAGCTTTAGCTTTAATTTCTACATTTCCACATTTCCTGTTTATTTCACACCAACATTATTAATTGTTCTGCATCTGCGAGAGTGTGGGCGGGCTTTTGATATCGCTGCTGTACTTCCTGCTCTACTTCCTGCGCTCTACTGCGCAACTCCGGTCCCGAAATCGCTACTGCGCAGACTCGGTCCCAAGATGTCCGCGCCGTGCAAGGGCGCCTGAAAGCTTCAAATCTGCCAAGTGGAAACGGATGATGTCGAGTCGTCCATATTTTTTTACGGTCTATGGGCTAAACAGAGTAATTATTTATTGCAATATGTTTTTAATGTTTTTATCTAGTTAAAAAAATGATACAATAGGCTACATAGCTTATACTTTTACATCTTTGAATGAAAATCGCCTATAACCTAAAAGGACAACTTTTAGATTGATGTGAACGACAAGTAGGAATAATTCTCAGAATGCTTGTGGATTAAACATCCCCGATGACGTTCATTGCCATGGATTTTATCAGGTTTACAAGAAAAGGTAGGATATATGGATATAATTGCGAACTGTTACTACTGATTGTATGCGTGGGCGCACGCTGTCACGGCATTCGAGTGCACAAAGTCGGGCAGCCCCAAACTGCCTGACAGCGCGCTGAGTGAATATTCTGCATTATGAAAACATGTATGACAGTACACAGGCTACACCGTAACTTAAACGCGGCAGACTTTAATAGACAGTAAAACAAAGGCGGGACACCATAACTGGATGTCGGTACCGTAACTTAATTTAAACATCTGTCTTCCTGTGTGCAGAAATTTGTTTACGTAGCAGTGACAAAACGCGTGCATGCTCCGTGCGCGCCGCGCGCCAACCCGCAAGCCTTGCACTTCTGAAAGTCTGAGGAGCCACTCGTGTTGCTACCATAGATATATATAATAAATAATATACTTAATTACATAATATACTTTATTATGTATATCTATGGTTGCTACTACTCTCCGGCGCCACCATCTTTATCTTGAGTCTGACGAATCAACGCGCATATTTTGCGTCGACGTATTTTTTGCGTCGACGTCATCGATGACGCATCGCCTGTGCATGCAGAAGAGACAACTAAAAGTAAACGAGTTCAGAAATGTTATTGACCTTGCGGATTCACTGTGGCAGGCCCCTTTTGAATCTGAGATGTGCACAGACTATTAAGCCTGTGAATGAACCAAAACTTTACATTGGTAAGGCACCTGTAAGTGGAGTGCAGGTAACTGCCTTTTCCCATCTGCCATGTTTTGATGCAGCAGTATCCTGTGAACAACTGCCTTTTGGAAGAAATGCTTGTTTCATCAATAGAGGTGTGATGCTCCTGAAATGTAAGCCATGTGATTTCTCTAATTGTTGGGACATGTTCTATTTACTGTGTCTCATGTCCAGAAACTTGTACATGCAAATGCACCTATTGGCCACTTAATAAGTCAAGACATTTCAGTGTGTAATGTGCAGCTTTTGACCAATCTGCAAATTCCTCTTGGCAGGGTTTGAGACATTGTGATTCTTTGATTGCATTATGGAAGTAGTGTGGTCCTTCCTATATTCACAAAGCCCCTTAACTTCACTTGCCTCACAATCTGTTGCTCGTGTACTAAGAAAAGAATGTGGCATGTTATGTTATACCTGTGAGCTAACTTGTAGTATTTATTTATTTTTCTCTGCATTTTGTGAAATGCCAAGAAAAAAAAAAATCTTAATGGTGGGGGTGTTGCGTCCACAGGGACGTAGGGATTTATTTTCTTCATTTGTGTGGATTCTATTTTGTGCTTGTTCTGTTGTTCTTGCTCCTCCCACTGTCTGCTTGACAGGCTCATGAGTGTCACCTGAATCCTGTTCCAGATCGTTAAGTGGAGAACAAAGGAACCCAGAGATTTCCAGTCAACGAGAGAGACTGAGGTTTTTCCTCTGCGGGAGGGACTGCCATCTTCTGATCCCAGTGCTGTTGTGTGCTTATATGGTGTATAGTGTTTTGCCTGTAGTGGCAGGTAAAGAGCTGTGAAGTGTCTCAGCTAAGTTGTGTATAACCAGTATAGCAAAGTGAGCTGTTACGTGTTACAGCTAATATTTGCACTCCTTAACCTTAACTCAATCTGAGCAGCGTAAATCAATGTGAGCTGTCTGTGAACACCAGCATTCTACTTTTGTTTTCCTTAATTTTCTCACTGTAGGGAGGTGGAAGCCTTTTGCTTTAAGACCCACCTTTTCTCCTGTTTTTGGTGTAGTAAGGGAGGTAGGTAATTGTTTGTGTATTTTCTTTTATTCCTTTTTGGTAGGTAAGTTATCCTTAATCTTGAGGAAGACTGTTTTGTTTGTTGTTTTGGCATCTCCCCTCCTGAAGTCTTGTCTGTTAATGTTCATTGTTAATTTAATAAATCTTGTTATTTTGAAACTGGTGTCATTGAGCCATGTGTGTCTGCCCTGGGACCTGGAGATGGCAGTTCTCTCATCCTCTCCCCGCAATTTTTTGTTACCCTCCTTTCCTGCCCCTAGACTAGAAGGGAGGATCATAACACAGTACATGCATTTTTTCCAAATTACTATGTCATGGATTGTCCCACCATCATGGTTCTCATATCACCAGATTACAGACAGTCTTGTCAATCCATATCTGAAAAGATATCTTCCCTAACATCAATATCTTTTGAGATAGATATACAAATATAACAATTTAATAGATGCAAAAATATGTTTTCTTTTATATGAAGGCTAAAATAAAACATATACAACAAAAATAACGTAAAACTATGGCAGATCTGGATATCCCTGACTGTCCTGAAAAAATCAACATATAGCATGTATGGCTACCTCTTACAATATACTTTATATAAACCCGCTGTGCAGAAACTGTAGGACGATAATGGCAAAAATAATGATTGTCCCAAAATTAGTAAAGCTACTCATTTGAAATGGTTATCATGTTTCAAAGTACTTGTATGGACTCTACAAACAAACTGGTACCAAAGAGATTTTGCCACCTTAGGTGGAACCAAATTCTGTCTTGGCCCATGGACTAAATTACCTCTTAATTAAAAAATACTTACAGTATAAATAATTTGTTTCCTGATTATTTTTCCTGATAGTACCCCTTTATTCCCCGATTATTACATGTTGGTCCAATATACCTGCACGTACTTACTATATAGTTACACTATAATTACTGAAAGTTATGCTGTAAATTCACTTTAATTATGCAGTACTTTCCGGGCCGTAATCTAAAGTTTTACTGTATTTTTTTCAATGTGTGTGAATCTGTGGTGCCTTGAGAGGAAATTAATTTAGTATTGTCCCTGGCGAGTTCCTGGTGGCATAGTCACTAACTGTGAATCTTGTGTGCGTTTTGTGTGAAAAGTGCTTAAGTGGAGTCAAACTTTCAGAAATTGTGTGCAAGTTTAATTGTGTTTAACAGATCATAATTGGAAATCGAATGTGGTGTTGTCCAAGTATTAATAGGAAAGCCTCTTATACTTGGGAGCGGCCACGTATGAAGTGTTTGTGGCTGTTTCTCCCTCATATCGGCTTCAAGGTCTTAAAGATCATTTGTGGTGTTAGGGGTTAACAGTTCATGACCAAAGACCAGCAGTGAAAAATTAAGACCAAGAGTCAGGAGTGTAATTAATTCAAGAAAAAATTACTGCAGAATAGTTTGCAGTTTAATCAGCAGAAGCCAGCTTCAAGTCTCACAAGGAATTTGTAGGCCACGTTTCCTCTCTCACCGTCTCGTCGCTCCGCCTATCGTACATACAATTGTCCCAACAGTTATTCTGTTTTCAAGGTCTATCCACATCATTACTGCAAGGTGGATGAATCTGATTGGCTCTTCCACTTATTGGCTCTGCCAAATTTCCACTTATTTTCAGATAATCAGTTTCATGTGTCCATAGACGTGTTACTTGTTGACGCTTTCACCCTGGAATCAGGCCCGTATAGTGACCTTCCAGGTCTGGAGCAGGCGCCAGCTTGTCCAGAACAATAGTTCCACCCATCTTCCATTGTACAACTTCCCAACACTGATCTGTAATATTGTGCACATACACAGATACACAGTCTTTCCGAGGTTGGAGTTGATTAAGCTCCAATTCTGACCAGAAATGTGCTTTCTCTCAGTGAGAGGTACAGACGGTTGTACAGGCATTATTCATCTTGAGTCTTTAGTGTTTCTAGCTGTTACTGCGCTTGTTGCATGTTAGGGGTGTGTGATACCTCCAAAACCACATGACAACATGTTGCTATCAAGTGTTTAGGGACACATCCCACATCCCTAGGCCAGAATCTCAGTCACTCCTCAGAGACCAAATATAAACTTTAGAAAACATAAAGGAAGAACAAACAATCAGTCAATCAATCAATCAATCAATCAATCAACTTTATTTATATAGCGCTTTTACAATCACGATTGTGTCAAAGCAGCTTCACAGTGTCAAACAGGACAACATTGCAACAAAATTAGATTTGGCTGTACAGTCGTTCTGGAGAAAACAGTGATGTTATCAGCTTATTTTAATTTATCATAGAGCGACAATGTTGGCAGATCTGTATTATAGTTTATAGAATTAATTCAAACATTCATACATTTTATTTGTATAATTAGTTGAATAACTTTGATCATAATTTGAGTGTCCCCAACTGAGCAAGCCAAGCCAAAGGTGACAGTGGCAAGGAAACAAAAACTCCATCAGGGCATGATGGAGAAAAATAAACCTTGGGAGAAACCAGACTCAGTCGGGGTGCCAGTTCTCCTCTGGCCTATTAACACACCGTGTATGATTATTATTCTGGCAACCTTACAGGTCAGAAATCATATTAGATAGGAATATTCAAAATTTCAGGGTATCACGCAAGAGACGGGTTTATTTAGGATGGTGCGTCGATTACACAAGAGTATGAATACATGAAAAATCTGAGTTATTGCGCCGGAGACAGGTTTTTTTTGCATGAAGTGCCGGTGAGGCAAATTCAGAAGAGACACCAATTGACATGGTCTCAGCAGACACTCCAGGATGCGTTGGTCATGTCCAGGCGCAGGTCCACCATCCGATCCGCACACGTCCCGGATCCGGGATAAACCTCGGGATAAACAAAGAGACTAACATTAGCGTGGAAGCCACTCTTTTTATGATGTAACGAGTACATCAGGTGTTATGGGAAGTGTTCCCGGTTCCGGCTGACCTACTTAATGCAGTCTAACAATCAGTCAATTGATTTGAATAATGAAAGTTAAGATGTTCTATGTGTATGCCATTGTAAAGAAATGCGTTTTTAGTCTTGATTTAAACTGACAGAGTGTGTCTACTTCCCAAACAATACTAGGAAGACTGTTCCAGAGTTTAGGTGCTAAATAGGAAAAGGATCGACCGCCTGCAGTTGATTTAGATATTCTAGGTATTATCAACTGGCCAGAGTTTTGAGACCACAATAGACGTGATGGAGTATAATGTGTTAAGAGCTTTCTTAAGTACTGGGGAACTAAACCATTTAGTGCTTTGTAAGTAATAAGCAAGATTTTAAAATGTATGCAATGTTTAATAGGGAGCCAGTGCAGTGTTGACAGAACTGGATTAATATGATCATACTTCCTGGTTCTAGTAAGAACTCGAGCTGCTGCGTTTTGGACTAGCTGGAGTTTGTTTATTAAGCAAGCAGGGCAACCACCCAGTAGAGCATTACAATAATCTAGCCTTGAGCTCATGAACGCATGTACTAACTGTTAAGCATTTTGCATTGAAAGCATGTGCCGTAATTTAGATACATTTTTAAGATGATAGAATGCAGTTTTACAGATGCTAGAAACATGGCTTCCAAATTAAAGTTTGGTATCAAAGAGCACACCCAGGTTCCTCACTGACGACAAGGGCTTGACAGAGCAGTTATCAAGTGTTAGACAATATTCTAGGTTACTACTTTTGGAGCTTTTCTGTCCAATAATTAAAAATTCAGTTTTATCTGAATTAAGTTACAGGAAGTTACTATTCATCCAAATTTTTATATCAGCTAATCATTCCTTTAAGTTTCGTCCGGACGTGAAGAAATATAGAGCTGAGTATCGTCAGGGGTTCTATTGATTCTATTAGTGACCTGTAAAATTGTAAAAACCGTTTCCATTGCAATTTTGCGAAAATTCTCTCTAATTGGCTGAAAAACCATCTCATGCGGGCATAATTTTTTATTTTATTTTTATTTTTACTATATAGGAATTTTTGTAAAATTGACGTGTTTCCATTGGGCATATTTTCAATTCACAATTTCAATTTGCGCAGTTTGAAGGGTAATGGAAACGCAGATAATGACACTATTTTCTGTTGCTTCTGTTACAGCCGAAATGAACTCTCTTTGCAACACTGATCTTCATTTTCTTGCTATCACTGTAAAGCTGCTTTGAAACTATCTGTATTGTATAAAAATAAAAAGGACTTGACTTTAGGCCAGACCTAACACAAAGATGTAGCCTAGAAATCTAGACACACCCTAGCAGCAGCAAATTTAATCTGCCCGCGAGTGTCGTCGAGCAACTCTCAATACCCTTCTGAGCTGTATTCGCCTAACTCTTGCCGGGCCAATCACATCGTGTATAGAGTCGGTGGGCGGGGCCATAAAGACAACGGCCGAGTTGCGTTTGCGTGCTTCTAGTAAACACAGAAACTGGCGAATGGCGGTCTTTCGAATCGGCTTTGACCGCGAGTCTGGAAGACTTGGAGTTAAGCTTTTCTCTGAGAAAAGAACAAAGAACGGCACTGAAGTCATTCTTAAAAAGGAAAGATGTGTTCGGAGTTTTGCCGACCGGAAAACGGCGAATGTTTGGTCTATCAACAAGCTCTGTTTCACCTTCCTTGCTCTGGTCGGTTGTGCTATCCTATCGCGTGCAAAGACAACCGTTTATCCCGCCCCTCGGATTGAGCCCTGCCAATGGTGAGTTTCCATACCAAACATCTTGATGTGGGTCTGGCTTGTCAGGCTAACAAAGATGTTGTGCTAAAGCAGATTGAATCTGTTTTTTGCAGTTGAACAACTTTGAGTGTACAGTACTGTCACATTCTTTTCATTTAGAGTTTTCTTTTACATTATTCATTTATACTGCTGTATTTTTGACTGTAAAATTTGTGTTTATTATAATACAGTATTAAATACAATACTGTACTTGCAGTACACGGTATACAATATATTCACCATATCTAGCATTTGATTATTTTTTATGCAATTGCACACAAAAAGAAATGCTGCATGCAATATATATTTTCTGTAACCTCATGTTCTTGATGGATGCTGTGTTCTCCATTTTTTGATGTAGTGTCTAATGAACAAACTGTAGAACAAACTGTCCAAACTTATTGGTCTGAAAATGTTGTTTGATTTTTGAGGACAGGTGAAATAGTAAGCAATCATTTAATTTTGACTGAGTTAGGGGTTTTGTTAATGTAGTTTGAGGATTTGGATTTGTGTTTAATGTTTAATTTTGTGTTTTCAAAAAATGTCAAAAAATTTGTTTTAGCAATTCAGAATTTTTTTAACAAATATATGACTAAGATATGGTATCAGGCAGTGAGCAATATGATACCTTGTGTGTGTTTTTTTTTTATTTTATTTTTTTTATACTATGTTTTTTTGTTTGTTTTTTGTTGAAAGAATTGTCAACCGCCAATGCTAAGAAAGGCACTTGAAAGTCTAGAAATACCAGTCAAGAAATGTGAAAGTGAAAGATTTCATCATAGTGGAGGAAATTCATTCCTTTCATTCCAAATCTCTTGAAAATGACGCTGGTTGAAATATTCTTATTTTCAAACACAACAACAACAACAACAACACCCTCCACCATTTCACACAGGACACTGTCAATCATAACTTAAATACACAAAATGTATGAACACTTTATTTAAATAAAGACAAAAAAGTCACTGAAAGTAAATGTGATTTAGTAAATTCTCTAGTGGATTAACTGAAATCATTAACTAATTATTCATTAGACTGCTCAAAATTATTCTTTAAAATAACTGGATCATACAAGTAATTGAGTGAATGAGACTACACTTACTTAAATTAACTTGAGATAAATGTGATTTCTGCGTCACTGTAGATTGGAACTGTAACGAAACACACTTAGGAGGACGGGGAGTACTATGATAAAACGGTTTATTAACAGAGTGACATGAGATGGCAAATGTAGCAAGATCACAACAGCCAGGGTGAATGAGGAATGAAAAAGTTTCACCTCACACAGACCTTGATGTTGATGATAATTGTATCTTCATAAAAGCTATAATCAGACAATAATGGAGGAGACGCAGGAACACAGATGAATCATGCACATGAAGACAATAATAAAACTAAGCAATTAGCAATTCAAGCAGTCCAATTTCGCTGGACAAGACCAGGGGCCTGTTCTTCGTATGTCGCTAACTCAGTAGCTGGATTTGATTGTTGACGATTTGGCTTGATCTCGGATTGTTTGGTTCTTCGATGCTCATCCTGGACTTGCTGTCATAGCAACAGGCTTATTTTTTAATGTAAACAGGATTAGATTGCATCTTGAGGTGATATTTAAAATCTATCCCAACCACTGCTACTTTATTACAAGAGTTCATTACTGAAACAGGGGCAATAATAATTTAAAATAATAATAAATATAAAAGTTTATTTAAATTCCAAATAAATAAATGAATGGATTAATCCAATCTGCAAATTCGTTTGAAGAACCAAATTAGCCAGAGATCAGTTATCACGATTAAAAGATCTGGGATCTGTCAAATCATCTCAGATGTATTAAGCGACGTACGAAGAACGGACCCCAGTGCTGCGTTCCACTCCAATTTTTTTCCAAAGTATAAATTTAAATAATTAAGTAAAAATACTATATTTGTTTGATGTGTTTCCTAAAATTAGTATTATTATGAATAACAATGATGATAATGTAATAATATTATGGAATATTAATATTATTTATTACACGGCTCTGTGAAATACTTGATTCTGATTGGTCAATTGCGCATTCCAGCGGTATGTTATTTCCAGATAACAACCGCTCATCCAGTAGAGTTATCTTGACCGGATCTATTTCTATGCTTAACGCTGGCACCATCTTGTGGCTGTTAAATACTTAAACAGCCATGGCTACAATGGAAGACTTCAAGGCGGGTTTCCTTTATAAAGTTTTAAATATGGATATTTTTCTTACACAAACTCATCGATTCGAATCAGAAGGCTCTATTAACCCATCGGAGCCGTGTGGAGCACGTTGTTTGACGGACAGCTGCATTTTTTATGGACTTTAAAAACAGCTACAATTACTGCTTGGATTAACGTTAGCCCGGGACTTTTTAAATATAACTCCGATTGTATTTGTCTGAAAGAATAATGTCATATACTCCTATGATGACTTGAGGGTGAGTAAATCATAGGTTTGGTTTCATTTTGGGGTGAACTAACCCTTTCAGCATTAATTTTCAACATTTAGCAGCAATAGATAAAAGCTTAAAGCAGTTTGGAATTGTTTTTCTTCGCGGAAGCTTTGCGTAAGAGCTGATAAAATATTTAATCTCAAGACAATATTTTGTGTCTAATTTATTTGAGACTAGTAGCTGTGTAAAAAGCAGGATAATGTATACCCAGCCGGTTATTATCGCAGAATAAACCCCGACAGAGTGATCAGGACTTCGACGAAAAGCGGGTGTACATTATCCCTTACATATAATATTAATAACTATACTATTATACTTTCTTATATAAAAATAGACAATATATTTCTTTCTGTCAAATTTCTGCAATAGAGCTGAAAGACAAATTGATAAACGGCTTAAATTGATAAATAAAAAAAGTCTGAGCTGAAACAATAGGGCCAAAGTCAGAGTTCAGATTGCCAAAGTCATGTGATTTCAGCAGTTTGGCGCTCCAGATCATCCATTGATACGCTAAACAAAAAGCTCGAGGCTTCCAGAGGCTTTTTTTTTGCCCAAAAAACTGTTCTCGTCGCTTCATAAAATTATTGTAGAACCACTGTAGTGAGATGGGCTTTGTAACGACGTCTTTAGTGCCTTTTATGGGTCTTGAGTGAGGAAATTACATTGGTGTCAATGAAGGCCTGTCTGAGCCGTCGGATTTCAACAAAAATATCTTCATTTGTGTTCTGAAGATGAACGGAGGTCTTACGGGTGCCAAACGACATGAGGGTGAGTAATTAATGACATCATTTTCATCTTTGGGTAAACAAACCCTTTAATATGTTTTGTGAATACGGCCCCTGGACAATAAATTAATTGTGAAGAATTGTCATGTCCATCGGAGTACCATAATTTGCATCAATCAGTGTTGTCCCCTTCCAACCTGGTAAACTATACTAAATAGATATGCCAATAATGTCTTTCTAATGAACATTAAACGTGGCTTTTTTTTCTCCGTAAACCATTTTGTACATTTTGATTTCACACCTTTTCAAAAGTTCATTTTCTCAGTATTCACAGCAGTGTGTGGCTTAATGTACCCAATAATGTATATGCTATTGTATTTCAAGATTCTGATACCAGTGATGTGACCCTCATGTAGAGTATTGAACGTAAGAGTATAAATATTAAACATATAGAACCTCTATACAGGGATACCGGATATGGTAAATGTTGTTTTTTATGTAGCAGTAAAAATGTGTTTACCATATATGGTGGAAAAATGTAAATAGCTCTGAAAAAAGAAAAAAGTTCTGCTTAGGCGATGTGTCGAGAACAAGCTGCGAGAACTCCCAGACCAGGGCTGCGAGAACAAATTCATGTAATTTTGTTCTGGCAGCCCTGGGAGCGAGAACTTTTTTCTCTGTTCTTGCGGAGTATGTTGCAGCCTTAACATCCACACCACCACCACCAGACGTCACCTGTTCATATGAACACAGTTACATGTTAGCCTGGACCACATTTCCCATTTTCCATTGCTCTAGATATATCCACACCTGTAGTCAATCACAAGGACTATAAAACACTGATACACAAGCTCACTGAGGGCTGAGTAGGGTTAGGTAATATCGATGTTGAGAGCATCTTTATGGAGCCAACCCTTGTGTTTATAGGCCCTGTCTCAAATGGCACACTTCATGTGCACTTTCACTCTTGTGGACTTACAATGGCCGCTGTTTGCACGTGTCTGTAAAAATCCACAAGACTGTAGGGCGTCCCATTTTTCATTTAAATTTAAAGAAGTGTGCACGTAAACGTCCCCTTTGCGGCTGCTATGCACCCTAGAAGCACACTACAGCTGAGTCCAGAAGTTTGTGAGCTACACAGAGGACTTCTACCTGGCTGTCAAAGCAGCATTATGGTGCGAAAGATGGACTCAGAGGAAGACCATTAATGTTTAGGGTGCCATTTGGGACAGATCCTTATTCTGTTCTAGTCTGCTTGTTTGTCTTAGGTTTTGACCCTAGCCTGGGGCCTGTACCATGAAGCCGGTTTAGTTGGGCTAACCAGATAAGCTTAATGAAGCTTAGTTTGTGCCAATCCTGGGTTTAAGGTACAATGAAAATAGCTTGGCTTTAGTCTGTGTTCGCCGCCATGGTATCTTAAGTTTGACCAATCATCTGTGAGCAATATAGATAGATGATGTAACTAAATCCCAGTGTCTGTTGCAATGGCCAAAACCTTTTCTTCCAAATCCTGTGGACATCTCCATAAAAATTGTTAGAAGAGCACTTCGCAGAGAAAGAGTTTAAGGGACAGACAAAATCCCCTTTACTTTCCTGATATGTACTTGTATGAAAGATACAGATTGTGCACATTTATTTTATAGATAAATCTCAATTAATCTGTAATCTTTGCAAACTTCTTGAGCAGCACATAACGAGATAAAAGACATAAAAGAGGGCTATTATAAAATTCCCGGTAAGATATATTGATAGGCTGACATATGAACAATGTAACCGTTCAATTATTATTTTATTTTTTTCAAAAACTAGATTTTACTAGAGCACTTGAATATATTATACAATAGCATACAGTCTTTTTGTTCTTTTGGTAGTTTCCCTCAGGGGTCGCCACAGCGAATCATCTGCCTCCATCTAGTCCTATCCTCTGTATCCTCTGCTCTCAGACTACCTTCATGTCCTCCTTCACTACATCCACAAACTTCTTTGGTCTTCCTCTCGACCTTCTGCCTGGCTCTAACCTCAGCATCCTTTTACCAATACATTCACTCTCCCTCCTTTGAACATGTCCAAACCATCTCCACCTGGCCTCTCTAACTTTGTCTCCAAAACATCTCTCATGTGCTGTCCCTCTGATGTACTCATTCCTGATCCTATCCATCTTCGTCACTCCCAAAGAGAACCTCAACATCTTCTGCTCTGCTACCTCTAGCTCTTCGTCCTGTCTTTTCCTCAGTGCAACTGTCTCCAAACCATACAACATCGCTGGCCTCACAACTGTCCTGTACACCTTTCCGCACACACTTATTCCCCTCTTTTCCACACTTATTGCTCTGGACTGTTGACCCTAAGTACTTAAAATCCTGCACCTTCTTTACCTCTTCTCACTGTAACCTGACTGTTCCACTTGGATCTCTCTCACTCACACACGTATTCTGTCTTGCTGTAAGTAACCTTCATTCCTCTTCTCTCCAGAGCAAACCTCCACCTCTCTATACTTCTAGACACTAGACACCTCGCCTGCTCCCTGCTCTCACTACAGATCACAATGTCATCTGCAAACATCATAGTCCAAGTAGATTCCTGTCTGACCTCATCTGTCAGCCTGTCCATCACCACCACAAACAAGAAGGGGCTCAGCGCCGATCCTTGATGCAGATAATACATCTGTAATGCTCTTTCTTGGCATAAAACCATACTGCTGCTCACAAATGTCCACTTCTCCCCTTAGCCTTGCTTCCACTACTCTTTCCCACAACTTCATTGTATGGCTTATCAGCTTAATACCTCTGTACTTTCAACAACTCTGCACATCTCCCTTGTTCTTAAAAATAGGCACCAAAACACTTCTCCTCCATTCCCCAGGCATCCTATCACTCTCTAAAACCTTGTTGAACAACCTAGTTAAAAACTCTACTGCCATCTCTCCTACACATTTCCATACCTCCACTGGTATGTCATCAGGACCAACTGCCTTTCCTCTCTTCATCCTCTTCAAAGCTCTCCTAACTTCACCCTTGCTGATACTTTTATTTTCTGGTCAACAATATTTGCCTCTACAACTCTTCTCTCCCTGTCATTTATCTCATTCATCAGTTCCTCAATGTACCCCTTCCATCTTTCCCTCACCCTCCTGTCACCTGTCAAAACATTTCCATCTCTATCTTTAATCACTCTAACCTGCTGCACATCCTTTCCATCTCTATCCCTCTGCCTCGCCAACTAATACACATCCCTCTCACCTTCCTTACTATCTAAATGTGGCAAAAGGGGCGTGGTTCAGCGAGGTCTGCAACGGGAGAGAGTGGCGGGAGACGAGCGGTAAGTGAGTGGGTTGGACACAAACTACCAACACCTGTCTCTCATTCCAGTGATTGGCGCGGGGAGAGTATAAGAGCCATGGAGAAACGGAAACCAGTAAGAGAGAGAAGGACTACTGACGTGTCCCCCAGAGTTCCCGGATGACCTAACCCGGAAGTGACAACGACGAATGTGTTGAGCTTTAATGCACACTGTGGTGCAGCATACCGTTACCTTGAGTTTATTTAATAAAACATCAGTAGTCCAGCCGACCCCTGTGTCCTCTTCCTTACCCCACACACGATCCTCTACACTAACCTTGCATACATGTCCTCATACACTTTCTGTTTGGCCTTTGCCACCTCTATCTTAACCTCATGCTGCATCACCCTATATTCCTGTCTACTTTCCTCCATCCTCTCACTGTCCAACTTCTTCCTAGCTAATCTCTTCCTCTGGATACTCTCCAGGACTTCCTCATTCAACCACCAAGTCTCCTTGTCTTCTTTCCTCCTTCCAGATGACACACCTAGCACCTTTCTAACCTGTCTCCCTGATCACTTTGGCTGTAGTAGTCCAGTCACCTGGAAGACCTTCTTGACCACCTAAAGCTTGTCTCAACTCCACCCTGAAAACCACACAGCACATTCTTCTGCTCTGCCTTTTCTCTCTTCATCTTCCTCACCACCAGAGTCATCTTACACACCACCATCCTATGCTGTCTAGCTACACTCTCACCTACCACTACTTTATAATCGCTAATTTCCATCAGATTACAGCGTCTTCATAAGATATAGTCCACTTGTGTGCTCCTGACAGCACTCTTATGTCACCCCGTATTCCTGCCTCTTCTGAGAGTATGTGTTCACCACAGCCATCTCCATACTTTTAGCAAAGTCTACCAACCTCTGTCCTTCTGGGTTCCTTTCCTGAAGACAAAACCTGCCCATCACTTCCTCATCCCCACTATTCCCTTCCCCAACATGTCCATTCAAATCTGCCCCTATCACTTACCCTCTCACCTCTGGGAAAAGTATGCATCACTTCCTCTAACTCACTCCAGAATCTGTCTTTCTCATGTTTCTTACAATCTACTTGTGGAGCATGGGGACTAACAACATTCAACATCACACCTTCAATATCCAGCTTCAGACTCATCAACCTATCCGGCACTCTCTTTACCTCCAGAACATTCTTCACAAACTCCTCCTTCAGGATCACTCCAACTCCATTTTTCTTCGTGTCCACACCATTATAAAACTGTTTAAACCCTGCTTCAATGCTTCTAGCCTTGCTCCCTTTCCACTTGGTCTCCTGGACACACAGAATGTCAACTTTTCTCCTCTGCATTATATCTACCAGTACTCTGCCTTTACCTGTCATTGTACCAACATTCAACGTCCCTACTTTCAGTCCTAAACACCTGGCTTTCATCTTCTCTCTCTGCCTATGGACACACCTTCCTCCTCTAACACACTTTCCTCCTCTCCTTCTTTGACTAACAGTAGCCCAATTTCCACCAGTGCCCTGTAGGTCAACGGCACTGATGGCGGTTGTTATTAACCTGGGACCCAACCAATCTGGTATGGAAGTCATATTCGTGATTCACATAATGCAGCGATTCTCAAAGTGTGGTACGCGTACCACTAGTGGTATGCAGGCTCCCATTAGTGGTACGCAGAGGAATCACTGAATTAAATATAAATTGGCTATGATGGGAATAGGTGGAGGTGGATAAATTATGAAAAGTTCAACGAAACTGTTATCGTGGCTTTAATCTGGTAAGAGAAGTGTGGATCAGGAGGAAAAAGTGTCCAGCACAAGAACTGAAGAGGACAAAAGTGAACCGAGCACAAGTGCTAACAGTGGCTTTGATAGCGCCAGCGATGTCACCGGAGCATCTGCTAGCAGCAGCAAACGGTACAAAACAGTTAGAAATTATGACTCGAACTACATCAAATTTGGATTTATTTGTAGCGGGAGAGAGGACGAGCCCAGGCCGCAGTGTGTGTTATGTGGCAAAGTTCTAAGCAATGAATGTATGAAACCATCACATCTCAAATGACATCTAACAACCAAACACACGGCACTTAAGGACAAACCAGTGTGGTTTTTTATTATTACGAAAACGTGATGAACTGAAGCATTCAAAGTCCACCATTCAATCCTGTGGTACACCCATAATCAAAGCGCAGGAAGCTTCATATCGTGCCAGCCTCCGGATCGCCAAAGCCGGTAAGCCGCACACAATTGGGGAACAACTGTGTCTGCCTTTAGCCAAACAGATGACACGCATCATGTGTAGAGAGAAAGCTGCCAAAGAGTTAAACTTGTTGCCGCTTTCAAATGACACTGTCTCACGGAGAATAAAAGACATGGCTAACTATGTTAAAAAGACACTGATTGAGCGCGTTAAGAACAGTCCATATTTTGCCATCTAGCTTGACGAGACTACAGATGTCGCAGATCTGGCCAATTTATTGGTTTACGTGAGATATGAAAATGATGGTGCAGCTCAGGAGGACTTTATGTTCTGCCAGTCACTTGAGACCAGAACTACAGCAGAGCACATATTCCAGGTACTGGACGCGTTTATACAAGAGAACGGGATGGACTGGAAAAAGTGTGTGGAAGTGTGTTCAGATGGCGCAAGGGCTATGACAGGTCGCCACAGTGGAGTGGCAGCTCGTATTCGAGAGGTGGCACCTGAAATACGCTGGACTCACTGCAGCATCCATCGTGAAGCGCTGGCAGTGAAGAAGATGCCTGGTGGCCTGAAGTCTGTGCTGGACGCTGCTGTGAAAACAGTGAACTTCATCAAGGCCAGACCGATGAATGCTTGCTTATTTCGTGTACTCTGCGAGGAGATGGGCAGTGAGCATGTCCAACTCTTGCTTCATACTGAAGTAAGGTGGCTATCAAAAGGAAAGGTGCTTTCGAGGCTTTTCGAATTGCACAGAGAAGTCCAGATTTTCTTACATGACACAAATTCCCCCATGTCAGATAATTTCGAAGATACTGTGTGGCTCAGTCAGCTGGCATACTTGTCGGACATTTTTTCACATTTAAACAAACTTAATTTGGGACTACAAGGACTCTCCATCAATATCTTTGATGTGCAGGACAAAATAAATGCACTGCTGAAAAAAGTTGGAGTAGTTTGAAATCAAAGTTAATACAGGTGATGTTTCAGCTTTCCCTGCCCTGGACAGTTTTCTGTCTGAAAATGACCTTACGCTTGATGATGGAATCAGGGAGAACATCGCTGCACACCTCGTGTCGCTCAGACAACAGTTCTTTGAGTATTTCCCAGTGATGCCTGAAGCTGAAGCTAGCAGCTGGATGAGAAACCCTTTCAACATCGACATCTCTCAGATGTCTTCTTCAGAGAACTTAACTGTTGCTGAGCAGGAGAGCTTAATAGAGTTGTCTTGTGACAAATCATTAAAGGCAGCTTTCAGAAAGCAGACGTTGTTGGACTTTTGGATAAAACAGCACAGTGAATACCCTGTGCTGTCCGACAAGGCCGTGCGCTTTCTCCTTCCTTTTGTGACTACGTATCTGTGCGAGAAGGGCTTCTCTTCGCTTGTTGTGATAAAAACAAAGTACAGAAGCAGGGTGGATGCTGAGCCAAACCTGAGACTAAAGCTGACCTCCATTGAACCAGACATCGCAGGACTGTGTTCACAGAGGCATGCACACCCATCACATTAATCTCATGTAAGTTGTCACCAACATGTTGTGTGTGTACAGTTGTTATTATTAATGCTCTTACTCACTTTGTTTTATTCTTATTCTTTTTCCTGTGTGTGTGTGTGTGTGTGTACAGTTATGTTACAGCTGTTGTTACTTGCAAATACACGTTCAGCCTGTGTTTTTTTTAACAGTACAGAAAATAGTTTACTTAACATTTAAGTACAACAAATTTTAATTTGCTCTTTATTTAAAGTAAAGTACAGTTTTTATTAAACTTTTATGTTCAAAATATTTTAATTTAATATTTTTTTATTTACCTGTATGTAAGTGCAGTGTTGATGTTCAAACTGTGCATTTGTAACCGGTGGAGAAATCGCGTTCTGTTTGAAGTTTGTCCCTCCGCAGCTACGGTAACCCCCTGACATCACCCAACTAGCTGCGAGTGGCTAAACAACTCATTTGCGTTTGGGCCAGTTTCTATAAAGTCGTCTGCCTGTTGGGCTTGGACATAGTCTCTGGTGTATGGATACATTTTTTTAGCCCTGTTGCTGCTCGGGTATGTGGTTCTCCGGAGTCACAAAGGTGCTTGACTGATTGCCAGACACTTCCGGGTAATCGCGCTGTGTATTGCCGAAGGTCTTGGGCAAAGCGCACTCCGGGTAGCTTTACCACAATTTAGTGGCATCAAGAAGGTCTGGGGCAAAGTACCCACCTTTAACGTTACTGATAGATGCTTCCGGGTAATGGTGCTGTGTATCACTGAAGGTCCTGGACAAAGCACATGCCGGGCAGTTTTTACCACAACTAAGCAGAATTATCAAGAAGGGTTGTGAAAACTGGTGCAACGGGCTGTTTTTCCATTGTGGCAGTTCATATGTTAAAATTGAGGCAGATTGCTCCTGCTGTTTTGCCTTGCCTGAATTAAGTTTTATTTCTTTTCTTTATTGTGTTTTTTGCTGTAGCCTCTGTCTACTGCTGTTTGACTGATGTGGTATTGGCTGTTCTAGTACGAGAATCCTGTCCACTCTGCTAGTGATAACTTCCTTTTCTTTTTTCCAGAGTACTAGTGTAGCTGCTCACAGGGGAGGTTCCTGGTTCCGTCCCACACACTGCACCCCGTATTGTAGTGGTAAACTGCACTTCACAATATTGTTTGAATCGTGTGTGTGTGTGTGTGTGTGTGTGTGTGTGTGTGTGTGTGTGTGTGTGTGTGTGTGTGTGTCTGTGTGTGTGTGTGTGTGTGTGTGTGTGTGTGTGTGTGTGTGTGTGTGTGTGTGTGTGATCGTGGGCCCTAGGTTCCAGAGCACGGTTGGTGGATGTCACGCATGTATCGGACGGGTAACCTGCCTTGCCAGTGACTCTGTATTCTCCAGTTTAAATGGTAATCATATTGTCCCTCGTTACAGCTAATACCAGGTCTAGTCTCTCGTGCCAGTAATATGTCTTTGGTATGACGGTATGGCTTTCTGTGATTATACCATTATATAATAAAGTTGTTATTGTTTTTTTGAGAACACGTCTCTGTCTGGTTCATCTCACGTGTACTTCGAATCTGTTTGCCTTAGATCATGTATTTAGCAGTTAAGGTGTAAGGTATATCCTGGTGTGAGAGCCACCAGGTGGCGTAGTCAAGAACCTTTAAATCTGTTTAAAACACGGAAAAGGGGGGTCACACATTTACAGTGTTTAACAATAATAAATATACTTATTTGGAATAAACTGCCTCGTTTTTTAACTTCAGCTGAATAATTAGGCCTACTACGCTACTGTTTTTAAATGTTGGTCATTATGGTGGTACTTGGAGAGACAAATATTTTATGAGATGGTACTTGGTGTAAAAAGTTTGAGAACCACTGGCATAATGAATTTGGCAAAAATTGTACGTCGGATGCTCTTCCTGACACAAACCTCTCTATTTATTCGGGCTTGGGACCAGCAAAAAAGTACACTATCGTGTTACCTCCTGTGGCTAGATTATACAATAGCATACAGTAACTACTGTTAAGAATGATTTTAAATATTTTTATTTTTTATATCCTATGATAGGATTTCCTAGATTCATAGGCTCAATAGACTGCACATGTTGCAATCTCCACAGCCTTAATGTTCAGGTAGTAATTTGTACATGTGTACAATACATGTGAAATTAATTTAATTTGCATTGACATTACTCTTTAAATGTATAGTAACTTTAACAGATAGGGCAATGATTTAGGCTTCTGTACTTTTCATCTGCAGATGAGTGCATGATCATAAGCTTGGATGCCAAATGGCCTGACTCAGTAGCCTAGAAATCTAGACGCACCCTAGCGGCAGCAAATTTAATCTTCCCGCAAGTGTCGTCTAGGAACTCTCAATACCCTTCTGAGCTGTATTCCCCTCACTCTGGACGAGCCAATGACATATTGTATAGAGTCGGCGGGCGGGGCCATAATGATGACGGCCGAGTTGCGTTTGCGTGCTTCTAGTAAACACAGAAACTGGCGAACGGCGTTGGTCTTTCGAATCAGCTCTGACTGCGATTCTGGAAGACTTGGAGTTAAGTTTTTCTCTGAGAAAAGACCAAAGAACGGCACTGAAGTCATTCTTAAAAAGGGAAGATGTGTTTTCAGAGTTTAGCCGACCGGATACAGTGAATGTTTAATCTATCAACAACCTCTGTTTCACCTTCGTTGCTCTGGTTGATGTAGCGCTATCCTATCGTGTGCAGAGGGATTTTGAAAGACAGCCGTTTATCCCGCCCCTCGGATTTAGCCCTGTCTATGATGAGTTTCCAGACCAAACATCTTGATGTGGGTCTGGCTTGTCAGGCTACAGAGTATAACTCCCGAATTTTCTGTGAGTCTGTGTTGTGTCAGGACTCAGAGGAAGGCAAGTTAAATTTGGTACAGTACAAAACACTTTACATTTTTAAATATTTAAATTGTGATACAGAAAAACTTAGACAAATTTCCCATTTTCTGTTCTATGAGAGGGCTTTTTGATGGCCTGTTGGTAGGAGACAGGGGTTATGCATGCCAGAGGCTTTTGCTAACTGCCTATCCTGACCCTCAGACAGGGCCACAAAACCAGCTTCTCCCCGATGAAATTGACCACCCCGCTGGGGCAACTGTCAGAGATTCAATCACAACACAATATTTTACTTAATAAAAGCACATTGACACTACAGACTGGTCTCAAACTGTTTTATTGGTAATGTGGCTAGGGAGGAAGAAAGAGAGCAAGAGAGTTACATTAATAAATATGCATGGAGTGTTCATACTAAAGTGTTACTTGGTTAAATAAGTTCACATACTTAGATCTGTTTTTCCAGATGTTTGATCTCCAATTATTATTACATACTATGGAATGCTTTTCCCAATGAGATTAGACAGGTTAACTCTTTTTGTGTTTTTGAATCTCTACTTAAAACCCACTTTTTTAGGCTAGCATATGAGTGACTCAACTGGTTTAGATGTATGTTTTCTAATGTTTCTTTTTAATATATTTATATTGTTTCATTGTATTTTAAACTGTCCATAATGTTTATGTGAAGCACTTTGAGATTTAACTTTAAAGGCACTATAGAAAATAAAGATTATTATTATTATTATTATTATTATTATTATTATTTTAAGTTGGAGCCTTGTCAGCTCACAGTCCAGGTCCTTTAGTGGACAGTCCTGTTCTAGACTCCTTTTGTAAAGGACCCTGGCGGAGTCTGTTTCCACCTGAAACATAATTCCACACCAATCATTTAAAGTTTCTGGAGGTTAAAATCAAAAATCAAAAAACATGGCATGGCTTTCAAGGCTGGGTAAACCCAGCCTGATCTGCCGAAGATTTAATTTTGCCCTGCAACTCAATCTGGAAACCTGCACATTCATTTCTACAGCGTCTGTTACTCTTTTGCGGGAGCCAATCACAGACTGGCTTATCCACCTGGCGCACTTTGACGGGTTTAACACGATGACAGATATAGAAGTGATGGGTCATTGTCTGTTGATCACGTCTATTGTGGTCTGATTGGTTGAAGGACTATCCAGTTGCGTGCAGATTCATTTGAATAAGGCTCCTATATCACGCACCTTGTGCAGTAGAAAATACAGAGCAGACTCCCCAGACCAATGTTCAACCTTAAATTGAGCTTGGTCTGGTGATAGCCAGACACATGACTTTCTACAAACATAGGACTGACTGTAATTTATGTCAAGGGTTTAAAAGCATTACCTTCACATTCATTGTGAATGTTACAATCATCTCTATTAAAGGTGACCTAGAATGAAAAATTGAATTAACCTTGCCATACTGAAATAATAAGAGTTCAGTACATGGACATCCCATGCTGTGAGTCTCAAACACCATTGCCTCCTAATTCTTATGTAAATCTCGTGAATCAAAAACACCACAGAAAAATAAGTGCTCCTCAACATAAACCCAACCGTGATGCAAGTGTTAGGGATCATTTATATGCACGCCCCCAACATTTGCATCTGTCCAAGCATGTTCATTGTCAGGCGGAACTGACGAAACCGAATCTACTGATGGTAAACAAGACACTCGAAGACAGCAAAAACAGCAGCTCTCATGACACACGTCATGTTTAGGCTGGGCAGGAGAAGTTACTTTTTATATATGTAAACAGTCATGGTTGAGGTTTATTATAATCGGATACCACAACAAATCGTTTGGCCCATTTCAAGCAAGCTTCGCTCAACGTCTTAAACTGAAGAAAGGGGCAACTGTATTCCTGCAAGCACTAAGTGGTGATTTATCCACTGATTGACTGTTTAAACAATTTCTGATTAAATTGAAAGTTTCTTAGAGAGACGCATTGTCTAGATGACGCAATATGCTAGTCCAGTAACAAAAGAAAACTTCAAGTACCATACAAAACTAAATAGTGTGTCTAATGACAAAGGTTAATATTATTTTGTATTACAAAATACAATCGTAGATACTTTGCTTACAGATCGTTCACTCGATCCTTCTAGCAAACGTCACCTTTTGCTTTTTGTTTTGTCACCAAGTTAAAAACGACCATTACTGTGCTGTATCCTTGCAACACTAAAGTAGTTTTTATACCATATTAGGTATTTATTTCACAACATTTATTATATTCACCTCAGGAAAATACAGAGGTCCGGACCTCAGTGACCTCATAGCTCACTACAGCCATGGCTATACACACACTTCCAACGGGTGAAGTCATTATACATTAACAATGTTTTAAGACAAATTGTGTTGTTTAATAGAAAACTATGAATGGCATTGCAGGATTATGAACAACTTTTATTAGGCTATTAATCATCTGTTTGGCAACTAACATTAATATTCTCTTGATATTCAGCAGTAAAGCCCCTGGTGGGTATACTTTCACATGCGCAGCCCTGTCCACACGTCTTTTAAAGTATACACCACGGATGCGCGTGGATGGCAATGTGCCGCACCGCCGTACGTCAAAATGCACACTTCTTTCAATAGAATGTGTTTAATCAATTAATACAAATTTTTGACATAGTCCTTTTATTTTTTCCCCATATTTAATGCCTATTGCCTGCTGTGCACAGTTAAGCTGATGCCACCGGCTTGGGCCCGTCATCGCTGCTCGCAGCTTTAATTTGTTTTTTTGTTTTTTTGCAGATCTTTTGATCTAATGGACAAAATAAGCTTGCACAATTTACATAAGTCAAATCAGAGAGTGAAATTTAAAAAAAAACAACATGGCCTGTTTTGTCAACGGTTTAATCAAATCATATATGTAATAGAAAGATACAAATGATAGGCTACATCAGATCTTTCACAACAGTTCACTGACACTTTTACTGCATAGAGATTCTCCTTGCTTCTAGCAATGCAACATACAGTTTACTGCTCATAAAATATATTTTTTTCCCACGGACCCACTTTTTATTTGGCAACTACTATGTACTATAACATTTAAATTAATAATTTGATACAATGCATTTATTATGTACATAAATGTTTTACATTGTACTTACATTTCAACAATTTCCTGCATATAATTACATTTATAATTACACTGTTGACACTTCCCTTACACCTAACTCTACCCTACCCTTAAACTTACCAATATCACCAGTCCCTAACTTTACCCATATCCAACCTCAATATCAGCAAAGTAGTTTTGCAATATATGAACACAATAAGTACATTGTACTTATTTTTTGATGTAAGTACATAGTAGTTAAGGCCACCTAATATAAAGTGGGACCTTTCCCATATGCTCATACACAAAATGTAATGTAACAAAATGTAACTAATCTTTTTTTTAGACATGTAAAAAGATTATGCAATTTCCTTTTTACTAATTTTATATTACAAAACTGCCATCAAGTCTATACAATTCAACCTCAGAAATGATTCCAGAAAAAAGATTTACCACAAAGGATGCATTAATACAAAAATAAAACTAAATCATACTTATTCAATATAGTTTTTCTTTAAATAATGCATGTTTTTATGTTTCTTTTCTAATGGTGACCTAATAAAATTTTACTTTAGAATTTTTTTATACATTTGCTGAAAGGTGATGGCAATGATAAAGGCATGTCCTCAGTAGATAGTTATTGCAAAAAATAGACACATAAACCACACAATGTAAAAAATGAGGAAAAACAAGAAACAAAGAATTGGCAGTTTGAACATACATTTTCCAAACAGACGTGGTTGAAATATTTAACTGGTTACACAGCATATAAGGTCATCCAAAGTAGGAAAATACCTGAAGAAATCTGAGATTTAATGACGACAGAATTTATTTCTCAAAAGTTTAATGGGCGGATCATCATGGTGGTGGCACGTAAAGAGTAGTTGGGGCCTTTGAAGTAGTGCCACTTGATGCCATCAAGTTTGCCATAATTTTGTCCAGAGGTGTAGTACATGCCATTGAGGTTTGATGGGCCACAGGCATCAAACCACCAGCCTTCAGAAGAACAAAGAAATTAGAGACATGTGATGGATGGATGGATGGATGGATGGATGGATGGATGGATGGATGGATGGATGGATGGATGGATGGATGGATGGATGGATGGATGGATGGGTCTACAGACATTCACATTACGCCTTAAAAGTCAAACCTGCTTGGCAGTTTGAGTCTTGCTACAAAATAAGCTTGCTACTTTTAGGGTTTAGAACACTTCAAAGAACTTGGATTTATGTTTCCACCTGCCAGATTAAAACTAGGATAGAGGGACAAATAATTCTATATTCTAACATAGAACAAGTTATATTGTGTATGCATGGATCATAAAAAAACATAATATAAAACACATTTCAATATTTTACAGTGGATATAAAAACACTTTTTACACACCCCTGTTAAAATGGCAGTTTTTTGTTTGTTTGTTTTTTGGGATGTAAAAATGAAAGAAAGATAAATCATATCAGAACTTTTGCACTTTTAATGTAAGAATTACTGCCTATGCAATGGCACTGACAACTAGTGACACATACAGAGAAAAAATATAAAAAAATACAAACTTAACATAAGCTGCATAAGTGTGCCAACATTTTATATTTGTATATGTGGCTGTGTTCAGAATTAACTAAACATCAAACTCATGTGAAATAGTACACATCTGTCTTCACCTGAAGTGACTCATTAACACCAAATATCAGCTGATCTTGTAAGATTTTCTGACCTCTTCTTGGTTAAATGCTACTACAGGAGCTATGGGCCACAAAGCTTACAAAACATCAACAGGATCTCATTGTTGAAAGGGGTTGCTTAGATGAGGGTTACAAAAAATGTCAAAAGCATTATAGAAATACCATGGGACACAGTAAACGCAATCATCTACAGGTGGAGAAAGTATGGCATGGCAGTGATATAATCAAGAACAGGGTGTTCCTTCAAAAGTTATGAGAAGACAAAGATAAATCAGGTTAGGGAGGCTACCAAGAGGATTACATCAACATTAAAAAAAGTTGCAGCTCTTTCTTGCCACTACTGTTGGCTCCTGTACATGCTCCGTACACCACTGCTATTGCGCTGCTTACCGCCTGTGAGCATGAGTGCACACTTGCAGGTGCAGTTGTCGTTATCCATGTCTTTTGTGCTAAAGTCGGCACCATTTATCACCAAACTGCTCTGTCTGCCAGCTGTACCACTGTAGCTCTTCAGGAATAACCTAACAGAGAAAGACAGATAGAGAATAAGAAAGTCTAATTGTAGTTAAAAAAAAAATAAAAAAAAAATAAAACAAACTGAAGGTTTATTTAAACAAGCCAATAGAAGTAAATTCAGGGCACAACAAAAAAAATCTAGACAACAGGAACTAAAGCAAACACACACACACACACACACACACACACACACACGTCGTGTTTCCATGTTTTATGGGGACTTTCCATAGGCGTAATGGATTTCATACTGTACATCCTATCCCCCTACACTGCCCCTACCCCTAAACCTACCCATCACAGGAAACATTCTGCATTTTTACTTTCTCAAAAAAACTCCTTCTGTGTGATTTATAGGATGTTTTCCTCATGGGGACCTAAAAATGTCCCCACAAGGACAAGGATTTCAGATATTGCCATCTTTGTGGGGACATTTTGTTCCCATAACGTAGGGATTAACAGGCCACACACACACACACACACACACACACACACACACACACACACACACACAGTACATATTGGACAACACCAGACAAAGAACAAGATAAACACTGGGGTTATACACTAGAGGCAAATCAAACACATGGGAACAATAAGAGAACTAATCAACAAGAGAATCTACAAAGGACTACAAAACATGGTTCAGAACAGGAAATAAAAGATAAAAGTCCCCTCAAGACAGGAAAACAGACTGGTTTCATGACAGAGACCCCTGTTAAAGAGACATTCCATTGTGGTGGAAGCATGACTGGAAACTGGGGCAGACTGGAGAGCCAGAGCAGTGTAGGTGGCCAAGAAAGAGCTGATGGGACTAAATAGCATGTCAGCAGAGCTGGAGTCACCACAGATGACTATCGCATCAGAGTAGATGGGACTGAAGATCCCCATGGCAGAGCAGAAGACTATCACGGCAAAGCAGACTGGATTGAAGATCCCCACGGCAGGGCAGAAGACAACTACAGAAAAGCAGATGGGACTGAAGATCCCCATGCCTGAGCAGAAGACCACCACAGCAGAGCATCCTCACGGCAGAACAGATGACTACCACAGCAAAGCAGACAAGACTGAAGATCCCCACACTAGGGCTGAAGACAGCCACAGAAAAGCAGGTTGGACATAAAATCCCTACGGCGGAGTAGATGACCACCACAGCAGAGTAGTCGGGACTGAAGAGCCCCGCGCCTGAGCAGAAGACCACCACAACAGAGCAGGTGGAACCGGTGACCATAACGGCAGATCAGGCAGAACTATAGACTGCATTGGCAGAACTAAAAAAGAGAATACAGCAAGGTTAGAAGCAGCATCTGTGGCCATGATGGAGAGTTCATAGAACATCTCCATTGTCATTTCAGGGCAGACAGGAAGTTGAGGTGCCCTAAGTGGTCATGTCAGAGAGACAGAGAGTTTGGAGATGAACAACGCTGCCTTGGGATGCTCTGTAGCAGTCACCACCTCTTTGGGAGGAACAGGAGAAGTGTGTGCGGCCCAAACACATAAGATGGCAACTGCCATCACAGGAATTGCTGTCTAAGGTGACTCCGGACTTGGAAGAGCTGGGAGCACTGGACTTGGATGCACTAGGACCACGGGCAAAATTTTAATAGCCACATAGACTGACATCAGTGGAGGGTCGGCCACCTTGGATGCCAGCCCCAAACGCGTCGAGACAGCCTTTGTATTAAGGCTGATTTATACTTCTGCGTTGGACCTACGCCGTATCCTCTACGGCGCAAGTTACACGTTGGTTTTCATTTATACTTCTGCGTTGTCCACGTCAATGTGCAATTACATGCAGGCCGCTAGTGGGCAGTGTCCACAGGCGTTGATGGTAACCCCCAGTCTCAAGGCAAAAGCCAAAAAGAAGTGGCTTGTTTACACTATCAATGCATGCATCTCAATCAGCTCCCTAGTTCAGTAGTCGGGGCACTGATCAGGACATAAGTCAATGGGCTGACACCCTGATCAGTGCCCCGACTACAGAACTAGGGAGCTATTGAGATGCACCCAAGGTATCAGCAGTGATGGTGGCAGATAGCGGCTTTTCTTGCACCTTGAGTTGTTGTAATACAAATTAAGCATCTCTAGTTAATTAGTAGAGTTACATAAGAGGCGATCTGGCACTGGAATTCGTTTGTGAAATCATGCAGAGCTCTTGGCCTCTGTTTTCAGTATCAGTGGCTCATGCACTGACTAGCGCTGATTGCTGTTGCGGAGACTATTCATTCCGTTGAAATCACGAAATGAAATGCACCCATTGTGATGTGTCCCCGTTCTTGATATACAATCACTGCTCAACATCTTTGGTTTTAATGAGAAAATAAATAAACTATACACAGCTGATCCATTTATTTATTAACTAACAAAGAATCTCTGCACTACAAAATATTGTGTTATATAGCAGATATAGGATGAAACTATCATTTCTGGACACACGCACTCCTATCGCAGATTTATTTATTTGGTCTGCGTAGAATTTACCCATTGTTACATTTTTGGAGAGGTGCGCGTTAGGGTATGTCGTAGGGTACGCACGCCACACAGAGCCTATGACGTAGTTTCGCTGTACACTTAACACAGGAGTATAAATTGGGCTTTAGTCTGGTATGGTCGCCTTGATGACTGAGCACTCTGGCGTAGCAGCCATGGCAGCTGGAGACTCTGGTGTGGTGCAATGATGGCTAAAGACTCAGGACTTGGGACCAACGGAATTGGAAGTGCTGGGACCAACACAATTGGAAGCACTGAAAGCACCGGACTGAGACCACCAGACTTAGGAGTGCCGGAATCCATGGTGGGCCAAGCTCTGCAGCCACCGGAGCTTGATGTGGTCCTCTGAGTGAATAAGTTCCTTGGCAAAGTTGGACGAGTCTCACTACTGGATACATATTTGGTCTGGTATTCTTTTAGTAAAAGCATGGCATTGGATCCAAATGCAGCTGAAGGTTTATTTAAACAAGACAATGGAAATCCATGCCAGAAAAAGATAATCTAAACAACAGCAACTAAAGCAACACAACTTATCTCAGCACAAGAACATCGTACAGACATCGTGAATGGTTGTTTTGTTTCGGGTGAGAAACCAGTCAGTAGATATCACCATTGTAACTGTTTCAAATTGTGAAAACATGTATTTTGTTAACGGTCCACAACTTTTAAATAAATGTGTCTGGACACATTCCTTTTCCTTTTGTCTTGCTATTGACTGTTTTTACAACACACATGCCATCAAACAACATTGGGTTAAGTGTTGCAATTCTGCATTTGGTATGGAGCAATATTATCCGCAAAAGGGATAATGTGAGCTCTCTAGCATGCATTGGAGTTTATCATGACTTTGAGTTTTAATAAATGTATCTGTCTACCTGTAGTTTTGCTTCTCACTACCAAGGTAAAACTTGTTGTACTGGGAGAAGGCCAGTTTGCCATCCCAGTCCGTCAACTCCAGTCTAAGAGTATACTGCCTCTGACTGGTCAACTGGAACACCAGCTCATTTCCCAACCAATGTTCTCCAGTCAGACTCCCAAATCCCTGAAATACACAAAGATCATGACAATTTAGACAAGTATTATAAAATTCAGCATACTAATGGAGAACCTGTATCAATTTGTACTGTCACACTATCAGCACCATTGTATGTTTTTGTAAGATTTGCTCACACCCATTAGTGGCTGGACCCAACCAGGCATGCTGCACAATTCCTGAAAAGTGAAGCAAAAGTGTCTTGATCGCCCCCAGGTGGATGGTCCAGGTATAGCTTATAAACCCCACCTGCTCTATGTAATTTAATAAAATGAAACTCCAAAGATAGTTTTAGTGTTTATCATGATGTAAGTTAAAGTGTTTGTTTGGTTTTAGTTAGTTATTTAATGCTATTAAAACAGGAGAGTGTCTTTTTATAGTATGTGGGGCCAAATGGCATGCTTTTTTTTTTGTACATTATATGATGAATGTATTTTTAAATTTTCATTAAGACTTTCTTTGTTAAGTTATTCCACTGGCATTGTTATATTGGTAAGTTCTACTGTAAGAATTCAGGACAGTAATTGTAAAATGACTATAACTCATATGTGCAAAATCAAGCTGAAAACAGGGACAGTCAGTTGTATTTAGAAAACCAGTCCAAGGTTCACAACAAGCATCCTTTATAACAGGCAATGATCAAAAACAAGTTACAAAACCCAGCCAGGAAACCAAGTTTAGTTCAATTCTGGGCAAACTAAAAATATAGCACCTTTCCACAAGCCCAAGGACACGTGCATATAGGGCTACAACTGAAACCAGAGTAAGCTTTATACTGATGAGATGTAGATGCAGTCAGTAATGGGAATGGTGAATGGCATCACAATATGAAATCATATCGTAAGAAATTGTACGAGTTGAGTTCCAAAAACAACTGCCTGAACCTTAAACCTAAGTCTAACCCCTCACTCAAATCCTAAACCTAACCAAGATTGAAATTAGAAAAAAAGATATACCTTTCTTTCATAAAATAGCAGTTCATCATAAAAAAAAATGTGTTGGCTCCACGGTTTAGATCATTTAATGTGTTACAACACTTTCTCACTTAAAGAGTAAAAAAAATCTTTAACTTTCAATAGGTATTTATTGTACAGATCCCTGCACATGGTATGAGAAAAAAATGATATTGTGATCACGAATAAAGAGAAATATTACTCAGTAGAATATTTAAACTCTACATAACTTTTTTTCATACAAATTCTTAATTTGTGCCCCCACTATCTTGTTTTGTTTTTTCTTCCCGCTTGTCATGTTGTTTTTACTCAGTTCATAATTCTTAGAATATATCTCATATATTCTATATGAAAGAATATTTCATAAAGACTTAATAGGATATGTTTTGATACAGCTGTTACAATGAATCGTGGAGATATTACCCATAACAGGATCAGAATAGTCAAAATTGGCTTGTCCATATACTACAGGCAAATCATGTCCTCTTGATGAGCCAAATCAAGATGGCAATTTCTGCCTCTGCGTATGCCAGAGCTGTCACTTCTGGGAGTTATGCCAGGCCTCGATCAACATTAAGTACAAACCAAACTAGTGATTTGTCCTTTCCATACCCTTTGTACATTATGAGCTGTACTGCTGGCTTTGTTAAAAAATGATGTTCCTTAATATGTTTAATAAGACCTTGTTCGTAATTTTATTCAGTGGAGTAATAAAACCTAGAATCCAAGAACATTTATTTCCTTTTCAGATGTGTCTTAATAAATTATTTGTTTCAAATGTTACCATCTTATATTCTTTCCAGGTCCTGTGGAAGTCCAGCTTTCCATCTTTCCTTGACTGTATGATAGTCCAGCCCCCACCAGCACTTTCCATGTTGCAATAAACCTATTAGGAGGAGATTTAAGGATAAGATAGTGGCCTCTGGCATTTATACATCTTAAATTCATAGATTTAATCTCCATAATTTAGAACAGTGCTTTTTAAGGAAGGAATATTGTGCTTTTAGTGGAAAATGATTGTTTGTGCACTTACAATGTGAACAAATAATTTTATGACTCACTGACTTTTTACATTCATTAATAAGTCATTCAAATTTAAAGTGGTCAAAAATGTATTGAAATTACTACTACAGATTTTCACAATTTTGAATGAACTTAAATGTGGATTTTCAATGTTTGTTTTGTTTAGTTTTTTTCTTTGTTCTTGTTTTATAGGACATCACTCTTTCACTAATATTAGCACTGACCAGGTCAAATGTAATAATGGGCATGCCACTGACAGAACTAGAGCTCAGAAATAAGTTACGAGGCCAGTGCAGTGTAAGTTCTGGAGTGCAGCTTTCACCCAGCTGTTACTCTGAGAGTTCAGCCAAGAGTATTTCCAGCTTTTACTCTTCCTGAGCCAGTCAATACCCAATACAGTGTAAAATACTGGCACAGATATACTGTAGGCTGATTACTCAAAAAAAAAAAAAAAACCTTTCTGGTTTATGTGCATGGCCATGATTTGATTCAGTATGTCACCCATGTATTATTTTGTGTATGCTCTACACTTCGAAAGTAAACTCAACAGCAATTAACTCCTTACCAATCAAAGATCGTATACGGCCCCAGATTACTGATGTCAACATTCAATGCACGTTAAAACATCACACTCTAGCTTAATCTGGAAAAACTTGGTATAATTATAAAGATTAAAGCCTTCAGCTTTGTTATTTGACCACTCTTTATGAAAAAAATACGGTTGCAGTGACAATAATTTCGTAATTTATGTCAGGAGTGCATTATAATCGATCCGTTATGAACAATATTTTGAATGGAATATCTACTAGAATCAAAAGCCAGTCATTGTCTCCTTCGTTTTATTTCTGATCACATATGCACTAAACAACATCCGTTTGGGCACTTAGTCAAAACGTCCGCATATTTGGACAAATACAGATTTATCCACACGTTCGCAAAATATTTTGTCATACAGAATAATATTTCTATTCATTTATCACAGAATTATACTGATCTGAAGGGCTGTTTCTCTGAAGAGTGATCTATGAGTCTGTTTACGTCCTGCTGCACGTCACTAGCTGCGTTTCCATTACAGATTTGTGAAAAACTTTTGCGATATTTCTTAAATGTCGATAAAAACTTATTGCAAAATGACAGCGTTTCCAGTCGCAGTTATGTTACTAAAACGTATTACTTTCCTCTCCCGATAGGTCATTCCAAAATGATGGCACTTCATAGGTTTGTATCCCATCCACCACATTAGCCATTATTTTGATTGGAAGGAGACGTGTGTTATTCAAGCATTAAGAGATATGAGGTGTGTGTGTGTCAGATCTGCTTCAAGGTCTTCATGATAATGTGGCATTTCTGTGTTTAGAATCCAGTATTCTATTGTCAATCTGTCATCTGTAAAGAATGATCGACTTTTACGCACGCCAGGTTGCCGCATATAGAGAAGAGCCACTTTTTTTTACCACTTTCGTTATTTTGGCTATACATTTTGTTTGTTGGAAATATGAACTGAATTTAGAAATGCTTTTGAAAAGAAAAATTTGGCATTTAATAAAAAATAAAAAATAAATCTGAAATGAAGACAGCGTTTGGAGTGAGTGCATGCAAAATAATCCACAAATAAAAGTAGGCAGTTTATAGTTTATAATTATGTCTTGAACTTATCTGTATAGCTAAAAATGACAAAGGAAGAAGGAAAAAATGAAAAAACGTCAGCGCCTTTATCGGCCGTGGGTTAAAGGAAGTGTATGTAAGATTGTGGCCAAAACTGGTACTGCAGGTGTATCCCCTCTCCCCCTCCCCCTGACTCGAGATTGCCAGATAGGCTGCAGATCCAGCAGGAATGTTTGTAGCTGCAGCTGTGGTAACTAGAGCAGATCTGGCAACCCGGATGCTGAAACACTACTGACTTTGTGATTGGTCGATAGGTGGAGGGTGAAGATTCAGGACAAAACACAACATGTATACATCAACATCAGCTGAGGGCTGCCACAACAACTTTTAAATGACAATATCCTGGCCGGACTACTGTTGTCACTGGTATAAGTATTTGAAATCAACATGATTTCTTAATGTCTAGTGACATATCAGGGCCATTTTATGATTAATTGAAATAAATTCCTAATATACAGTTCCTTAAATTATGCATAATTAGATGTAACTAGCCCTAGACCAAACATGAATCCTAACTCTATTAGTGCATGTAATTAATTAATATTACTCAGTACTTAAATGTATATTTACACTGTAACAAGGAAACCTTAAAATAAAGTGTAACCATTAAACCTTGCCATAACTTGACATATATATATACTGACAAAATACATTAGGAAAGTTACTATTTTAGGATTGGCTTATGATTTGGTGATTTCATATCAATTCAATTTACAATTTACATTTTTTTGGGGAACAAAATTATGATGGTCAAGTCCTAAAATCTAAACTTAACACTCAGTATGGTGCAAGCAGATCCTACCATATTGTATGAATAAGAATCATATTAATTTGCCACCAATTGGCAAACTCTCATTGTCATTAAGAATGTGTTTGTAATGTTTAAACCACCACAGAAAAAAAGGTTTCTGATGGGAATGACAACAACACATGGCTTATTTAGTTGTCTTAACACATTAAGGTAGGATAAGTTATTTTAAAAACAAATACTCTTTATCTTTGAAGGAAAAAAGTGTGATACATAGGTACACATCCACCATAGCACATGACAAATGCAACACTATTGGCCTGACTACTGGAGCTGTGTTATTAGATCCTGTTTAGACTGACCTTATGCATGTCTTGCATGCTAATGTAGATGTTGTAAATTCCACTCTCGTTAAATCCAGCCCGGAAGAGTTCGGCACAGTCTCTGTATTTTATCTGATCATCCATTTGTTTAAAAACATTTGGACTCTCTGCTTCAAACAAGCATGGATAAAAAAAAAAAAAAAAAAGACTGTTAAAATTTTACAGAGAGAGAAAAAAATGATTATAAATAGGCATGCAAAATAACCACAAATACTTGTTGCCATAGAAAAATTTGATGTTTGCTCAATTCAATGTACAAACTGAATCCTAAAAGTCTAAAGGAATGAACCCATCTCTATGTATACGGTTTGCTTTAAGTGCTAAGCCAGTACACGGAGGTTGAAGAGGGACGTGAGAAGTGCGCGACTCTGTGACTTTTCACACAGTGTTTCAGATCCAAGTAAAACTTGGCAGCAAAAGAGGTTATTTATGGTCTGCAAGAGCCCTGATTTGGGCCAGTCAGATTTGACGTCTGCATGATGTAAAGCAGAAAGATTTAAAGGGTAACACTTTAGAATAATGGTCCATTATTAATAGATAACTATGCAGGAAGTAATGCAGGAATAATGCGTAGCACTACATTAACACTTCAGCTACTACTAATAACTAATTAATATAGAAACAAGCTGAACTAATCAGTAAGTAATATTGAATTCAGGACTAAGATAGTTCCTTATTAGGTAATTAATAGTTACTGAATGAGACTGGCGTATAATAACTAATAGGTAAGAAGGAAAAAATATAAAGAATTACTATTTAATTACTAATTACAACATTACCATGTCTGAGATGTAAGAAATCGTCTTTTTTACTCTCAGTGTGGTCATAAAATGCGTCACTAATTACCTAGTCATTATGCAGGAACGTCCAGTGATTGGACCATTATTTTAAAGTGGAAAACATTGTTAGATCACTAGTAGTTCTTAAAAATTGTCCTTTGTTACTCTGAATAAAGTAATAAAATGCATCTCTAATTACTCAAGTACCCAATCACGTTTCAAGGACTACTGGTGATCTGGGCCATTATTTTAAAGTGAAAAACCATATTTTCCACTTTAAAATAATGGTCCAGATCACTAGTAGCTCCTGCATAATGACTAGGTAACGGTTAAGTAATTAGTGATGCATTTTATGACTTTATTCAGAGTAAAGAATATGATTAATTACATCTCAGACACACAATAATGTTGTGATAATTGGTCAGTTAGTTAATAGTTATTAATGAGACTAATCATTATTGATTACCTAATAAGGAACTATCTTAGTAGAGTTCAATATTACTTACTGATTAGTTCAGCTTGTTTCTATATTAGTTAATAGTAGTAGCTGAAGTGTTAATGTAGTGCTACTCTTTAGTCCTCCATTACTTCCTGCATAGTTATCTATTAATAACGGATCATTATTCTAAAGTGTTACCATTTAAAGAAATCAATTAAGAGATGTGACCTAAAATGCACTATGGCTATTAGGTATTAATAACTAGTAACTAGTAACTAGTTAATAACTAGTTTTTCAATGGTGTCGATGCTGATATCTGAGCAGCGTATGGTGGTCTATATAAAAGTCCAAGAGATGATAGCAAATGAAATATGACAATGACACAGAGTGAAAATGAACTATTGACAAGCCTGATTTTTGAAGATGTTAACATACATACATGAGTATACATTCATCTGGTAGCATATTTGGTAGAATATCTTTAAATGATTGCATGGAGCCTGGCAAATGACATGCAGAAAATAAAAATAGATATTGTGGCCGTGACCTATTAATTAATTCACATGATTTATTAATTTGTGGCCATGTTGTACTAATTAACTCCCTTGTTTTTGTTCAATCTTAGGCATGTTGTATTCATTTGTTCCCTACTTTTAGCTCCCTTGGCTACACAATGTAGCTAAATCGATTCGCTTAATTAATGGCCATGATATCTTGTTTATTTTCCCTCAATGTCATGTGCAGTACTCTGTATTATAGATACAATACTCTGTAAAAACGCATCCAATGTGTGTACCTTTATTCTTGTAGCACAGTTTAAACAGATCATTGATGGTGTTATGCATTTGTAGTTGTTCTCTGTGGAGGGCGGTGTTTTTTGTGGCAATCTGCTCTAGTTTGAGCTCCAGGATCTGTATTGAAGAACTTTGGGATGCCAGGAGTCTCTGAAGCTCTGTCCGCTCACCCTTTATCCTACCCAGTTCTGCATAGTGACGTGCATCCATGTTATGCATACGCTGCTCTAGTGTACTGAATACAGACACATATATGAATAGGACAGAGTTGCCTCCTACAATTACCAGAAAGCCAAAAGTGTCAGTGAAAGATACCCTGTTTTGTCCCAAATTTGGTTGATCTCACTGGTTTGCCAGAGCAGTTTGTTCTCAAGTTTGTTGGAGGACAGAGAATTTTCCAGTGACTGAATCTCAAGTCTAGAAGTCTGATTGAAAACCTGTTATATAATGACATACATTTGCTGTGTTTTAATGACAAATTAGAGACTTTTCAGTTTTTTATACAGAGATGTCAATGCACTGTAAAACAGGGTGTTCTTATTAGCTCATGGTTTTCCAAGAATACTTATAAGCCAATATTAGCATTTTATGATGAATGTTTTTGGACATTTTGGATATGCATTCACACCTGTGTCTCCATGTCCGTCAGTCTCCTGATGTGTTGGGTGGACTGGGAAAGCACTTTGGTGCCAAGATCCAGCATGGCTGTCATTTCATGTAGAGCACTATTCTGCAGGTGTGTTGTGTCTTTTGTCGGATTGTCCTTTACAAAGACCTCAATCTATATGCAAACACACATAGGCAAAGAGAAAGAATGAATAGGAGCATACATTATTCATTGTGGTCTTTCTATATGGTCACATACAATATATCTAAATACTTGCAGCTGTTGTGGGCAACTGTATTACATTGAAGTCTTGATAGTCTTGAGCAGCTATGCACTCTGAATAAGGCTGTATTTATAATATTTTACTGACAATTTTCTCAGTTTAAAGTCTGGGAACCAAATAGAAAAAACAATGAGGAATCCTAATCGTAATTCCTCAAACACCCAGAGTATCATTAGTAATGTCTTTTGTGAAACATTTTTTTTTTTAATTTGAGGCCCACTACCTTCTTTTTGAGAGGGAATGGGGATAAAGACTCCATTGAACAATGAATATTTATCTATAAACTCCCGTTAAAATAACAAAACAGCTGCAAGACAAAGTCTATTTGCAATCCCATGTTGGTGATAAAATATAGTTATGTTTGTTAGCTCTGGCAACCTATTACATGAAAATTAAGTTGAATGCAGTTGTGAGTTAATAAACTGGAAAATGGAAGGTTTTTCAAAACCATCATGAATACACTTCTAAGGCATTTTCACGTTATCATGGCTAAGTTTAATCATTTTTGATCTGAAACTTTAGCTGCGTCCCAATTCAGAGGCTGCATGCTTCGAAGGCAGAATGCATCACAGCTGTCACAACTTGAAGGCTCCTTTGAATTGGGCCTTCATATGCATCCTTCTTTCCTTGGGCCGTGAAGGATAGAAGGAGTACAGCCTTCACAGCCTAGCCTATGCCAACACACATTGCGAAAAACTTTTTATTACTATTTATTACTTTTATTACAAAAACTAATTATTTGGTTTCATGTTACTCAAATATCCAACGCTATATAAACTTTAAAGCTGATCAAATGCTGACTTATATCTTACCAAGATTTAGGGCCCTATTGCAATAGGCGTGATGCTATTTGGAGGCAACTGAAATTGACTGCGCCATTGACCAACAACCTGTATTTTTTGTGTTTTTTAAAGGGTGTGTTAGTAATATGCACCTATAAAAATAAAATATTCGGATGGTAATTGTTTCTCATGTGGATGTCCGTTTAAATAAATTTGCATGCCACCTCAGTGATAAAACTTGTGTATTCGAATGGTGATTTATTTACGGTGGAGGAGTTTTGTGATCCTGCGCACATGGGAACACGTGGTCAGTCGAATGATTGTCTGCTGTAAAAATGTCATATGCTTGGAATAATAAGAATAAAATCATATTTAATTTCATAATAGGAAATTATGAATTATTTAATTATTGAAATATCCTGTTTAAAAAAGGAAGATGTCATTTTAAAATGTAGAAATTAGTGGAATTAAGTGAACAGAATGCAGCAAATTTAACCTATATAATGTTAATTACTGCAATAATAATGGCTCATTTCACATTTGTGTTTTTCTTCCTTTTTTCTCTTTTGAGCGGTGATGAGAAATTATTCTTATAAATACTTTCCAGCATTTCAGTAATAAAAGTGTAAGTTAGGCATATCTTTAAAATACATCCATATTACAGCGAAGCGCAACGATAAGGCGCTCTGCAGTGGTGAAAAAGGATATAAACAGTTAAGTTTGAAGAAATCTCTTCTTGAAAACCCAGAGATGGGGATTCCGATGGCAATTAAATCACCCGACCTTGGTGTTTGTCAAAAACCAGTAGGGATTTTTACACGGGTGGTGGGAGAAAAACCTTCTGGATTCAGACGGCAATAAAATCACAGACTAGCCCCTGTAAATGATGAAAATACCTTACAACCCTATAAGAAACAATTACCGTCCGAATAGGGTTTATGCTCTCATTTGGTTTTTCACCTGTGTCTTGTTAAGTTAATCAAGTTGTTAAGTTGTTAATCATCACATGTGTATTTATATTCCTTAGTTGCAGATCAGTTCATGTTCAGTTATTGCCTTTGGTTACACAAAGCTGTTTAACTTGTAGTATACTGTTGTCTGATTTTCTCATTTGTTGGAATAAATGCTGCTGCAGAGATCTACTGTACCTTCATCTTCTCAACACAGCACCATTACGCATGTGTTTAGATTAGGTTTTTAAAAGAATTGGGATCACTCTTATACACATCATTGACCCAAATGAGGTTCAGGTCATACAATCAAACTGGGTCATCACAGATTTTTTTTGTTTTGTTTTGTTTTTTGTGGCTGTGTTCTTAATTTTATACACCAGAACACTTGCCAGTTACAAACTGAACATATTTACAAATGTAATGATATTATGACACTTCTGCTTACTCTTAGTCTTCCATCACAAAGATCATTTGAACACATCCCACAGAGTACAGCTACAGTACTGGCACAATCTCTGGGTTCTTATCAGCACTTTATACTGTGTTTACAGGAAGAGATATTTTCAGCTGCTCTCAATGAAATGGAGTCCAAGATGTATAAATATTCACTGCATTGAAGTGATAGCTGTATGTCCTCTGGGCCTGGAGTGTATAACACTCAGCTGAAGTGTTGTAGCAGGATGAGTTTATCTAGTGCCCTGCATCCTAGTAAGATTGTTCTATGGACCAGATAGCCACAGGCAGAGATTAAACAGGTCACAATCTTCTTTTAGAGCAAACGGTGAGGACAATACGTTTTTTCAATGGGTCAAGATGCAGATTCTGTGGTTTAGATGATGCTAATGGAAAGACATAATAATTAAATGAAGTATCTGCTTTGTCTCACATAATTTGACAAAATCACAGCTTGATGTTGAATCATCCACAATAAAAATAAACACTGTCTATTTGCACTAAGTGAAAATAGCAGTATTTTATTTGTACTGTGCTATTTTTACTTAATACAAATATAGTGTGGGGGGGGGGGTAGGGTCTACTATTTGCACCTCAGTGCATTTTAATATATTATAAAACATTATGCAATAACAAAATATTCTGTGTATATTATTATGCTTAAAATCATAAATTGGTGCTGCTGAGTATTGAGACATTACTTGTACTACTCCACCCATTAAACACTTTATTCCCACTATCTACGCCAAGCTGATATGCAATGGGTAAAGAAGAGAAGAAAATGTTCAGTAAAGGGGCCATTTCGAACTGTTGCATCAAAATCAAATGCCACATGCCTAACTCTCTACATCACTGACTCTGTGTCAGCAGGACTTAATAATTTTGTCTTGCTTAATCACAAATGGTGGGCAGAGTTAGTGTAAATAGCCTAATAGTCTAATTGCACTTGGTGTAAATACTGGAATTTTCTGGCCAGCAACAGAAAAGGCTCTGTCACCTTTTTGACCTTGGTTGGAAGATCTAAGGGACCTGGGAGCTACATGGGGATGAATGATAACAGCTATGTAGCTGGGAGCCAGAGCATGAAGAGCTTTAAAAACCATCAGCAGTATTTTGAAATGTAACAAAAGGGTCAAGAGGGCCAAGGTCGGCAGGGACATATTTTGATTTTGAAGGGCCAAAGACTTACAATAACTTCAGTTTTGTTATCATTTAACTACATAGTTAACATTTACATAGAAATTGATATTTACATTTCTGATGATGTTTTCTAGGGGGAGCATGTAAAGGCAGGAATGTATTGGACCAAGAATGGATGCCTGAGGGACACCATAAGACATAGGGGCAGGGGATGAAGAGTACTGGACTATGGATACTAAAAAAGATTTTTTGGTGGAGGTAGGTATGAAACTTTCAATTCCAACCCTCTGCTCAAGACACTCTAGTAGTATACCATGGTCTACAGTTTCAAATGCAGCACTAACAGGACCAGAATGGCATTATATTACGATCAGAAATGCCTGGAGGTCCCCTATCCTCTCAATGGAAACAGTCTTCCAAGACAAGATTTTCAACTCTGGGTCCTGAGAACCAGGTCCGGTTTGGGCAATATGTCACAACTTACAAGACCTGCTCCTCATCCTCCCTGACTCTGCACAGAGTCATTGCTAGAAGGCTTAATGGGGCCAGCTATGTGCCAGTGCATCCCCTTGGCCAAGGAGTAAATCAACTTGTAGTGTAATATGTCCGGGACAGAAAACAGGTCTACTTGTGCAGCCCTGAAGCATCTTTTAATCAGCTGGACCACCTAGGGATGGAGTCTCCACTCTCCCAGAAGCACTTGCTGTCGTGAGAGCTCATCAGTTTCATGATTGAGCAGGCCCAGAATGTGAGTGGTGCAAAGTGAACTCACATGCTTCTGCCCACCCAGTGGTAGAGGCATCCGTGGATACCACAGCATTCCTGGATTTGTTCTAGGGGAACACCTGTCTCCAGAAACGAGGAGTCTGACCACAGGCTGAAAGTTTTGCAGCAATTTAGTGTGATTGCTACATGGAATGAACCAATCTTCAATCCCCAGCGGGTCTGCTTTTGAATAAATTCAAGCAGTTCAACACCAACTGGTTATGAGGAGCGCTGTCAGATTGACCAAGTCCAACTCCATACCGAGGGAAAGAGATCTTCTACACGGGGGAGAGTTTTTTCTTTTCCCAGTTGACCCTGAAGTCCCAACTGGCTGAGGTGACTGAGCACTATGTCCCAGTGTTCGCACAACTTGTCTTGACTGGGCCAGAATCAGCCAGTCGTCAAGGTAGTTGAGAATGCGAACACAATGCTCTCTGATGGGAACAATGGCCGTCTCCACAACCTTCGTAAGGACACAAGGCAACAGGGACAGCCCGAAGGGTAGGACTGTGTACTGATATTCCCGCCCCTCGAACACAAAGCATAGGAACGGTCTATGTCGAGGGAGAATCAAGACATGAAAGTATCCGTACTTCAGGTCGATCACTGAAAACCAATCTTGGAGATGAATGCACACAAAGATGCGTTTCAGCATTTGCATCTTGAACGGCAGCCTGAGCAGGGACCGATTCAAGAACATCAGGTCCAAGATGGCCATAACCCACTGCTTGGCCACTTAAAGCAACAGGAGCAACGCCATGGCATGCAGGCAAACGTAGCCTGTCCACAGTCTCTGTAAGCTTTGCCTGGTGGGGTAGATGTAAACTTACAGGCCTTGGATGGGAGATGTGGATTACCACACCAGGAGGAAGCTGACACCAGACACAGTTGCATCATGATGGCCCACTCCAATGGCGGGATCTCCACATACCCCTTGGCTGGCCCGCCATTGAGGGTAGTGGGAAGTAAAGAGGCGCAGCGCCAGTTTCTGGCAGAAAAAGATGCCATCCACGACCTAGTAAGCTCTTTATGCACTACCGGGAAGAAGGGCACTGGGGTAAGACACTTTGCTCTCGGGCTGCCCAGCAATACCAGTCATCCAACCTAGAAGGCTCAGGACACGATGGAGGGTTCCACATGAGCCTGACATTTTTGGCAGCCCAGGAATGCATAGACATTAATTCTGGGTTCGTCTCAGGCAACGCCACTGTCCCAAGAGGGAGTGTAGAGAGTGCACTGTCCCAAGAGGGAATGCAGTTGAATCTTCATCCCCAGATGACTGAAGCACCCCTTCCAATGCAGTCATCTGCTCAAGCTGCAAAAGTCACCACTGTATGCCCATGGCAGGGGCCAGCGCACTCCTTCTGTAACTGATCCTGCTGTGGCACGTTAAAGGGATTAGGGTCCCATGGAAATTGCCTTGGTGGGGTAGCCCTAACCGTAATCCTCAGGTCACCCTGGCTATTCACCGAAGTAACAGGAATAGCTCTAAATTGGGGTATAGGTAAGGGGACTCCGCCTTCCCGATGTGGGTACATGAACTTTAACAAACGCTGCCTCAGAATGCTGAATGCCCAAACATGTAAGAGAAAAATTGTGACCATCAGCTGGTGATAGGGAATGACTACACCCAGAAATGCCAGTGTAACTTTTGTAGGACTCTTTAATGTGCTGAAGCACACAGGGAGATGGCAAAAACACAGGGAATAGTGCAGCCTGTGTTTTGCACTCACTGTAATGGAACGTCCCACTGAACCAAGATATTTGCTGTAATAACAGCAGTTTTACTCTCAGTGAGCTGCGGTCCTTGTTGTTGTGCCTTTATACCAACACTCAAAACTTCTCTCTCTCATTCTGTTTTTCTCTCTGTACAGTACAGGAACACTCTTCAGCAGCATGCAATCGGCACCGAAGTGAATGACAAATGTGTGAATACAGCCTCTTCCGTATTTATACCCACGCTGAGGTGTAGTGCAAAGTTTAAAACATTGGTCCGTTTGTATACATTCAAAGATGATAGGGCTCCCAAAAGTGATCCAAATGTGTACGCCAAACATGAGCAACTGAAAGGGAACTAGCAGCTGTGAAATTTATCAGAAAAATATAATAGAATCATAATTTCTATATTTAATTGACAAAAAATTATGTTAATATACCAAATTACTGTCAATTTTTTCCTGAAATTATAAAATAACTTATAAGTTAAATATGTTACAAATGTAACAACAATTTACTGTCAAATTACTTTTTTTCTTTGTTTTTCAGTTTTTCACTAAACGAAGTAAGGTATTTGTTGTTAACCAATAACCAATATTATGCTTTACAGGAAAGAATTGTCATGAGAGTGTGTGTTGCAATCGAATGTAACACGAGGAGCTTAAAACGAGGCTTATCAAATCACTGACTGTAAAGCTGTTCGCCAAAGTAATGCCTGACACAGAGAGACTGAACAGACACCGAAATTATGGATCCAGAACTAAAGTGTTTCATTCTTATCTATGTAAGCTCTGCGATTAAAACCAACTTTACATCAAACACATATGTAGCTGAGATAAACTCATTTAATAACATTCCACAATTTATTGGTGTATTAAATAAGTCAAGATTTGGTTATTGTTATCAGTTTTATCCTTATCTTTCCAGGTTTTCCCACTGACTAAAAGATTACATGAAAGGTTCTTCATGAAACAATAGATGCTAATAATAAATGTTTATTCGTAAGAGAGTGTGATCCGTTCACTCTCCACTCGCAGTGCTTTGGTCAACAACAGCACATTAAATGACAAGTTGACCTACCTTTTGGATCCAGTGGGTATAATTTTCCATGGTACGCTCCAAGTGTTGGATCCGCTGGTTTAAGTGGCTTTGGTTCCCCTGTGGAGATTCTTTCTGGACACTGTTACCTTCATAATTACCATCATGTTCTGCTGGCCAGCAACCAGCCCTGCTCTCCTCGGGTTCTGGCACTATGAAGCTGTAGCATTCTCCATGTTGAACAGAGTTTAAATGCTGACTTCTGCCACCAGAAACATCTGTTAATTTGTCCACAGGTGAATCTTCAAGGCTTGATGTCCTCTCCAGCAATAGAGTCAGATGCAGAAGAACAGTGATCTTCATCTTTATAACAAAGCAGGTACAGACTGCCAAATCTCCTTTTATGGATTAAGTAGATGATCATCTCTAAATAAATGCATTTAGGAAAGGTCCATCTTAGCACACAAAGAAGACGTTTTTTCCAAACACTGTCATTCCTGTGAATGAGTTTACCATAAAGACACCAGTCCTCTGTCCTGCTCCAGTACCATAGAACAAGTGATTGCCACCTCTGTCTCCACAGGTATGTGTGTGTGAGAGTGAATGGTGGGTTTTGCAGACTATGTATTCAGAAAAGTATCTACAGATGGCTGGTCTGTGTGTGTGCGTGTTTTAAAGGGGTCTGAGTGTTGTAAGAGTAAACTGCTGGCAGACTGTGAAAGAATGTGTGTGTGTGTGTGTGTGTGTGTGTGTGTGTGTGTGTGTGTGTGTGTGTGTGTGTGTGTGTGTGTGTGTGTGTGTGTATGTGTGTGTGCGTGCGTGCGTGCGTGCGTGTGTGTGTGTGTGATGATTTTATAGCAGAAAAAAAGACAATAGACACTCAATAAATGACTCAGTAGAGCAAAGATAATGCTAATGATCATAATGCGTCAGGTTATAAACAACAAATTGGCAAAGATGGCAATATTCAAAATTCTTTGATCCTTGTGGGGACATTTGTCTGGTCCCCATGAGAAAAACAGGTTAGTTTTTTTGTGTTTTGTTTTTTTGAAAATGTAAAAGTGCATATTTATACAGTTTGTACAGCAAAAATAATTTTGTCTATGGAAAGTCCCCATAAAAGTGAGTGAGTGAGTGAGTGAGTGAGTGAGTGAGTGAGTGAGTGAGTGGCCAAAATTTTAAGAATTAGAAATAGTTTATTAGTTCTCTCTAAAGACTGGTCAAAATTATGTGAAAATTGGTCATAGTTTAATGTTTCTCTTCATGGGTTTATATCAATACTCAAGGATAATCAAAATATATGTGGTTGCCTGTACAGTTTAAGACAGGGGGTAATTTGAAATACCTGTCCTCAAGATAATTACATACTAAATACATATTGTTTATTATTATTACTTACTAATATATTATATTGTTAACACTGTCAAGCTGCTTTGAAACTACTGGACTTGTAAAAAGCGCTATAAAAATAAAGGTGATTTAATTTGATTTGAGGGCAAATGTGAAGTGTGTGCTTGTTTTCTGTCAAGGTATTTATGTGCAAGCATTTAAAGTCACCATGACTTCAAAATTATTTTTATTGAATATTGGGTTACACTTTATTTCAAGGTGACATTGTCACAGTGTAATTATACATTTAAGTACTGAGTAATCTTTAGTAACTATATGTACTTACTTTAGGGTTAGTTTGAGGGTTAGTTGCATATAATTATGCATAATTTACTGTTGTTATTATTATGGTACGTGTAAGTACATGTAACATATGTAGCAAGGACACTGTAAAATAAAGTTTACAGAATATGGGTCCCCACTTTATATTAGGTGACTTAACTTAACTACTATGTACTTAGGTCAAAAAATAAGTACAATATACTTATTGTGTTCATATTGTATTGCAAAACACTTTTGCTGATACTGAGGTGGGAAAGGGGTAGAGTTAAGGACAGGTGTGGTGGTGTGGGTCAGTTTAAGGGTAGGGTTAGGTGTAAGGGAAGTGTCAAAAGTGTAATTACAAATGTAACTCCAGAAATGAATTACAGATGTAATTACATGCAATACCTGCATGTTTTTAATGTACAATGTAAAAACATGTATGTACACAATAAGTGCACTGTATCAAATGAGTAATTCAAATGTTAGTATAGTAGTTAAGGCCACCTAATATAAAGTGGGTCCAATTGCAGTATTACAATTATTAAAATTGCAGTAATTGCAATAAATTATCCGTGCACATCTTTATTTTAGTTTTATAAAATATATGTCTGCATAATCGTCAATCAAAATAATTTCCCCTCCCTCTTGCAGCTCATCTCTTCTCATTCGGTATGATGTGTTTTCTGGTGTGAGGGCAGGGTAACCTGCCACTTACATGAGATCCACCAAAAGCACACCACAACAATACTAAACTACTACTGAGCAATTTCCCTGCTTTCTTTTCATTCAACCCCCTGAATTCTCAGGGTCAGATGGAGTTTTCTGGGTTAGCTGTCAAAGTAGCTTAACTCGAGGGACACGCTTTTTTAACGCTTTATACTGCTTCCTGATGTTCACAGAAGACAGTCTTTTGTTTGCACTTCATCCTGTCTCAGAGGCCATTTTACAGGCCTGCATCTTCTTTCTGTGTTCTAATAACTTTAAGAACACTGGATAAAATGGAAAGTCTAAAGAGCTAAAGTATTTTAATAGTCATTCTGATTGGTAACAAAACAACATCTAATTTAGATTAGTAGGTGGGGAAAAAAAGATTTTTATATTTTTTAAAAACTCAAATGGCAGATGTATAAAATCAAGAAGATAATCTAATACAATCATAATACAAATTTAGAAATTCATAGGGCCCTATTTGGTGCATTATCTTTGCAAATGTTGGTTAATAGAAAACAAAAACATCAGTATGCAGATAATGCAAACTAATGCTTATGTTGATGTCAGCTGGTAATCTACACTGCCCTCTATCAGAGACATAAAGAACACTACCATTTTTGTTGTTTGTCATGAAAATCTGATGAATAGCATGGTAAAATAGAGCGTTTTAACTAAGATTTGTGTGTAATCTAACATAGCTAATTCCTGCATTTCTAACATACAGTAACCAACAAATTATATAACAAACATTTTGTTTATACATGCATGATTTGTTCGCCATGTGTCACCCTATACGTGCAAAAATACCTTGTGATGTCTCTTGTACTTATATTTATATCTTTATATCTTAAACTCACATACTTTATTTAATTTTTCATTTTCTGTCAATATCACAACATATCACAAAAAAGCCAAAAAATAGCATTTTGCCCTATATATATATTTAGGGTAGCATAACATATTATGAATCATAATTACATTATTACCAAGCAAAAGATGAATAATTGTTGTAAATTTGTTTCTGTTTTTTTACCCCTTAATTGACAAATTCTTACAGTATAAATAATTTGTTAATTTTCCTGACAGTTACCCCTTTATTCCCCCAATATTACATATTGTTCCCATATACCTACATGTACTTACTTTATAGTTACACTATAATTACTGAACTTTATGCTGTAAATTAGGTTTACTTACATAGTACTTTCCAGGCCATAATCTAAAGTGTTACCGGTTATTCTTTTATAGTCTCTGTGAATATTAAACCGCAAAAATGTCAGTTTAAATGTGAACTCTGCTGCTACATAAAATGTAATTGATGTAAGATTGTTTAGTCAAGATTTATTTGGCCTGTTTTGGGCAGATTATGAAGTGTTTACTGTAAAATAGTCTAGTGTCACATCAGTAAAGCTTTTGTTCTCAAGTTTCTGATCAGATGCTAAAAATACAGTAGGCTTCCAGTAATGTTTTGTGTACAACACTTCATGTAGCCATTACAACATATATTGTTTCATATTATATTTATCTTCATATTATATTATAGCCAAATGTTCTTTTTCAATTTCATCGATTTTGATTATGAAAAGCCAACAGCATAAATAATATAGGACACATCATACGATGCGCAATATGTCAATATGTCAGAAGACATGGAGTGGGTCAGATGAAATCAACCACTTCTGTTTTGAAAGCCTTTTTTTAAAGTGAATTTCGTTTTGTATAAATTATAACATTTTTTAATTAATGTTTTATCAGCCAACTCCCTGTATTTAATAAATAGTATTTGAATTAATGCTATACTATTTGAAATCATATTTGCATTGCATTATGTTGTTTAAACTCCAAATATTGTACATATAACATTCATCATTACCAATTATTCAGTTATTTGTATTTACTGAATACTGAATTGTGTTTAATGTCCCAATATTACTGTTTTTTTAGCATGAGACTTCTATAAAAACATAAAAATTGTAATGTCAATTATTTTGATATTTTCAAAATATAGTAGGCCTTAGTAATGTGCCTTTTGCTCTCACTTTTATATTGTTAACTATGTTCTAATTAATCTCATTCATTAGGCAGCTCATTTTGTTCTCTCAAGTATAAATCACAGCATTATTCATGATGGGCCTTAGTCCTGGCTGTGGTCTAGGCTGTGCTAGTTCTCCTTATGTACAAAGTACACAAGTTGCGTCAGGCCTCCTTGCTCTCAGGAATGATTTAGGGCAGTGTTTTAGTTGCATTTTTGATGTAGCTACCAAGAATTATGAAAACATGATGGTGCTTTCCGTTCTATTCCATTCTTTTTTGACATTGCACTATCAAAATAAATAACATCCAATTCAGCTGAATTATGTAACATCACATGTAAAAGCTTATTGAGCTGTGAAAGAGATGCTGTTCAACAGGTGACTTTCTGTCCATGATCCCAGATGGAGAGAAACATGGAGAAGTACATCCTATCTGGGCTTCAGGTGTGCGCTTAAATGGACAAATACATCGAAAAAATATGTCAAAATGTCCACTATGGGAACTTTTTAACTTAAAGGCATTCAGTTATGCCTTTAGTGAATATAAACAGCTTGGAAAGTAATCAAATGCTTGTCCGTGCACTACTCAAATTTATTTTAAACAAAAGAAAGTGAGAGAATCATTCACTTCTTTTCACTGAATTTACATGCTATTCTATACTTTTATTAATTCTTTTGAGAAACAATGAGAAAAGGGTGAATAATGAATGAGAGTGAAAAAGTATAAACTGAATTAATGAAAAAAAAACACATAATTGTGCTAGACGTGTGAAATTAATGTGTGAAAAAAATAAATACTCTGAACCCCAAGTGGATTTACACAAACTGAAACTGTCAAAAAGCGTTAGGTTGTGCCCGCTCTCCCCTATTAATTTATAATGTAACCTTACATTATATCTCTGCAATCTTGCAAACGTTCAGGCTCACTCTTTTTCATATAAAAATGACCTGTTGTTGACTAACTCATTCACTAGATGTCACCCTAAGCTACATTAATCAAACTCCGTTCTAATTTACCCCGTCATGGAAATCAGTTCCCTCAAAAGTCCATTGCAGCATATCTCAAATAACCACAACATGCAGTGTTTCACACTTCCGCATAATGAGATGATTCTATACAGGGATCTATATAAACTGATGAATCAACAAATAAAACATGTTTACAAAGGAAAAGCCAGATGATTCAGAGTAGATTTACATATAAAAAGCCTCCCGCGAAAGGTCTGAGAGATTATTTGCATGAAGCTGACAGGCGGTTGAAGGGAATAGAGGGTAACATGAGAAGATGTTTCCGACAAACGAAAGTAACATGGTGACAGGACCATTATTCACCTGCCTCCAGCTTGATTTGGCTGAACAATTCAGCAGTGTGTTTATATATATATATATATATATATATATATATATATATATATATATATATATATATATATATATATATATATATATATATATATATATAGCCTTTTACATTGAAGGAAAAATTCAGGGCATATGCTATATTCAAGACAATCAAACTGCATCCCATTGATGAAATGTTTTGAAACGAGAAGAGAATCCTTATAATCTCAGCAAGAGTTTTTTTTTTATTATTATTATTATTATTTTTTAGAAGGGCCCAGTTGGGTTGATTGTGACAGTGTAAAAGTACAGATCAACAGCATGCACTGTAATAAAAATAAATCAGGGTAGTTAAAGATCTGGGGATAAGTACAAGTCTGCCACTGAAAACCTACATTGGTGGATCAATAAACTTCAATATTGAATCAATTTATATGGCAGTTACGGCCTTGATTGCACATGCACACCATTTTTAATATCATCTTTAATATTAAAATACTTTATTGTAAGGTTTCTACACTATTTTACCCAATTCGATTTCTCTCTTTAATTGTTTCAAAGGGTCCCGAAGCATGCCTTCAGAGAAAGAAAATAACCCTGTGGGGAAATCAGTTACTGTTGGCACACAAACCTTTTTAGTCATACAGAAGTGATGATGCGATACGAATCTATGATGAAAACGTGATTTGCCATATTTGGATATTAAGGGATTTGCAAGAAACTCACCATAAATATTTATGCATTTTTGCTCAATGAAACACCGGAATAATGTTTCCCGTTCCAGAGACTGATAGGATCTGCAGCATCAACAACAGAAGCGGAAAATCCACAGCATGCCGCCCACTCATCGGCCCAGAAGGAGACTGGCTGAATGAAACAGACAGTCTGTGCGAGGCAGCTTCAACTTTACATTCAACAGGCTGAAATACAGGTAACAGACGTTTCATGCCGACAGAAACATCGGACTGTTCATGTTCTTCTCTTGATTGTTTAGAGAAGAACATAATTGCGCATGAAAGATGTTGCATATACATTGAGTGTGCACAATGTGAATCATACACTCCTGGAAGTGTTTTGAAATGTAAATACTAAACATCTGCATTCAGAAAATACAGCTTGTCTCAGCAAAGCCAGGCTGGAAGGTAAACATATCATGAACTCATAAAAGCATGGCATATATTTCAGTACTTCCAAAAGTTTTTTATACGATGTCTGAGGTGCCCAAGCCATGTTTCTTCCCGGCCTGGAAATTATGCATTACTCTAATGCAATCATCAAACCCCCGCAAATACTGAGCTATCCATCACTTACGGCCGTTCCTAAAGTGTTTATTTGTATTCATAGTTTTCCACAATTCTCTCTTTTAGCCTTTGCTTTACCCCACATTTTTTCTTTAATTTGTTGTTCACACAGAGAGCTGATCTTGCAGCTTCTGGCGTAGCTTGGCTGTAAAGGATCCATCAGAATGTTTTTTTGTTTTTTTTTATGACAGAATTACACCAGGCCTCTTTACATCTACATCAAGTCTGATCATTCATCAAATTCCTCAAAACATGAGTGTTTACATCAAACAAACAAATTTCTTTCTAACACACTGCATATTATATACAGAGCTGATAGACAGAGTTCTCAGACCTGTCTTTTGATGAATATGAAACCTTTCTAAACTTTAAGAGTAAAAGAGTTTAGGATAAAAGTAATCTCCTTGTGCTTTGGTATACATATGTGAATCTTCTAGATGGTAGACATAAGAAGACAAATATTAACAGTCATAATATAAAATGGGTCATTTTAACAAGTTTACAGTAAAATGTGTGTTTTTAGTTTTTCTTTAACTTCATACAAAAAGTAATGAGCTCAAATGTATAATTTTGTATTTGTGTACTACTGTGAATACGAAGTGTACTTAATTGTACTAAATGTGCACTTGTATTGAAGAGGACACTTAAAGTCTCCAGCTGAATGTAGCTCTACAACGTTGCTTCCTTTAATATACATGGATTAATAAATATGCAAACTAGACCAGCCTCCACTTACTCACACCCACTCGTTCAAGTTTACTAAAATTACTGTAGTAAATGCTGCACGATGGTATCGCTCTTTACAACGTCGGACACATAACGGTAATTAATATGATTAAAGGTGTCATGAACTATCTTTTTAAAAATTTTATACTGTTGTCTTAGTTAAACTTATGATCTTTCCATGGTTTTTACATTCAAAAACACCATAACGAATAAGTAATGGGCTATTTTCTACACTTGTTTTGAGGCTCTCTCCTGAACACTTGGTTTTAATGGGCGTGGCTAACTGAAGACTTTAGTAAACGCCCATGGCTAGGATTGGATAAGATTTGCATATTTAGTGAACTTCTGCTCCCCCTTCAGTCATTGTGAGGAACTGTTTTGAAAGCGGCAACCAGAATAATTCACAGAACGTATTTATCAAACAAACACAATGATTTACAGTGATCAATTCCACAATTGATTGGATATATATATATATTTTTTTTTATATATATATTTTTTTTTTACTTGGCCCGTCAGATTTGTTGGATATAAGTGCAAAACGTCTCTGGTTACGACTGTAATCTTAATCGCTATCCAATCACATAAATCTTAGTGACCTGTGACAGCTTCTGACATCATCAACGTGCGACCAGGAAGTATATAAGGGCACCCTGCAGACACAACCGTATCCACTTCATCTGAAGGGACTGTTCACAGGCAGGCCCTGAGGCATGGCAAAGCGACGCAGTCGGGCTGACAGTGGCTGTCTGCTTGGCTGACAAAGAACTAGACATCCAGTTACCACCTGGGGACTCCCCAGGGAGGCCATGAGGGGCCTATTTGTCGACGAGGTTCTGCTGAAGCTGACATTGTTGGGGAGATTCCTCCCAGGCGCACATGGGCCCTGATGTCACGACTCTCCCGCAAGGAGTCCACTGCCTGGACTGCCCAGGCTGGCTGCTCACAGCTCACAGCTGGCTTCATCCGGAGGCTCACGGGGTCCTCCATGCGAAGCACAGTCTCATCCGGCAGTGCCTACAAACACAGACCTAAACACATTGCCAAAGCAGTGTACTCAGAAAAATAATAATAATAATAATAATAATAATAATAATAATAATAATAATAATAATAATAATAATAATAATAATTCATTACACTTATATAGCGCTTTTCTAGACACCCAAAGCGCTTTACAAGGGGGGAATCTCCTCAGCCACTACCAATGTGCAGCATCCACCTGGATGATGCGACGGCAGCCATTTTGGACCAGGACGCCCACCGCACACCAGCTGATTGGTGGAGAGGAGACAGAGTGATTAAGCCAATCAGAATTATTAGGGGATTATTAGGATTATTAGGAGGCCATGATGGACAGGGGCCAATGGGCAAATTTGGCCAGGATGCCGGGGTTACACCCCTACTCTTTATCGAAGGACATCCTGGGATTTTTAACGACCACAGAGAGTCGGGACCTCAGTTTAACGTCTCATCCAAAGGATGGTGCTCATTGACATTATAGTGTCCCCATCACTATACTGGGGCATTAGGACCCACACAGACCACAGGGTGAGCACCCCATGCTGGCCTCACTAATACCTCTACCAGCAGCAACCTGGTTTTCCCATTTGGTCTCCCATCCAGGTACTTGCCAGGCTCAGCCCTGCTTAGCTTCAGTGGGAAACCAGTCTTGGGCTACAGGGTGATATGGCTGCTGGCCAAAAAGTGCCTTAAAAGTGCCTTAAAACCTCTAAGTGAGGAGAGTACAACTTACGTCACCTGCATCAGGGCGGCAGGTCTTCTATACAGTGGCCTGCCGTTCATGCTAGGGCGTCAGCCCTGGCAATGCTTAGGCTTCCAAGGGGAGCATCCGACCGAACTATCACGAAGCACGCGGGTTGCGAAGTGCAGCTCAACCCGAGCCCTAAAAGGTGGAGCAGAAACACAGAGCAGAGGGCAAAATTATTCACAAGTATGTTGAATAATGGCCACCATGGCCCCACATCTTCAAGGAGGGGGCAAGGGGGCCGTCCAAAGGCCCACATATCCTTTTACCGCCTTACTGGCTAAGTTTTCGATTCTCATACTGCTCTCACCTTTTCTTTTCCAACTGCATAACTAAAACCCTGAACGCAGAGAAGGGGCGGGCCCTGGCCAGGCAACTCTAACATGAGAGGAGGCTGACTAGGGATGTGCGATAACATCATAACACAACCTGTAAACAAACCTGGGGGAACATGCCTGCATACCAGTATCTACTAAGGCTAGGAACACAATTCCCAAAGCCTCAGAAACACCCTGCCTGAGCCCCACAGGGCTGGGCATGCATATGTAGTTCATGCGTTAGCTTAACTCACCCTCCGTCCTTGCGAGGGGTAACGTTAAACGCCTGCCCTACGGTGGCCAATAGCTTTAGCTGAACCGCTAGGAACACCCACACTCACTTAGATTGCAATGCTACATTCCCGCAAGAATGAGCAGTAGCTCACTCTCATCACACTGAGAGGAAACACCACTGTGCACACAGCTGGCACACCATGGCGGCTACTCTCAACTAGGGAGGCTAGCTCTAACCAGCCGATTAACGGCTTATACCTATTCAAAAGATCGTTCTAGCCACCAAACAGGGGAACTACCGGGCCTTGCGACACACTCTCGGCGGGGAGTATACAGCATTTAAGAAAAAAAACTAATCTCCCTCATACAGAGGACTTACCCGCTCCCACCGGCGCGAGATGACATCCGTGCACAGGCTATACTCACGGTATGCAGCATACAGACGCACACACCGCCCGACGGGTGCTCTCCGGGATGAAGCATCCAACGATGAATCTTGCACTTTACGACCCCTCATAACCTATCAGGGAAGCGGTCGAGTTTACTCAAAACTCCCTTCTAACAAAGGGGAACTCATCTTTCCCGCTTCTAGTGCTTCATGATAGCTTCTTTCCATAAGCATGTAAAAGCACCCCAAACCTGAGGGGGGCGCCCGCTCACCAGGCCAGACGGGCCGTCAGAGTCTCACATCCGCTCATCACTGGCCCCGTCCGGCCTGATGTAAAGCGCCAAGGGAAAGGTGGGAGGAAGGGCTTCATTCTTTATCTATGTGCCCTAGTGGGCGGGGTTCTATCCCGCCTTCACTGGTTCCGGTCTTTGTCACCGGCCCTCTTCCTCCGGTACCGGGTGTCCCGTCTCTTTTGTGCCCTACTCCGCCACGGAGGGGCGCCCGGGAGGCCACGCTCGCTCGTTGGTCCCGCCTCCAGTCCTCAGACCGTGACGTACCAGGGACACCCGCCTGCCTGGGCGCGGCCCCGGACCTCAGCGGAATACAGGTCTTAAACGCCACTGAGCAGGCTTTCGCCTCTCTGAACTTCCCCACCACCGCCTCGACGGAGGTGCCAAAAAGCTCAGAGGGTGAAACCGAGGCATCGAGGAGAAAGGTCCTCTCTTTCCCCCCGATGTCCGTGAGGTTCAGCCACAGATGCCTCTCCGTGGCCACCATAGCCTCTATCGAACACCCGATGGCGACCGTTGTTTGTTTAGTGGCCCGGAGAGCTAAATCCGTGTTGCGGCGGAGCTCAGCCATCGCATCAGGGGGCAGGCCCTCTTTCCTGATTAAGGTCCTTCAGCAGGTCGGCTTGGTAAGCCTGCAACACCGCCATGGTGTGCAGTGCCGCCGCCTGACCGGCTGATGTGTACGCCCAGCAAACGTGAAGTCGTTCTCAACGGTTTAGACGGCAGGGTGGGAGCTCTCAGTGTCGATGCCCGGCCAGACGCGAGATAGTTCACAAACGTCTCATCAACTGGCGGCATCGACACGTACCCCCCCTCGGCCACTCCCTCCACATCAACGAAATTAGCCCGCTGATGGCGGTATAAGCGAGCCGAAAACGGGGTCTTCCATGCCCCCGCGATCTGCTCGTGGAGATCGGGGAGGAATGGAAGGCTCTCAAGAGCTGGAGGGTTATGGCCGGAGAGAAACTGATCATCCAGGCGATTTGGACGAGTGGTTTCTCCCCTAACCTGCCACCATGGCACCTGGAGCCGATCAGCGGCCCGTTCCATAACCTCCAACAGCTCCCCGTACACGGGGCAGGATGGCTGGGAGGGTTCGGCCTCAGCCGCGTCACCACCCTCCACTTCCATCCCTTGCTGAAGTGGGAGCTCCTCGGCCGACGATGAGGAGGAGTCAAAATCCAGCTCCTCCTCCGGCGGCCGCACCTCGTGATCTGGCCCATCGCCGAGAACAACCTCTGTCTCTAGACGGCGGGCCACATCCAGCTGGGAGCACCAGGACATACGTCGCCGCTCAGCCTCGGCATGAGCGGGACCGCTCCCAGCCGCCGGTCCCTCTTCCCTCAAGAAAAGGGCCAGACGAGAGTGGAGTGCTCCTCACCCAGAGTGTGTGTGTGTCCTCAGGCATGAGAAACCTGGGACACGAGTCTGCACACTTTCTGAAGCTGTGCTTCTTTTTGTGCGTGCACATGGACATGAAGTGTTACTAACTCAGACAAAACAGTCCCTGAAGACAAAAGGATACGGTTGTGTCTGCAGGGCGCCCTTATATACTTCCTGGTTGCACGTTGATGACATCACAAACACACGTACAATGTCTTCCCCACGTGAGCTGGAACTTCCTTACAAATACAATTCAACCACACATTCCTAATATTAGGATCCAAATGAAGCTTATGCATCAACTGTTTTCTTTCACAACCAGGAATAGTGCAATATCTTCTATCTTCTTTAGCATGTTTATTGCTGCTAGCAAGCGTGATCCTACTGAATTTGGCATGCTTATTATTCTCTAGAGGCAGTGTTTCACCACACAATAACGTCAAGGTGAGACACATTTAGAAATCACCTGAAACTTACAGGATATTTTTATATTACTATGACCTTTTATATATTATCAAAACCTCAACAGAAAGTTGATTTCACAATTCATGACCTCTTTAGCCTTTTGCTTGACAATATCATCAAACAGCTAAAAATGTCTTGCTAATGTCAAAGAACCTTGCCAACAAATTGCCTTTTCAGTCTGACTTCTAAAAATCTGCATCCTTAGAAATGTTAATTTACATCATATACATAATTCACCTGCTATATTGTTAAATACAGGGGTGTTAAATACAGGGGTATGATGTCACTTTGTAAGCCAACTGGCAGTTAGCATCACACTGTTTTTTCCAAGTTTGAGTTTGAGTAGTTTATCAGAGCACAAAAATGAGTATGATGAGGCTGTAATAAATCACAGATAGCATCTTTAGTCCCATTTAGCCAATTGTTGGCAAGTTTGCACAAAGGAAAACTGGGTTGAGGACAAGGGCAGAGGAGTATTATTTATTTAACAAAAGAAACAATACAAACACAAAAAACTACAAGGGGGGAAACATAACTATACCAACAAATAACAAAACTTTAAACATACCAGCAATCAGAATTAAAGGAAACAGTAAAATGAAGGACATAGACAATGAATGTCTATGAATGTCTATGCCCCCGGGGCGGGGCGGGGCGGGGCGGGGCGGGGCGGGGCGGGGCGGGGCGGGGCGGGGCGGGGCGGGGCGGGAGGGACAGACCAGACAACACACAGTTCAGGAGGCCAAGACAGCCCACACAATTCAGGAGGCCAGGGCGGCACAAACAGTTCAGGGAGCCAGGGTGGCACACATAGTTCAGGGGCACATACATTTCAGAGGACCAGAGTGGCGTACACAGCTCAATGGCTCAGGGTGGTGCAAACAGTTCAAGGGGCTGAGGTGACAAACACCATTCAAAAGGCCAGAACAGCACACACAGTTCATAGGACTAGGGCGGCGCATACAGTTCAAGGGACAGAGACAGCGCACAGTTCAGAAGGTGGAGTCTTCTCTGGACCCTGTGCCCTCTCGGGACTCCATGGCAGAGGAGGGGGCTGGGGCAGCATGGGCAGAGCAAGGTGCCTAGGCAGCATGTCAGGGATGGCAGCAACCCCGGACCGGATGGTCTCTGGGCTTGGGACCACTGGACTTGTTAGCACCGGAACTGTCCTTTCCAGAAGGAAGCCCTTCTTCTCCTCCTCTGTTTCGGGACCCCCAGACTCAGGGCCACCACCACTGGGACCACCGGAACTTTCCTCACCTCCTCTGTGTGCGCCCGTGAGTCAAAGTTTCAACCATAGCTGCATCTGAGGAGGCGGCAGCTTCATTGACAACCCTCCCCACCTTCCGAACAACCAGGTCCATAAATGTCCCAGAATTCAGAATTCCTCTCATTCCTCTCATTGATGGGCTAATCAAGAACATAATTGAAAAGGTCCTTAAAAGTTCTGTCATTGAGCCCCAACCCCTCAATTGCACTGCTAAAATCCAGGGAAAACTGTTTAGGATCCACCCCCTGTTGGCAGATTAAACTCAATGTCCTGAATTGCAAAATGCGCTCCAATTGAGGGCAGGTGTTTGTTGGTGTGGGTTGCACCTCTGCTGAGTTCTCGGCAAGGTCAGATCGTTATGTCACATTCATACAAAGGAAAACTGGACTCAAGTGCAGAGGATTAGGATTTATATAACAACAGAAACATAAAACAAACACAAAAACCCATGACAGGTTTTTATTTATAAACATAATTATAAATAATAGAAATAACTTAAACCATAATCACAAACAGAATCACAGGAAACAAAGGATATAGACAATGAACCAACAAAAACTGCAAAACACAAGGAGAATATAAAGAGGGACAAATCAGGCATGTAATGAGGGAAAACAGGTGAACAAATTGTCACTGAAAAGATAACAAGAAGGGCGGGGTCAGACAAGAGACAAGAGCAAATTGACCAAAATAATTAAACACCACAAGTGCCACACAGGACAGGACAGGCATTTGACGCTTGTTAGCAACTGCCTAAGACATGTAACAGCTTAAAAAAGCTGCGTGTGTGATAATAGGCTTGTTTGAGATGAGCAAAATCTGCGCAGAACCGATCACCGGTGATCAGCGCGAGATGCATGCCGGTTAGAACTGTGTCCGAGGGCGGTCCGCCTTGCTCTGATGTCATGCTGACGTGTGTCAAAAATCTCTCGCGATGGCAAGGCGGATGTGTCGGATTCTGCAGTCGAGCGCAGTTGCTCTCCACCGACTGCGCTGACCAAAAGCACGATGGGAAACGACTTGCTGACGAAACAGCTTAATGCTTATTGGTTTAAACAACCGTGATGTAAGGCTGTTTTTTTAAATGTTTGATTTTAAAACTCTGATATCATGTTTTAATGTGTATAAATTATGTGTGGATATTCTCAAACTCTCGGAGAGTGCGATCTCTCTGTTGGTTATGTGATTGTTGTCATATTAATAAAAATATATAAAAACATGTATGTAATTAAAGTAAAAATGCTTGATAAACAGGCCTTTCGAATGGAAATAAATAACAAAAACTTTGGGTGTCTTGTTCATAATATTTATTTTCATATAAAAGCAACAGAACTTAAATGACATCCAGTTTATCAGCAACACAGCGCACGAGTGTGAATCCCGCGATATCCGCAACTGATCTCGCAGGTGTCTGATCCACTACGAGAGGAGATAACTGTCCGGCTTGCCTGAACTTTTTTCACTCCTCCCCTCACTGCAGCCGCCTAGTCTCGCCTTTATTTCAGGCGAGGCAAGGCGCATCTCAAACAAGCCTAATGCTGATGTATTAGAAATGTTGTAGAATCTTTGAGCACAGAGCATGACAGAAAACGTGAAGTGGATTTTAGTGTATTACGGCCAATAATGAGATTCACCACCCCATCAATGCTCAAAATAGTACATTTTACTGCACAATCACTCACAAATAATTTAGACCTTATGTGCTTAATGGAAACATGGCATCAGTCTGCAGTTTACTCAGCACTAAATGATGCCTGTCGCCCTGGTTACAGCTACTGGAGAATGTTGTGGTGGTGGCTTAGCTGTAATTCATAGACAAACTTTAGAGATATCTTTTCTCCCCCTTTGCCCAAATGATTTGAATACCTTGCTTTTAAATGTAAACCCCGTTTTTTTCTTTGACAATACTCCTTATTTATTGGCCCCCCAAAACAAATTCTGTTTTTATCACTGAGATGTATGACTTTCTTACAACACTCTGCTCTACTTCTGCCAACATTTAAATATTAGGAGATTTTAATATTCATGTAGATACCCCCTCCTGCTACCTGGCAGATGAGTTTCTGCAATTATTGGACTGCCTCAATCTCCAACAGCATGTGGATGTACCCACTCATTCTTGGAGGACTTGGTCATTTCCAACTCTTCTCATATTAGAAACCTCTTGTCCCTCCGGTTATCGCACCATCCAACATAAAGACACACACACGGCTGAAATTAATATCCGGGAAGAAAAAAATAAATCATTATATCCTTATGATCCCGGATGAGCCCCCAAATATGTTATGTCCCTCAGTTGTTTGTCTAGTGTTAAACTGGAATGCAACATTTTATCAGCTGTGCGGGTATCTACATGAGGAAGGTAAATAAATGGAGAGGACAAAACAGCTACCTTTTAAAAAAAAGGTTTATTGCTCAGTGCAAATTAAATGGGTAAGGTGTCAAAAATATTTACAAAAATATTTACAAACAAACATACATAAAGTAAACAGAAAGAAAACATTAACTATACTCAACAAACCGAGGTGGGAAGGAAACCACGAGTAGAGGCCAAATCAAAGAAATTAACAAAACAAAACAACTAACTAAGTTTAACCACTAAACTAACTATCAAAGCAAAATGTAGAAATATAAAGTCTTCAGCATTAAAGACGCCCAAACTAAACTACACTAACTAAACAAAACAAAGCATACAAAATGCGGTACTCTCTCTTAACCTAGTCTGTGTAATACAGCAACAAACAAACGTCCTGCGTGGTGCGCAATGTATGTCGTACAACCTGATTTTCCTGTGTTTGACCACCAGGCCATCTCAATGGAGCTGCCACACCCCTCTTCCCATACCAAAGATACCCATCAAATTTGCTGCAGGAACCTGGAAAAGATTAACCAAGACACTTTAACTATAAACCTCCAGCAATTCTCCCCTGCTGATCTTTCCTCAGCCACGGTGTTTGTTGACTTCTACAACCAATCTCTGAGCAATATTCTAGATCTTCACGCCCCTGTCAGAACTAGAATGGTCACCTTCTCGCACTCAGGAGGATGAACTCTGGAGGATGAAGACAGTTGGGCATGTACTTGAGAGGCATCTCAAGCTCTCAAGACTCACTGTTCATAGGCAAGCTTATAGAGAGCATCAGAAGGCCTACGCAAGTTACTTGAGAGATGCTCAGTCACATTACTACTCTTGCATCATCAACAATAACCCTGGAAACTCCAAGACGCTATAAATCACATCCTCAAACCGCAAACTCACTCTTTTTCTGAAGCCACAGAAAAGAGGTGCAATAAGTTCATGACCTTTTTTAGGAAAAAAGTGGACAACATCCACTTGCACCTATGTAGCACCTGTGCTCTGCCTGTCCCGACTGCTGATCCACAGCCTGGGACCTTCCAACATCTCTGCTGCTTCTCCATCATCACACAGCACAAGGTTGAGGACATCATCAGAAAAATTAAACCGTCCACCTGTGCACTGGAACCTTTTCCCACAGCCTTGGTAAAGTCTAACCTCATCTTAATTCCCTTTATAACCAAGATCATTAATCATTCCCTCCAGGCTGGCCATGTTCCTTCTTCACTAAAAACTACTATCATCGGACCACTTCTTAAAAAAAAACACTTTAGACTCAGATTTTATTGACAACTAGACTCATCGCCAACCTTCCATACCTTTCGAAGGTGCTGGAAAAAGTTGTTGCTGCACAGCTTCAGGTCCATTTGGAACCAAATAATTTATATGAGAAATTTCAGTCTGGTTTTCCGCACAGGAAACAGCACAGAAACAGCATTGGTCAGGGTCACAAACAATCTATTGATGGCGACAGATGCTTGTTCCCCATCCCTTCTCATCCTCCTGGACTTAACTGCAGCTTTCGATACTGTTGATCACAACATCCTCCTTCACCGTTTACATTCCACCATCAGTCTCTCTGACTCGGTCCACAACTGGTTCTCTTCTGATCTTACTGGAAGGAACTGAATATGTTGCATTGGGAGAAGCTACATCCCTGTCACACAGCGTCACCTGCGGTGTCCCTCAAGGCTCAGTGCTCAGCCCCAACCTGTTCATCCTCTACATGCTGGTTGTGTTTTCACTGCTATGCTGATGATACTCCACTTTACCTAAGGACAAGTTCATCTCCCTCTGCTGGCGCCACGCCATCCACTTTGATCACTTGCCTGGATGAGATAAAGGCGTGGATGAAGCAAAACTTTCTGCAGCTAAACAGCTCCAAGACTGAAGTTGGCACTCCATTTCAGTTCTGGAATACTGTTATTACCAGTATTGCTTTTTTTGATCAGGACATTCCACTTTCTACATCAGTCACCAATCTGGGGGTCAGAATGGAACCGCAACTTACTTTTGAAGCTCACAACAAACATCTGTGTAAGACCTCCTTCTGTTAGGGGTGCTGGGATGAAACAGGGACCCAAGAGCAGATTGGCAGTTAGTTTGGTTTATTGACCCAACAGCAAGGAAAAACAACACAAAATAACAGGCAGCCGAGCTGCCAGGTAAAGGGCTGAGCCAAGGCAAAATCCAAGGAGCAGTCAGGATATAAGCCAGGAGACAGTTCAGCAATGCAACAATCCCTAAGGAAAGTTGGTAAAGAAGATGGGCCAGGGAGGGGTCAAAACCAGAGGGAAACCACAGTCCCAGGAGCAGAGCACAGGTAACAGTCCAAAACAGAAGCAGAAAATCATTAACCATTTAACTGATCCAACACAGGTCTGCATACAGGAACTGGGCAAATCAAAGAAGAAAAAACAAGATTAAACAAACAATCAGGGCATTAAAGCTTGGCACGACTAGAACAGGAGTAGTTTGGACAGTAGTGAAACGGACGGTGTGGTGTGACAAGCAGCGGGGCGAGGGACCGAGAGAGCGGGCCGGTGATGAGTGTTGGTGAGTGCCAGCTGCATGGCACACCGGTCTCGTCTCGCGGCCATGTGACGGGAGCATAAAAGAAGGAGCAAGGTCTGCGGAAGACGAGAGAGGACCAGGCCTGGACTTTACGTTATGTTTTGTTTATGTTATATAATATACAACATAATTGTTTTATTATGTTTGTGTGGGCAGTCGTCCGTGAGGGGCTGCCCGCAGTTTTACTTTCGTTTTGTTAATTTATTTTGAATTAAAGTTTTGAAACGTTCGCCGGTTCCCGCCTCCTTCCTTCCCATCTACAAACCTTATTACAGATGGTAACCAAGACACACTGACAGAGAAGCAAAGATAGAGAGAAGTAGTGGAGGAATCAATGTAAAAACAAGAGACAGGTGTGTGTGGGGAGAGCTGGAGCACTAAACCAGTGAGTGGAACAGACAACCACACACACAAAAAAAACTGATGATCAAACCAGAGTCCTGACACCTTCTTCCACCTCAGAAACATTGCCAAACTTCGTTCTATACTAACACTGTCAGATACAGAGAAGCTTGTACACGCCTTTGTCTTTTCTGGACTACTGCAATGCGCTCCTCATCGACATCCCTGGCAAAAATCTCCAAAATCTGCAGTATATTCAGAACAGCGCTGCTAGGATCCTCATGAGGCTGCGCAAATACGACCATATCACCCCATTCTAAAATCACTCCACTGGCTTCCTGTCTCGCTCAGGATCGAGTATAAGATCTCCCTCCTTACCCACCAGTGCAGCCATGGTGACGCACCCTCCTATCTCAAGGAACTCCTCACCACACAAACATCCACACGTAACCTCTGCTCTGTTTCAAACTATCTTCTTAAAAGTCCCACAACCAAACTCCACACTATGGGAGATCGGGCCTTCTGCTCTGCAGCCCCCAGTGCACTGTAGATGCTTTAAACGTGGTGTTAAAACCCACCTTTTTAGCAGAGCTTTTTGATTGATTTGTTACTTCTTAATTTTTCAGTTTGTTTGTTTGTTTGTTTGTTTGTTTGTTTGTTTATTTATTTATTGTTGATTGTTGATTGTTTTAAATCCGTAGCACTTCGAGATTTTGTTTAATATTAAGTGCAATACAAATAAAATGTATTATTATTATTATTATTATTATTATTATTATTATTATTATTATTATTATTATATTTCGTTATGTCAAAAAACACCAGCGATTTAAATCCGTGTGTTTGAGATCTTCTATGGTTTACTGCAGTCTTAAGGAAATACTCAGCAATGGTGATGACTTATGACTTTCACATGGTTTGTCTTAAAGCATAGGCCTATTAAAACACCACATTGACATATAAACACTATGAAATACTTGATTTTCACCAAAGGGGCAATTTAAGTATATACTTTAATATGATTTCTTGACTTCTGAACTCTTTTTAAAAGTATGCTAAAGTGTAGTTTTTTACATATAAAGATGTGTCACACTAGGTTTGGCATAAATTCTGTAACAAGTTGCAACATATGAAGTTTGAATTTGTGGAAGTGTAAATGAGACTTGAGAGCTTTTGTTGTTTGTAATGAATAACTAAAATTAAATTTTCTTTCTGATACAAAGCCTATGTATTATATGACTTTGGAACATGTGAAATATAGGACATACTGAGTTATTTGAAGTTGTTTTTTTTGTGTCATTTTTGGAACTTGACAGCTCATCGCAACGTCAGCATTCTGCTAAACGTCCTTTTCATTGATGAAGAAAAATGAGGATGATGACAGAATTTGGTTGGTTTGGGTGAACTTTCCTCTTCTTGTTATATTTTACATAAACTCTAAAGGTTTTCAAACATGAGCAGTTTTGGGTCATGGATGAATACATGGAAAATCCATCATACAATCCATCATTCCAGCTGCATCACTCACCACAATCCCTGGAGCATCATTTACATGACGGTACTGTAATCATTTACACCACCGCAAATGGTCAATCAAGACAAGAAGTCTGTAAGCTAGTGCTGGAATTAACCGTGAAGAGGAGGGAGATGGCAATTATAACCACATCCCCCTGCCCCCTTAACCACTGTTTCAACGGCACACATACATATGTATCACATAGTGATACGAGCATCTTAGACACACAATCTTTCTCCCCTTGGTGTTCAGATTATTTTTAGACCGGCTGTAGTAGAAAGTAAAAAACATGAAATTAAAGAAATAGGGTTAATTTAAGTAGGTGGAATAATAAATAAAAAAAACACTGTACATGAAAATTAGTTTAGAAAAGGTCATAGCTGAGAGACTACAGGGTGTGTGGGAGTGGGAAAAAAGAAGAAATTTGTGACAGTGGCATGTGATCTTGCTATTCTCATCACTTGTGACTCAACGCACATGTAAACCTTTAACACAGAACACACCACCTCTGACCTTTAACCATTTCATAATGACATATCCAGCTAACTGGTAGACTGTGTGACAAGACCTGCATTTTTAACAAGAACAATGTGAAGATTAGTTGATTGGGAGTGTTTGGGCGTCTGAAACTTTTTTTTTTTTTTTTTTTGGTGCTCAACGTGATATATTTTCACATATATCTGTACAAACTGATAAAACTACTTACAGTATAGATAACTGGGTAAATTAATGTTATGGTCATGGAGGTTTTTGTTACAACTTACTCCACATCCCACATGTGTCAGGGTTCTGTCACTTCCGTCTACATTATTCTTGGGTGTATTGTCTTGTGTCTTCTGTCCTTGAAAGCTGTTGTGAATGGAGTTTGGTGTTCAGATCCCAGCACTTCAGTCTAGTCTGGTTGTGGTTTTGTGTCAGGATTTGGACATTCATGCTCAGAGTGTTAGTCTTTTGTTGTGAGCACACTGGATGAGCATTCACTCATTCTTGTGTGCTCTGTCTTGTGTGAGCATACAGTTCGAGTTTGCTCGGCTGTAGGCTCTTCTGTCCGTCCTTTCATGTTGTTATGTTTTGTGTGAGCATGCGGCTTATGAGTTTCATTGGCTGCGTGTTCATGTCTTGCCTTGTGTGAGCACCTGGCCATTTGCTTGTGTTTTCGTCATGTTTGGTGTGAGCACATGGCTTGTCATGTGTTTCTTTGTGCCATGTGTTCTCATGTCCATGGGCGTAGGTTTAGGGGAGGACGCTAAGTACTAGTCCCAATCAACATTTTAAGACTGCAAAATTGTCCCCACCAATATTTTAGCAAACTCATTCGTGCTGCTATATATGGTCCCGTATTTACAAGCAAAACGGCACGTCCCGCCGTATCAAACCGGGACGGGATGCACAAGATTGGGTTTTAGCGCTTTGCTGCTGCCATAGCGACGGAGTCTCGAGAACATGCGCTGTAAACTTGCGCGGTTACTTAAAAACATGTCGAGCTCGTGTCCAAATAATTGCATAATAATATCATAATAGTAAATTATTAAAGATAATTTAATTTAATTTTTGAATTTCAGAACATTTTTGTCAGTAAAGTGGTTACTGATTCAAAATGACTGCTTAAAGAGACCACCAAAAAATTAAAAATCTGTCAATTTCCTCACCCTCAAGTTGTTCCAAACCTGTATGCATTTCTGTTATGTTGAATTCCTACCATGGAAGGAAATGGTGCCCCCAAAGCAGCCTGGTTACAAAATTTCTTCAAAATATCTTCTTTTGTGTTCAGCAGAACAAAGAAACTTATACAGGTTTGGAACATCATGATGGAGAGTAAATGATGACAGAATTTTTTATTTTTGGGTGAGCCATCCCTTTAAAGTGCACCAATATAGGCTACTAAAGAGTTCTTTAGAAATAAATAAAATAATCAAATGTAAAATACTATAAAATGTGTTCTGTTACAAGCTTGCATAGGCCTACTTGATTCCATGTTTATTGTTGAGCTGTTGTCATTGTTTAATTGTCACTCTTATCACTATCACTCTTTAAATGCCAAGTTTATAAATGATTTTCAAAAACTGATTCAAAACTGATTTGGAAAAAAAACTTACACACAAAATAACTTATTTTCAATACAAAAAGTGATTGTGCATGATTATGTAGCATTATGGCTTTACAATCAAAAATTGTGGTTATAATGGAAGTCAATGGGGCAAAAACAGCTACGAACAGTAAATGAGTGAGTCATTTACTGTCATTTTTTATATGACAGTATATCATTTTATATTGATATACTGTCATATAAAATGACAGTATATCATCACAATCATTTTTTATATTGAAAATAAGTAATTTTGTGTGCATGTTGTGTTTTTTTCCAAATCAGTTTTGAAAATCATTTATGAACTTGACAAGTAAAGAGTATTTTGTTTTATTATTATTATGGTACTGGATTGGGCCGAAAAGCCTCAAAAATTTAATAATCGTATTCATTCCTAAACTATGGTGCATTTCCATACTCAGTACTAAATAATAGACTATATAATCTGTGCAAACCTGGTGGGATGTCCCCACCAAAGCTGAGACCAAACCTACGCCCTTGCTCATGTCTATTGTCTAACCCCGCCCACCTTGTTTCCTGATTATTGGATCATTTGCCCCACCTGTCTCCCTTGTTACCCTCTTTTGTTTGCTCCCTATTTATTCTCCTTGAGTTTGCAGTCCTGTGCAAGATCATCGTCAAACATGACTCATGTTTCCCTGCTCGTCAAGTCAAGCCAAAGTTAAGTCTTGCTTTTCCCCCTCAGGGTAGTGTTTGTTTACCTTGTTTTATTTTATTAAATAAAGTACATTCCTCCTGCAAATTGAGTCCTTGCTCCTTTCACTTCTCCCAGTCCTAACAATATGGGTTGTAACACTACTAGAAAACATTTTGTGTATGTCAACTGTAACATCTATTTTTTTTTTTTTTTGAAAGGGGTGGCTCCGTTTTTTTTCTTTTTTCTAGGCTTGGTTGTGTTTATGGGGCGCAGTATAACGTCTTAATACTTCTTTTTTTATGCTGTATTTTTCTTACCTTTATTCCACACCGCTGTCTCCACTGTCCTTTGAACGGCTCGTCTGCTTCCTGCTTCTATGAAGCCCATCCCCCCGGACACTCCACGCCCCTTACCATTACGGGCAGAAGTCACATCTGGGTTTATGATGTCACCAACCCGGGAAGAAGTTTGTTGTAGTCCAAACCAGCTGTTATTGTATTTTAAAAGACAATATCTCCGTTTGTATTGAACTTTCAAACGCTGTATCTTTGCAGATACTGTTTATGCTCAAGCAGCAACATTACACCCTAACTAAAGTTAAAAAAGTGAAATCGCATGCAACCACCCCTTTAACATTGCATGATATATTCAACACTGTCAAAGTCCTGAATCCTGTTGCCATGAAGCTAGCTAACAAAATCTTTCAGTTTCAGAATAGATTTGTTGAGAAATCCAGATAAATCCAACCTGGTTTAGATCAAGTTCAACCGTTTCTCAAAGCTTGGTATAAACTCTGTCAACTCAGGTTTAATCCAGAGTTAGCGATTCACTCTGAAGCATGTGCACTTGAAAGTGTGACATGTGCGTCAAACAGCAAATAATATATTAACCATAATTAGCGCCAAAGGATGAGCAATTTTTCTCTAACGTTTTTTTCACTATAAACTTCCAATTTGGAACGAGAGATACAGGGGATGTGTCTTTATTGCATCTTTACTTGCAGTTGATTGGTCCAGTCTGGTTTGTGATCTCTAACCCAGAATAAAACCTGCTCCAGGTTAGCCGTGTAGTGTTACCATGTTACCATGGTGATAAACACCGGTAAAAACCAATCCACCTTCTTGAGCCCAAAAAATATGTTTGCTCAAACTAATCTTGAACTTACATGGGTAGCAACTGAAACCAGTTTTTTGCAACAGGCCACTGAATAATTTACTGGGGGGAGAAAAATGTGGTTTCCATAAATTCCCCTTTTGAAAAAATGGGCAAAAAAAATCAGGTAGTACAGAATGCAATTTTTGTGACTTTTTTCACAATGTATAATAGGGTGACCAAACGTCATGTTTTCAACTCCTGTCCTGTGTGTTTTTTATAAAGTGATGAAAATGTCCTGATTTCGGACAGCAAATCTGAGGCAGCATTACAGTTTAATGATCTACTGCAAAGTAACACAAGCTTTGGTGAGAATTCAAAAAATATAAATTACTACAGTAGTAATTTCTCACTAGAATTGACATCAGAAGTGGAAAATGTTGTTCAAAAAAACTTTTACATACAAACATTTACACACAAACTGACCAGAAACTTTTCAACAATCTTTCTTTTTCTAGCTCAACTTTCAACGGATGGAACGCATAGAACTGTGGGATATCAAAGGCAGTGAAGGATACATCTATGCTGCCTTCAAAAATCAATCAGATGAAGGCTATTCGGACTATAGCCTTGATGCCTTCCTTCCTTAAAATGTGTCCTCCAAAGGCAGCATTTATACGTTTTCAGATGCAGCCATGGTCCAGACGATCGTTGGCTTTCAAACTGAGCATCAGAATTGAGAAGAAAGGTAATTTAAGTGACTTTGAACGTGGCTTGGTTGTTGTTGCCAGACGGGGTGGTCTGAGTGTTGCAGAAATTTCTGATCTACTGGGCTTTTCATGCACAATCTCTAGGGGTTACAGAGAATAGTCAGAAAAAAGAGAAAATATCTAGTGAGGGGCAGTTCTGTAGTTCTGTGGGTGAAAATGCTTTGTTGATGCCAAAGGTCAAAGGAGAATGGACTCACTTGTTTGAGCTTATAGGAAGGTAACAGTTACTCAACTAACCTCTAGTTACAACCGAGGTCTGCAGAAGAGCATCTCTGAACAAACAACATGTCACAGCTTGAAGCAAGATGAGCTACAGCAGCAGAAGACACACTGGGTGACACTTCTGTCAGCTAAGAACAGGATACAGGATACAATTCAATACAATTCTGCCTTGTATCAAAGGTTCAGGCTGGTGGTGTAAATGGTTTGGGGATATTTTCTTGGCACACTTTGAGCCCCTTAGTACCAATTGAGCATTGCTGAAATGTCAAAGCCTACCAGAGTACTGTTGCTGATCATGTCCATACCTTTATGACCACAATGTGCTTCTGGTGGAAACTTCCAGCTGGAAAACACATCATGACACAAAGCTCAAATCCTCTCAAACTGGTTTCTTAATCTTTACTCATATGGAAACTGTAATCTAGTAAAACCATAGAATTTGCTTATGCACTTATTCAAACTTATTCAAATTTCCAAGATGATTCATGGTAAATTTAGAATTTTAATACAAAATCATTCGAATATTTTTTTTTCTTATTAATGTACACACAGCACCCCATATTGACAGAACACAGAATTGTTGACATTTTTGCAGATTTATTAAAAAAAGAAAAACTGAAATATCACATGGTCCTATAAGTATTCAGACCCTTTACTGTAACACTCATATATTTAATTCAGGTGCTGTCCATTTCTACTGATCATCCTTGGGATGGTTCTACACCTTCATTTGAGTCCAGCTTTGTTAGATTATACTGATTGGACCTGATTATGAAAGTCACACACCTGTCTATATAAGACCTTACAGCTCACAGTGCATGTCAGAGCAAATGAGAATCATGAGGTCAAAGGAACTGCCTGAAGAGCTCAGAGACAGAATTGTGGCAAGGCACATATCTGGCCATGGTTACAAATTAAATTCTGCTGCACTTAAGGTTCCTAAGAGCACAGTGCCCTCCATAATCCTTAAATGGAAGACATTTTGGAAGACCAGAACCCTTCCTAGAGCTGGTCGTTTGGGCAAACTGAGCTATCAGGGGAGAAGAGCCTTGGTGAGAGAGGTAAAGAAGAACCCAAAGATCACTGTGGCTGAGCTCCAGAGCTGCCGTCAGGAGATGGGATAAAGTTGTAGAATGTCAACCATCACTGCAGCCCTCCACCAGTTGGGGCTTTATGGTGCCTTAGTGCCAGACACATGAAAGCTTGCATGGAGTTTGATTTTTTTAAAAAAACACCTGAAGTACGCCAAGATGGTGAGAAATACGATTCTCTGGTCTGATAAGACCAAGATAGAACTTTTTGGCCTTAATTCTAAGCGGTATGTGAGGAGAAAACCAGGCACTGCTCATCATCTGTTCAATACAGTCCCAACAGTGAAGCATGGTGGTGGCAGAATCATGCTGGGGGGTGTTTTTCAGCTTCATGAATGTGACCAAGTTCAGGGATATCCTGGACGAAAACCTTCTCCAGAGTGGCCCCTTTGAAATCAGTAATAGAGGAGTGGCTTCACAACAACTCTGTGACTGTTCTTGAATGGCGCAGCCAGAGCCCTGACTTAAACCCAATTGAGCATCTCTGGAGAGACCTGAAAATGGCTGTCTACCAACGTTTACCATCCAACCTGACAGAACTGGAGAGGATCTGCAAGGAGAAATGCCAGAGGATCCCCAAGTCCAGGTGTGAAAAATGTGTTGCATCTTTCCCAAAAAGACGTATTAGACGCTGTATTAGATCAAAAGGGTGCTTCTACGAAATATTGAGCAAAGGGTCTGAACACTTAGGACCATGTGATATTTCAGGTTTTCTTTTTTAATAAATCTGCAAAACTGTCAATAAAATGGTGTGCTATTTAAGGGGGTCTGAATACTTTTCGTACCCACTGTGTGTGTGTGTGTGTGTGTGTATATATAGTAGTATAGTATAGTATAGGCTATTCAAATTTCTATTCAAATAAATTACCGGTAACAGATCATGTGTGTATAGGACCTTTTCAAAAATACCCATAAATTGGCTCCATTAATTTACCAATAAGTGTAACCAGTATTACCAGTAATTTCTCCGGTGAATGGAATAAAGATTAGAGGCATATTTATGTATGAAATCAGAATGTGCTGTAATAAGAAGTCTGCTCTGGGCCAATCATAAAGACTTAATACATAATGACATGATTACTCTGTGCTGTTTACAGTAAGGTTTTTAATGGTTTTCTATTTAAATATGCACTAAATTATCATCTTTAACCGTTGAGCCACGTCATGCAGCTTTTTCAACGTGTCACGCTCGACACCCAGCCTTCTTTTCCATTCATCAGCTCTTCAGCTCTTCTTCGGCTCTTCAATTGGGTCGTGTTTGATTCTCTGTTATGCCTGTCACTCAGACATTATTGTCAAATTTAACAAATATTAAAACTAAAGCACTTCTCCTAATACGGGCGGATAAAGACAACGGCGCAGCATTTATAGATCATATCTGATGATGACTGACATCACAGATTTTACCGGCATTCTGCTGCAGATGTGGGAATGGTCTGGGGTAAAACCCCAGAACGTAGTTGCTTGCATGAACAGCATATTTGTGCATTTACTGGTAAAGAAATTCTAGTAATTTTACGGTAATTTACCAGTTTTGCTTTGTGAAAGGGGCTAATGATGCCCTCTGTTGGTAGGGAATAGTAAGATGGCCACTCAAACATTTCTGGTGGTTTCACCAACGTAATCCAGTCATTTATATAGATCAGTGGGTGTACCTAATAAGCCCTTTCAACTACTGTCATAAGTAGGGTGGTGATCATGTATCATAGTGATTTTACCCCTATTGCTCATTTATAACTCATCTACTAATCTACTAATCCCCGGTCTCCCCTGCAGGAGTTTGAAAATGTGGAAACTGTTTTTCAATAAAGCAACATAAGAACATTGCACATCTGAAATAGAACAAAACAGTTCATCTCACATCCATTTTATTGCACAGTATGAAACAAATGTAAATATTCAGCAGCCCAACATTATTTAGCTTGTGTATGTTGCCAGCTGTGAGACAATAAAACTGCACAGAGCTGAGAGCTGTTAATGATACTCAGACATAAACTTCTTCAAAGATTCTCATTTTTGCTAAGGACACAAACAATGTTTCCCATGCAATTATATAATCTCTATGGCTTTACGCAATTTGGATGATTGACTACTATAAGTGAAATTGAAAAGAAGAAAAAAAATACAGCGAAGAAAAGCAAAATCATTACAGACAATAGGCAGCAGAACAGGCTGTTTTACTATTGTACCGCTCGATTGCAGTAAATTGCATCAGCACAGCCTCCGTTTCAATAGTCTAGTCGCTGCTTCCTAAATCTCAGGAATAACACGGTCTTGAAATCAATTTCAATAAGAAAAAAGTGACAAGTGCCTCATAAAATCAGCCATATAACTTTAAGTGGATGTGCTCTTCAACCTGTCAGCGAAGTCAAAACCAAGTCAGGACAAATTATCTTTCTGAAGACTGATAGAGCAGACCTGATCTCCAAGAGGGCCGAATCTAAAAACTGCCTCTGCTCATTTTCACAAATTTTGATATTATCCATGGTCATAGTCAAAAACGTATCCACTGATTTGATTCGGTGGGCTCAACCTGTTAGATATCCGAAAGCCCTCCAAGAACTGTCATCAGGGCATAAACTGCAAATGCCATTGACCTTCAAGGCTAAATTTTATTAAAGGAGAAAAAAGGATTTGATTTTTCTTAATTTGTCTTTCTCAGGGACACATTCGCAGGCTTTTCATTTAATTCAGCATAGGCTGAAAAACTGCACGTTCTTTGCTTAAGCTTCATAGAATTCTAGGAATGCAAGGATTGTGATCTGTAGCATCTGTTGCACATTTGATTAAAAAGACTGGCTTGCTTTGGCCTTATCTTTCACTTTACCGTGTGAAAACACGAGGCTGTGAAAACTCTAAAGAGCAGTCACACATTAAAGATATAGAAAAAGAGAAAACCGTCCAATTAAGACACTCAGTGGTTTGTCAAGCAGTTCTTTTTTCTTTTCTTTTTTTTATTTCCTTAAGTGCATATATTTTATTTAAAAAAGACATAATGAAGATAATGATTACTGTCCCGAAAAAAGGGAACTTTTTATCCAAAGCATATTTGTGAAGAACTACAACATACCAAATATACTTTAAGATGAACTACTCAAATTAAATATATATTTTTTATTAATTTGACAAGGTCTGAATCCATTTCTAAAGCAGGTATCCAAAAGTAGGGGAGAGCGAGGGCACAACCTGCTTTTTGACTGTCTCAGTTTGAGTAAATCCACTTGGGGGTTCAGAGTATTTATTTTTCCCCAAAGTAATTTCACATATCTAGTAAAATTATGTGGTTTTGTTCCATTTATACACTTTTTTTTTGATTTACCCTGAAAGAATGGAAGTAAAATGTGACAACATGCCCCACAGGTGGGTAACATGACCAAATGACAGCTTAAAATGTTCTATGATATAATCAAAAAATATTTCCAAGACAAACTAAAATATTTTGTCAATAAAATATAGTTATTAACTTGTTTACATAAAATGAAGAAAAAAAAATTCCTCACACAAAAACACACCTCAAAACACAGTTATACAACAATAGCCAAAACATATTAATATAATAATTAATAGCTTCTGGGCATTGACTCTTAGTCATTATTCCCCTTTTTCTCATGGTTTCTCGATATATTTCATAAAAGTGTAGAATAGAATATCATATTTCTAATAGGGGCTCATTGTAACAGTGTGACAACATGCCCCATCTGCACAGCTAAACCCAGCTCGTGTCTTCTGCATGTTAGATCAACGACATCAACTGTTAAATAACAGATATAACATTAAAATAATAGCAGATTTGTCATATTTTAAATAAACATAAAAACAGATGAAAAATAAACTTAAGACATTTACTTTTGCTATGGTTAAATAAATGTTCAGTGATCTCCTTCAAAGATTTTTTAATTTTGGTGCAATTTTTTCTCTAAATAATATTGACATGCCAACTATTAAATACACAATGTTTTGTCATCCTAACTTGTGTGGAAAGTTTTAAACCATGTGTGTTACAACTAACCCCATGTTAGGTTGTGCCCTGCCCGCCTCTACCCCAAATCATGTTAATACATCAAAAAAATCTTAATGAAGGCAGAAAATTATTGAGGACATCTGAGAAACGGCAGTGAATTAGCATTAGCATTAGCATTAACAGGAATTAGTCCTCCCTAGCAGCTTCCGACCGTTTGGCAAACACACCAAAATTAGCTCCCTACTAGAACGTGTCAATCAAAATGCAGGGTTGAGCACACAATGACTGTTTGGAAACCGGATAGTTTCATTAGTAGTCACAGCTGAACTTAACCTCTGGCTATAACAAATCTTACAGGGAACAGAGATGATTAATCTGACTGATTTCAGTTTGGCTGACAACACACAAACATTTGTTAAGCCTTACATGTTGTGCCATCCTACTGAAAAATGTTATCTAAACGGGTTGAGCTAACTTGGAAAAGTAGTCATAGATTGCTCAAATTGGATACATAAAGATGATGGATTTAATTTAATCCTGTCTGAGATATATTGCATGAAATATTCATTCAGTTGCTTCAGTAAAATTGATTAGAGTACTGCATTTGGAATATCCTCTCTTTATCCCTCAGGGACATGGCTTGGCTGTTTTTGGTTGCAAATAAAACCTATTATCTAAAGTAGATTGGTCTCTACACTGGCATTTTAAAACCACTTTTCACACGTCATCTTTTTACAACAAATTGTGATGAAAGCAGGTGCTTAACCTTCAGAAAACGCTGATTGTCAACCTCAGGAGGTAAAATACGCTATTTTGTGTTCTATTGATTTCAATTCTCTGTGATTTTCTATGAATCTTCCATTTTTCCAACCCTGTTACTACGTCTTTAACTATCACTATAGCTACTTTTATTGCTAGGTTCATTTTAAGGTATAGAATAAGTTATTTATATATGGTTTAATATAAGTTTTCATAAAAGGTTTTATATAAGTAGAAATGTCATAAATTATATATTTAATACTTTAATGTGTTTCTTCTTCTTTTGTTTTCTGGTGATAAAGTATGTTTACCCAAAAATGAAAATACTGTCATTAATCACCCTCATGTCAACCTGATTAAACCTTGATGTTATGAAGCGACACAAATATATTTGTGTACAAAAAAATACAAAAGTAATGACTTTTTTTCAAGAATATCTTCTACCCGTGTCAGTCTCTAACGCTGTTCACATTGTAAAGACTTCTGGATTCCACATCAGAAAGCCCGCTCAGTATTGGTCAATGTTGTTTACTTAAGCACCACGGCGCATGTATCGCAACAGCGTCAGATCATGACACAGAAGAGAAGAAATTGTTGTGATTGTAGCCATGTGGACTATTTTAACAATGTCTTTACTACTTTTCTGGGCCTTAAAAATGGTAATAACGATGCACTCTGTGGGGTCAGAAAGCTCTCAGATTTCATCAAAAATATCTCAATTTGTGTTCTGAAGATAAACAAAGGTCTTACAGGTGAAACCCTAATTCCATAAAATAATACTATGATGGGAACCACTTAAAGTTTTTATAAATGAACCCTTAGATGCTCTATATAAAACCTTTTCTTCTAAGAGTGCACTCAGTAATTATTTCATTAGAAAACATTGTGCATATAATGCTTTAATAATAGTAATAATAAAAACAGTGTAGGGTAAAAAATGTTAAATAGTATGTGAAAGTGCCATTAACAAGTGTTAATATTTGTTCATTTTAATTTCCCACCTTATATGTTTCTGCTCCCTTGGCATGATCCCTAATATATTGTACTCAGCCCCAGAGCGAGGCTTTCCAAAACCTGTTATTATTCTCATTGACAGAATGATCAAAAGCTGGCAGCTTCAGGAGAAGCTCTCTGGTTTCAGCTTGCTGAGTAACACAGATCTACATTTGGCCATAAGGCATTCAGCCCCACAGAGACGCTCCATTCCAAAAGCCGTTAGTCAACTATCTGTCAATTAATAACAGTAAAACAGTCTTACAGTGACTCCATGTCCTGTGGGGAACCAAACTATTGAACCAAATAAAAACTTGCTTACAGATTAACCTTTTTTTTTTAATTGAAAGAGCAGCAGTGAGCATATTTTAAATAGAATTAATTAAACAGTCTCTGTACAAATCATACCATCTGTTCTCGTAATAATCTTTTTTTAAAACAACTAAAAATAATGCTGTTTTTAAAATAATCTTAGTTTTTTTTGTGTGTGTGTGTGTCCCTATATTGAGATGGTTGGTGGTGTTAGAGAAATATTCTGGGTCATATCTATAGCACTTTAAGGCATGGTTGGTTACTAGTTACCAGTTGATTTGACTTGTCCCTTTTCTTTTAAAAGACAACTATTACACTTTTTTATTTTACATTTCCTTCAGTGTGTAATAAAAAAAGTTATAAAAGTTATAAAAAAGTTGTTTGTGCATGTAAACCAGGGTTTTCAAACTGGGTTCCAGTGACCCCCAAGGGGACAAGAGAGTACTAAGGGGTTTGTGGAAAATTTTAGAGAAAAACAGTGTAAACATTTTAAAATAAAAATGGGAATAAAATGGGAATCCAAAATTCCAAAATGTACTTGACCAGTAACAACAGACTGGAATTGTTGAGCAATCAGAATAATCTATAACACGTTTTCTATATGATACCGATTCTTTCAAGGCCAGTATCGCTAACATCAATACCTATACCTCTAAACTGAACTTTTAAATGATTAAATCTTTATTAAAATGACTAAAGATATCCACTTACCCTTCATGGGCGGCTGCCACACACACATAAACACAACATAAACAAAACACAACGTAAATCCAGGCCTGGATGTCGCGTCACTGTTCTCTCACGGCCCTCTGGCTCGAATGCCTGTCACATTAAAATTAGTTACAGAACACAACATGATCAATATGTACTTTTAACATTAATACAGTGTAATTGCACAAACTACGTATTTGTTTATTGTGAAATAACTCAAAACATATGGTCTTCATATGTTATATTATACATATTATCATACATATAATGTTCTCTGATAAGCATTGTTCTGGGCTGTCTTTCCAAAAGCATAAATGATTCCTCATGATACTTTAGGAAACACAGCCCTGTTTAAATACATTGTCAGCAGTGCGCGAATGTGATTGATTGGTTCTGTCTTGCAGTATTTGCATGGGTTCAGATCACGGTTCAGATGAGCTGGAAAATAGTCCTATACTACACAATTATTTGATAACATAGATTATTCGTATTGTATGTATTACATTTTTGGCCCACTTTATAGTAGGTGCTGGCCTGAAGTACTATACTGTAAAAATTATTTAAAAAATAAGTTTCCTGGTTGCCTTAAAATTTTGAGTTCATTGAAATTAATTTTTTTAGTTAATACAATGAACAGTTTTTGAGTTTTTGAGAGGTAGCGCACAATATGAGAGATAGAGATATCATGTTTGTAGAAATCGAAGACAAAGACAGGCAGATACAATTCCGAAGGAAGTTTAATGATGAATATTCTCAGGTGAGTAATACAGACAGGCAGGTAGCACAACGGTACATAACAGAGACTGGACAAAGACTGAATGAATAGGGAAGAACTTAAATATCAAACAGAAATTAGATCATTAACTAAACACAGGTGAACAGAACTAACAAGGGTAACCATGGTGACAGATGAGTGGCGGGAAACTGGAAAAAAGGAACATGTAACACGGAAACAGGATGACAACACAAACAGGCAAGTATGTGACAGACCCCCAAAATAATATTAACTTGTAAATGAGCATAATATGGGCACTTTAAATAAATAAAAATCAAACATTTGAGGTGCTTTCCTATGGAAGTGAATGTGAATCAATTACAATAATGCCAAAAAATAAAATACATTATAGTGCGAAATAATTAAAAAAATGTTCTGTGTTATATGCAATTTTACTTTGTTGCCCTGACAGAATGCTAGAAAAAAATATTTTATATTATAATAATAATAAAATGCGGCAACAACTTTCCAGCTCAAACACTTCACAGGTTTTAATGGAATAATTAATGTAAAGGTTTTTATACAATTAGAAACAAAATATTTTTTTCATTTTTAAATCCTCCAAAATTGGTCATATTCACCTTACGGTAACTTCTAGTTTTGCTTCTTTTTATTAAAGAAAAGACAGAATGATTTAATATTATTTCTTCTTGTGGTAATCAACATTTTGGCACAAACCTTTTTGGATTTCTTTAAAAATATTTAAGAACCAACTGCTTCTCTACCACCTTGGCTTTGTTTTAGGTCTCCTCTGGAACTCTGACATACATATTTGTGTGCTTGAATAAAGACGTCCTAATGCCCAGCCTGGTGAAAAGGGACGAGCTGATTCTATAAATAAAGCATGATGGATGGCCATCATGCTCCAAAACCCAATGTAAAGAAGGTGACTCTTTGGAATTTTAAATTGGTTTGTGTTTGGTTTGTTTACTGTTTGGCTGTCTTCAGTGTAGGTAAATGGAGAAAATAGTGGCCTTTCCCACTCACATGATTTTCCAACTCATTACACCCAACAATCTCTGCATAACCTCATTAAACTCAATGGCCCTATTTGGAAGTCTGTTAGTAAGGAAAAGAACTTTTAGGGCATATAAAATGAGTTTAGTATGATCATCGCTATCCACGTCACAATGAGTGCTTTTACTTTCCGCGATCTGTGCTTCCACAAGCTGTAATTAAATTACTGACCGCTTCCATATGCATCCATCCCAGGCATGCTTTCAAGACCAAAGCCAAGTCTAGCATTCCAAACAACTCTGAACCTCGCTCACAAACACTTCTGTATCCATGATCTCTGGGAAAGTTAACATACTGCACCTCTTATGTCTAGATAGAGCTCTAGGTTTTATTTTCATAGGCTGAGCGGTGCACTCAAAAATCCTGACATCATTTGCAATAACATACACAAAAGCGGCTAAAAGCTTCCAGCTGTTTTCTGCTCTATGCAATTCTCTCCTTTCCATGAGCTGGAAAATAATCGCAAAGGTGCGATGCTGCTTCTTTTACCACCACACCCCTTGGTCTGCACTGTGGAACTCAAAAACAAGAGCTCAAATTATATCCTGACTACACTAAAACAAATATGAACATTCTACAGATGAAAGGTTGAAGTGGTGTTCCAAGTTCAGTACAAGTTAAAAGGACAGTTAAGCCAAAAAAGGTTGAATTATCTTAAACGTGAAGTCTTTCCAAACCATAAGAAAGAAAATAAGATATTTGGTAATAGTTTTTTATAGTGTTTGCCATCCATTGAAAGTATATCCAAACAAAAAGTAATTCATCTTTGTTGATCCTGGAACAACATACCAATCAACCAATCAGATATGGGTTTAAGTTTAGGCTTACAACTAGGGTTAGGTGCTTCTACATCAGTGTTATTCACCTATCGTTTCCCTCTGATCTTAGGGATAACTAATGGGTAGGGGTAGGTTTAGGGATAGAATAAGGGCTAGGATCAAATTTTCAGACAGGAATGTTGTTCCAGGATCAATAAAATATGTTGACCCAGGAATGTGTCTAACTCAGCAACAATAATTTTTCTGTCTAGAAGATAACTGATTCTTTAAATCTCCTTTGTAAAAGCTTAAAGGACAACTCTGGTGAGAAATGAACCTAGGGGTAGTTAACAGATGGTTACTGAGTAGATCGTTCTTTGGCATGCGATTTCATGAAAATCGAATGTAAAGAGTTTTATCTCTAAAAACAGATTCGCTTATAACGCTTGTCTATAGACAGGGTAGACACAGGGTGATAAAATTAAATCGCTAGTTAATACCACTAAAAAGGCTCAAAACAGCCTCACACTAACACAGTAGCATAATGAGGGTCCCTACATGCAAACCGAAGCATTGAGAACTTTGTAAGAGTACAAACAGTTTAATAAGAAGATACTTTATAAACATAGTGCCTTACGCATTCACGGACAGGCACCATCTTGGAAAACAGTCTCGACGAATCGATCCACGAGCGCTGTTCAAAGTGAGCTGGTCGATAGGAATTAAGTTTGTGAAATGTAATAACATGGACATTTTTATTTTTATTTATTTATTTTCTCTGTTGCGTTCAGTGCTTTCTTCCGGAAACAACGGACCATATGAGATTCCAAGTCACAGTTCATCACTTAGCAGAGCTCTCGTCGCTCGATGAGTCGAGACTGTTTTCCAAGATGGCACCCAGGGGCGTCGGACTGGGGGGATAAAGGGTACTGAGTACCCAGGGCCCAAGGCAATACCCCACCCATTGGTATCATTATGGTATTTGGTAGGGGGGCCCAGCAAGATGATTTGTACCCAGGGCCCAAAATTTGGTGCTACGCCGCTGATGGCACCTGTCCGTGAACCCGTAATGCACTATGTTTATAAAGTGTCTTCTTATTAAACTGTTTGTACTCTTACAAAGTTCTCAATGCTTCGGTTTTCCCTTATTATGCTACTGTGAGGCTATTTTTTAGCTTTGTTAGTGGTATTAACTAGCGATTTAATTTCACTACTCTGTGCCCCATAGACAAGCGCTATAAGCGAATCTGTTTTTAAAGATAAAATTCTTTACATTCGATTTCCATGAAAACGCATCCCAGAGAACGATCTACTCTGTAACCATCTGTTAATTACCCCTAGGTTCATTTCTCACCGGAGTCGTCCTTTAACAAGGCTAAATAGCCCTCACTTTAGATGAGCTCACAAAAATAGCTGAATTAATCATGAATTACAGAATGAATTCATAATGCATTAATTAACACACTTAGTTACTATTACTATATGTTTAAACAATAAGATGCATAACTATGTACTGACAACTCCTAAATAACTGGTTTGTAAATAATTAAATACTTAATTTAGAAATGATAAATTGATAACTAATAAAGTAAAAAAACAAAAACAAAGCACTTACAGCTGTATTCATAAACTGCTTAATGTCTATTAAAGGGCTCATGAGCTGTCTCTTTTAATTTTTTATACTGTTGTCTGAGGTCAACTTATGACGTTTGCATGGTTTTTACATTCAAAAACGATAATGAATAAGTAACATGCTTGTGGTTTTGAGCCTTTCTCATGGAATGCTCTGAAGACTTGGAAGTAAACGCACATTGCTATGATTGAATAAGCTTTTTCTTTGGTTAAGGCGGTGTTTCACCACACTCTGACATAAAAAAAGTTGATTTCTTAATTCATGACCCCTTTTAATGCTTTAGAAATGATGAATTGACTACTTACTAATGCTTAACTAATGATCCATAGCGTGCTGTTATTATGAACGAATGTATGTTTATTTATTTATTTTTTATTTTACACTCTTAGAAGAAAAGGTTATTTCGGCGCTACGTATTTGGAACCCCAAAGACCCTTTTATGCTAAAAGGGTTCTATAATGACAAGAAAGAACCCTTTTGGCACTTAAAAAGGGTTCTATATAGAACACTGCAAAAAAAAAAATGCACTTATCAAAGAAAAAAATGCATTTCTTATCTCAGTAAAAACTCTCTTAATTTTGAGGTATTTTTCCCCAAAATAAGACAATTACTTTTGCTTGTCTAGTAAATACATCTTATTTTAAGAATGTTTAGATGTTTGGACTAGAAACAAGACAAAAATACTAAAGTAATAAAAGTTTTTTTTTTTTTTTTTGCAGTGAACCTTTTAGGGGTTCCAACTAAGTAGCGCCAATAGAACCTTTTAAGGTTCTATATAGAACCTTTTCTTCTAAGATTGTACCTTTATTTAACCAGGTTAATCGGTTGAGAACAGATTCTCATCTGCAACCGCGACCTGGCCAAGATAAGGCACAGAGTACAAGGCGACATGAAATTACACATAACATACCAACATTCAAATACACAATCTTAAATAATTAAGGGTCTCTCCTCTCAACCACTATCAGTGTGCAGCATCCATTGGATGATGTGACAGCAGCCACAGTACAGCAGTGCCAGTGTGCTCACCACACACCGGTGATAGGTGGAGAGGAGAGAGGGTTATAGAGCCAATTCAGTAGATGGGGATTATTAGGAGGCCAGAAAGTCAGTATAGTACATCGAGGCCAAAGAAAGAAGTCATAGTAGCTTTTGATAAACTTAAGTCTCTGAAATCCCAAGAAAATGCTTTATGATGTGATCTCTAATCTGAGGCCCAGGCAATGTAAAAGCAGCCTTGGCAATGTAAAAGCAAACTTTTGCTACCTGGATCAAAGCAAAGAAAGATCTCTCAAGGAGTCATTTTTCTTCAGTATAGAGGAGAAAATGAGTATGTCTACGAGCGAGTGAAAGTCAGGAATGGAGCAAGCACCACTTAAATACTACCAGGTCTTCACAAAGAGAAAACTGACCTATTAGCCTGCTAACTAAACTTATCTGGGCAATTTTTTTATAAAAAAGTTAATGTCAGCATGTAATCGCTACGAGAGAGAGAAAAAAGCACAGATTCCATGATACTGACACATTACCTCCAAAGCCTGTGACATTTGTCTTAGTGAACCACGTGCATTTAATATGCTTGTATGATTCAGATTTAGTCATGTGGGAAAACTAAAGACTGGACCGATTTTCTTGCATAATGCTTGTCTTAATCCAAGTTGTCATAGAAACAAGAACTTACTTGTTTGATGCAACTGAAAACCAGACATTAAGGTCAGGCACACATGGGCACACGCACATACACATACACATACAACATAATGAAGATGCAAATGTATAAACATATACACTTTTGATGGCAATTCAGAAATATAAAATGTGTATAAAAACTTTCATCAAAATAATGTAAGAAAGTATCACAAATCTGAAGTGTAATTTTTGGATGTTTAAATATTTAATTTCAGCATAAGCTGAATCTAAAAATGATGCCAATTCTAATAACCACCCCACAAAGAAATAGGACAGGATGCATTGATCAATGTTCATATGTGAATATAAAAGCCTAATCAAATATAAATACATTTTAATGGGTTACTTTTACAAATTATTTGCTGAACGTTTTGAAGCAGCAATTTTGCCGGAATGAACTTTCACTGAAAGGACAGAAACCTCTTGGGTTTCATTAAAAATATCTTCATTTGAATGAAAGTCTTTTGAGTTTGGAAGGACATAAGGGTGAGTAAATGATCATTTCCATCTAACCCTTTCATACCTTCTTCTCAGAAAAAGATCATTGAATAGCAACATATCCAGATTACCCTGTTTGTTTTAGGAACTAGGCTTAGTTTCCAAGGGGAAGTCATATGATCTGACGAATATGACCTATTCAGTTTATGGAATATGACATCATGACAGCATCACTCTGTTTGTCACTGTTTATATAAAATTGTGAAACCAAGTCTCGGATGCTGGATCTTTATTCTTTTTTTATGTACAAAAATGCTTGTGTGTGGAAATTTGTCAAATCAATGAATAAATTATGAATAGAAATTACATAACAGGAACTATTTCACATTATAAAAGCATAATACAAAATTAGACAAGTAAATGACACTTATCAAAGTATTAGTACATACTACATAACAGTGGAGTGATCATGATGGTCATGATAAAGTTAAATCACAAAAAAAGCATCAGGCTGATAGAGAATTCTCAAGGTAACGGAGTGATCGACCGGCTGCTGTAAGCTGAATGACAGGGGTTTGTTCAGCCGTTTATAAGTGACTCACTATCTAGGGAGCATTTCCTCCAGGTCAGCGACCACGTAAGCCACCACAGCCCAAACAGCGGAACACAGGTTCATCTCCTCTGGGCTTTGGACGGTAATTGTATCACCGTCGCTGTGGTGGAACCAGAAGTACCGCTGGTCTGCAGTGTGCAGGCTGGCGCCTGGGGGGAAAAAACATACAGAATGAACAGAACAGTGAGCAGAGCTGAAATGGTGTGATTCTGTGTTTCACATGTGTGAAAATTCTCCTTTTGCGTTAGAATATTAAAGAGTCTGCTTACGTCTGCTCTTTAAAATAGTTTACCTATCATTTACTCACCCTTATGTTCCAAACAAACATGACCGAGAATGTACTGGTCACTCTTTTCCATGCAATTATATAAAAATTACAAATATTATAAAAAAAATTACAAAATATAACTTAGTTGTGTAAAATGTAAAATATTCTGAAGCCATTTAAAGGTGAACTATATTTTTATAAAATCAGTAAAATATCTAAAAACAACTTGGACCATTGTTATATATTTTGTTCAGTTGTGTACTTACAATATCCCAAATGTTTCCAACTATTTGTAAATCGTAATCGCTATTTTAACCAATGAACTGGGACATGTGAGGGAGTCGCCTGTCAATTGCGTCCTATCTGCGTTATCCTCGGTTTTCCGGTTTTATTTTGCAGAAACACTTTACTCTTACTGCAGTGTGTAACAAGTGTACAGCCGCTGAAGGAACGTACAAAGTAACGTCATAACAACATTTTAAACACACTCAAATGTATCTAATAAACCGAGCTGCGTTACCTCATACTCATGTCCGGAAAAGCGGAAATGGCGCCAGAGACCGTGGCATAATAAAAGTCCCGTTCCTAACAAGGCGCGTGTTTGTGTAACAATCGCTCCAGCAGCCGTGCTCAGCTCCACAACACTCGGTCCTGCTCTGCTTCATACTACAGTAACGTTAATGATTGCATCCATGAACTTGGTTTCTGAGTCCTATATCGATTCTCTTCCACCAACTATGAGGACTGCTCCACATGGCTAAGGAGGGTTAATGAAGGCCTTCTGAAGCAAAGCAGTGCATTTGTGTAAGAAAAATATCCATATTTAAAACTTTATAAAGTAAATTATCTAGCTTCCACCCTGGAGCCGTGTGCAGCATTTATATGATGGATAGATGCATTTTTATGGACTTCAAAAATGAAGCCACACATCACTATCATTATAAAGTTTGGAAGAGCCAGGACTTTTTTTAATATAACTGACTTGAGGGTGAGTAAATCATGGGCCAATTTTCATTTTTGGATGAACTATCCATTTAAATTCATCTTAGTGTCAATGGGATGTGATGTTTTCTTGTACTATAGTACGGTGATGACTCATTGGTGTCTCATAATTATTCCTGAGACTGCATGTCCTTATCCTATGAGAAGACACCTCGCTTAATATGGCAGAACGTGTTATTTGACAGGAACTTTAAACAGTGAGAGTACATACGAGCTGATTTAATGAATTAAAAACGAGTGTTTGTTTTAGCTTTGTAAGAGTTTCTGCTTTGCACAAGTTCTCCTCAAACATGATTCGTCCACATTCATGTAACCTATCTTTTTGGCCCTTTAAACCAACCAAGCAGCATATAAAAAGCAGGAAAATACGTTATCACAGATGCAATAGCATGTTCATATTAGTGCTGTCAAATTGATTTACGTGAAGTTCATGTTTACATAATATATGTGTGTATACTGTGTATAATTGCACACATACAGTGCATCCGGACAGTATTCACAGCACTTCACTTTTTCCACAATTTGTTATGTTACAGCCTTATTCTAAAATGGATTAAATTCATTATTTTTCCTCAAAATTCTACAAACAATACCCCATATTGACAACATGAAAGATTAAAACACAAAACAAATCACATGTACGTAAGCTTTCACAGTATTTGCCATGAAACTCAAAATTGAGCTCAGGTGCATCCTGTTTCCACTGATCGTCTTTGAGATGTTTCTACTTCTTGACTGGAGTCCACCTGTGGTAAATTTAGTTAATTGGACATGATTTGTAAAGGCACACACCTGTCTATATAAGGTCCCACAGTTAACCATGCAAGTCAGAGGATAAACCAAGCCATGAAGTACAAGAAATTGTCTGTAGACCTCTGAAACAGGATTGTACAAGAAAAGTTCTGCGGCATTGAAGGTCTCAATGAGCACAGTGGACTCCATCATCCATAAATGGAAGAATTTGGAACCAACAGGACTCTTCCTAGAGCTGGCCGCCTAGCCAAACTGAGCGATCAGGGGAAAAGGGCCTTAGTCAGGGAAGTGACAAAGAACCCAAAGGTTACTCTGACAGAGCTCCAGCATTTATTTGTGGAGAGAGGAGAACCTTCCAGAAGAACAACCATCTCTTCAGCACTCAACCAATCAGGCTAGTATGGCCCAGTGGCCAGACGGAAACCACTCCTCAGTAAAAGTTTAACCATGAGAAACTAAATTATCTGGTCTGATGAAACAAAGATTGAACTATTTGGCCTGAATGGCAAGCATCATGTCTGAAGGAAATCAGGCACCACTCATCATATAGCCACTACATCCCTTCAGTGAAGCAGGTGGTGGCAGCATCATGCAGTGGCAGGAACTGGGAGACTAATCGGTGTAAAGCTAGGAACACACCAAGCCGACGCCGATCAACTAGTGGCGACGAAAGCAAACTGCTGAGTCGGCTCACGTTGGCTCACGTCGGCAGCGTCTTGGGTCCAAAGCGATCCAAAGTTGCCCTGACACACCAAGCCGACGCTCGACATCCGACGGCCAATAGCGCGTCCGTTCTGCGCCTGCGTAAGAGGAAATACCTTTCCGTTCCAGCTGGTGGCAGTAGTCTGTTTTCGTTATTCGAAGCCGGAAACCGGAAGAGCTATAAAGATATCAGCTGTCGTTTTCGTTTCCCCACACAGACGGACGGATTCGTGCATTTCAGAACGTTGCAAATGGCATTGCCGTTGTCAGCCCTTGGTCTTTTACTTGTGGAAGAGGAAAGGTAGAAGCGGACGCGAAAAATACGAGGAACGCTCACTAAATGGGTGAAACCATGGATACCCGAAGTCAAAATGTGAAACCATAGATTATTACACTTGTTCACCTATCAATGAACCATAACAATAACGGCATAGCTCAAACAACACCCTGCAAATTGGCTCATTCAGATGCATTGTGGAAGTTAATGTGACAAAATCTGAACAATGGCCACTTACCCAAAGGATTGTTAAAATAAATATATGTGTATGACGCATTCTGATTTACAGCAAATTATGTTTGTGACAATGCTTGGTGCTAGTTCAATGAATTATGACAGAATTTGTATATATTTTTTTCATTGGAAACATGCCTATGGTGACATTTCTTCAAAATGATATCATGCTGCTTCTTGCACATCACAACAGCAGTTTGGAAATGAAATCTCCAGTGGCACAGAAATGTTAATGAAAATAATGTAACACTAAACCATACACTGAACTTAACTGACAGTAACCATGCTATTAGTTTACAGATATTGCACTTTGATAACATTGTATTGTGGAAGTAACACATTATGAAAATATGTCTCTATTAATTGAAAATCTATTTATTCTTAAATTAAAACATCAATACAGATGTGTTTATTGTGTTTATTTACCCTGCTAGTTAGATGTCAAATTGCAAAATAAGGGTTAGAATTCTGCATCATCTTGTGTCTTGTGATCCTTTTTACATAAAGAACTGTGAATGCAAGTACCCAAAGTCAAAGTTTTTTATTTTTCAATGTTCAGTACAATGGGCACAAATAGCTATATAGAGAATAGCTATAAAAGTAGCTATATAGGTAGATTCAGCCAAGGGTGTACTGGGCCATAGCTCAGCTCCTCACGGGTGCCAATCCAGGTGTCACTGTTGGTACCATCTGAGGGTAAACAGGATTCACTTTCAGACAAAGATTCCTTAAAGACACAATCAAAATGTGAACAATGTGATACAATAGATTCTTACACTTGTTCACCTATAACCCATAACAATAACAGGGCATAGCTAAAACAATACCCTGCAAATTGGCTAAATGGATCTATTCAGATGCACATTGTGGAAGTTGATTTGTTGAATTACTTGTAAATAGACCCATCTGAACATTCATTGGCCACTTTACCAAAAGCAAAATGTTCATTTGTTCAAATGGAAAGAAAAAATAAATAAAATAAATTATACACACACACACATATGTGTGTGTGTGTGTGTGTGTATGTGTGTGTGTGTGTGTACCCTGATAGTTAGATTTGAGGTGCACTCCTTCCTTTTTGTGTGAGGTTCTAGAAACTGCAGGTGGGTCTTCTGAGCTCCAGAACTTCCTGAGGGTCCATGTTTCTTGTAACACATGTACTGGGTTCGCAATGAATCCCACCGCTTCTTGAGCTCTTTCTCTGAGGAAAAAAATAAATAAAAAAACAATACGCTGAGTTATGTCAATTTCATGGCTATTGTAATGTTCATTTTTGTTCTACTTTTAACTGGATGTATTCTGGATGACAGCATTTTTTTTTTACAGTCGCTAGAACACATTTCTCAATACATTAAGGTCCCTTTTGCAAAACTCTCCACACAGTTAGTACAACCGAAATATATGAGGGCTAAACTGTGGATTTATCATTGCTTTTGGACATGAAGACATGCATTAAGTGTTTTGATATCTTTAGTGCGTTTTGAATGTGAAATTAACTGCTGTGCAAAGATGAAAGTTGCACACAACAATCTAACATGCAGTTTTTTTTTAATATGGACTACTGAAGAAGAAAAAACTATTGCAAAAAAGGAAATCTTACCTGACATGACAACTTTATTTGCGATCTCACGCCACAGTTCTGCTTTCGCCACACAGTTGACATAACGTTAACATTTTCCCGTAGTGTGATACTAAGCTGGCCTTTGCTGGATCATGCTGATCAGTTTGTCTTCACTTGCCTCGGTCTACACAGCCATATATATTAACATGTGTTAACATGTATCGGAATGAGGAATATAATCAAATGAGACGAGACCTTTCTTTTACTGTCTATGGAGGAGACCGGCGTTCTGTGTTCCCTCTTGACTCTGTCGTTTACTTGCTTCGTCACTTCCGTTTTATTTTCTCGTGCACTGGTTCGCTAGCTGAACAGCAAATCAGAACGATCATTTGTCCCGACTGACCGACATGCGGCGACGCCGATTTAACATGTCGAATCGGCTGAAAAACAGCCGACGAGGACCAACGCCAGCCGACGCCGTGGAACTGTGTGGAACACACCGAGGAAACTTAGTTGGCCGACGCACAAAAACTGCCCGACGGCCGACCGTCGGCTTGGTGTGTTCCGGCCTTAAGACTGTGAGAAAAAAACTAGCAATGCCAAAATGTCTAATCGAGGAACAAGGACTCTCTGAGAAAACAAAGGAAATTAACATCTGAACTGTCCCTGCACCATTTGAGACACAAGTCTCACCTCAGTATCATCTAATCTATATCTTTCTCTGTTGACCCCCTCTCCCCCAACTCCTACTCCCTGTCATGATGTGATCACTGAAAATACACCCAAAATCTCTTTGTTACAATGTCAATCCTCACAATACAGTATTATATGTGTTTGATATAACTGGAAATATCTCAGTGCGACTGGTAGAAATATCTCAACTCCTCAGAAGTAAAGGAGAACATAATAACGGTTTTAAGAGTTTAGGGAGATCTTGCCTTAGTATGGTGGGTGTAGCTTTCAGCCATTTGGTCTTTTATCAATACAGGTCTGTGGGACAGTGATTACATTTAAATTCCATTGTTAAAAGGATAGTTCACCCAAAGAAATGAAAATTAGATTTGTATCTGCTTACCCCCAGGGCATCCAAGATGTAGGCATGAGACCCCTTTGATATGCATTATACAAGCAACGGTTGGAGTTAAAAATCATAATTTGTGTTCTACTGAAGAAACAAACACACCTACATCTTGGATGCCCTGGGGGTAAGCAGATAAACATAAAATTTTGATTTTTGGGTGAACTATCCCTTTTAAAAATGTTTCCATTTGAATGTTTCTGTTTGGTATTTAAGGGAATGTTACAAAGAGATCAGGGCTCGATACTGTAATCAGGTCAGCTCGTAATGATGGATGTCTTAAGATAACCCAGCATTATGTAATCTTCAGAAGTAAGGTATTTATTTCATTCTTTACTTCAGAGTATGTTATGTTATTTATGGATTACCTTTGAATTGACTATGTAATTGGCATTATACATTTACCTGACTGTTAATAAATTGTTCTGACTTGCTCTGGAATTATTCAGGTTATGAATGAGTATAATTTCAACAAAGGGTTAAACAGAATAATTAAATGTGTGGTTAATTATAAAGTATAAATGAGCAAATAAACAATTGGCATTCTAACCTAAATTCGAAATTATGATTAAATGGAGTCAGATAAAGAGGAATTGGAATAAAATCCCTTTGCCCAGTTGAAAAGACCAAACACGCAGCGACCTTCAACCGCCAGTCGTTAGCCTCCATTGGGATGATTTGGCCGGGCCTTACATCAGGATAGAGGGAAAGACGAATGCAGCAATGTACAGAGACATCCTTGATGAAAATCTGCTTTAGAGCACTCTGGACCTCAGATTGGGGTGAAGGTTCATATTCCAACATATTCCAACAGGACAACAACCCAAAGCACACAGCCAAGATAACAAAGGAGTGACTACGGGACAACTCAGTGAATGACCCTGAGTGTCAGAGATTGAACATCTTTGGAGAGATCTGAAAATGACCTACGCTCTCCATCTGAAGGAGCTTGTGAGGTCCTGCCAAATAGAATGGGAAAAACTGCCCAAAATAGGTGTGCCAAGCTTGTAGCATCATACTCAAAAATACTTCATGATTTAATTGTACATGTGATTTATTTATTTATTTATTTTAATAATTGTCCAACGATTTCAATTAAACTTCATTCACGTTATCATTATGGGGTATGGTTTTAGATTTGAGAAAATAATAAATGTAATCAATTTTAGAATAAGGCTGTAACATAAAATGTGGAAAAAGTAAAGCGCTGTAAATACTTTGCGGATACATACAATAATTATTATGTATATATAAATACACATGCATGTATATTTTAAAGGGGTGGTTCCTCAGGTTTTTTTTAGGCTTGGTTGTGTTTATGGGACGCAGTATAACACGTTTTACAGTTTTTTTTTATTTGCTTAGGTACTATTTTGCATAACCTGATGTGATGCTTTCATTCATTTGCACATATTTTCACTCAAAATAATCATTGTTTCAAATACAAGATTTATTGTAATATGTAATGAGAACATTTGGTTTAATCACCGAAACAGCTGTATGATCTTCTTTCAATTTAGTACTTTTAACAATAAGTTCATGCAACAGCAAACAATGCAAGATACATGTTTCAAATTGCAGTAACACATGCTTGATCGATTGACCAATCAGAAGTATTTCACAGAGCCGAGTAATATATATATATATATATATATATATATATATATATATATATATATATATATATATATATATATATATATATATATATATGATATTTTTCTTATATTTGACCTTTATTCCACGCCGCTGTCTATACTTTCCTTTGAACGGCTCGTTTGCTTTCTGCTTCAATGAAGCCCATCCCTCCGAAAAACATAATGGTCTTATATTGGTTAGATGGCCAAATGTAGTTTGATGTATTTTTATTGGCTGAAGTGCCAAGCACAGGTTGTCCAGAAACGCCACACCCCTTACCATTACGGGCAGAAGTCACATCTGTGGTGACTAGCAAGGGTTTAGAATGTCACCAACCCAGGAAGAAGCTTGTTTTAGTCCAAACCGGCCGTTTTTGAAGGCAATAAACTGCCATAACTTTAAAAGACAATATCTCCGTTTGCATTGAACTTTCAGCGCTGCAACTTTGCATATACTGTTTATACTCAAGCAGCAACATTACACACTAACTAAAGTTAAAAAAGTTAAATCGCATGCAACCACCCCTTTAAGAATTTTTAAAAATATTTATATATACATGAGTGTATATTTTATATACATAATAATTATACAGAGTACACACATCTTAATTATGTAATATTAATATTATGTAAACAAACTTTTATTTTAGATGTGATTAAACGCGATTCATTGATTTATATATATATTATATATATATATATATATATATATATATATATATATATATATATATATATATATATATATATATATACAGTCTTGTTCAAAATAATAGCAGTACAATGTGACTAACCAGAATAATCAAGGTTTTTAGTATATTTTTTTATTGCTACGTGGCAAACAAGTTACCAGTAGGTTCAGTAGATTGTCAGAAAACAAACAAGACCCAGCATTCATGATATGCACGCTCTTAAGGCTGTGCAATTGGGCAATTAGTTGAAAGGGGTGTGTTCAAAAAAATAGCAGTGTCTACCTTTGACTGTACAAACTCAAAACTATTTTGTACAAACATTTTTTGCTTGACATCTGTGTGGCATGGAGTCAACCAACTTGTGGCACCTCTCAGCTGTTATTCCACTCCATGATTCTTTAACAACATTCCACAATTCATTCACATTTCTTGGTTTTGCTTCAGAAACAGCATTTTTGATATCACCCCACAAGTTCTCAATTGGATTAAGGTCTGGAGATTGGGCTGGCCACTCCATAACATTAATTTTGTTGGTTTGGAACCAAGACTTTGCCCGTTTACTAGTGTGTTTTGGGTCATTGTCTTGTTGAAACAACCGTTTCAAGGGCATGTCCTCTTCAGCATAGGACAACATGACCTCTTCAAGTATTTTAACATATGCAAACTGATCCATGATCCCTGGTATGCGATAAATAGGCCCAACACCATAGTAGGAGAAACATGCCCATATCATGATGCTTGCACCTCCATGCTTCACTGTCTTCACTGTGTACTGTGGCTTGAATTCAGAGTTTGGGGGTAGTCTCACAAACTGCCTGTGGCCCTTGGACCCAAAAAGAACAATTTTACTCTCATCAGTCCACAAAATGTTCCTCCATTTCTCTTTAGGCCAGTTGATGTGTTCTTTGGCAAATTGTAACCTCTTCTGCACATGCCTTTTTTTTAACAGAGGGACTTTGCGGGGGATTCTTGAAAATAGATTAGCTTCACACAGACGTCTTCTAACTGTCACAGTACTTACAGGTAACTCCAGACTGTCTTTGATCATCCTGGAGGTGATCATTGGCTGAGCCTTTGCCATTCTGGTTATTCTTCTATCCATTTTGATGGTTGTCTTCCGTTTTCTTCCACGTCTCTCTGGTTTTGCTCTCCATTTTAAGGCATTGGAGATCATTTTAGCTGAACAGCCTATCATTTTTTGCACCTCTTTATAGGTTTTCCCCTCTATAATCAACTTTTTAATCAAAGTACGCTGTTCTTCTGAACAATGTCTTGAACGACCCATTTTCCTCAGCTTTCAAATGCATGTTCAACAAGTGTTGGCTTCATCCTTAAATAGGGGCCACCTGATTCACACCTGTTTCTTCACAAAATTGATGACCTCAGTGATTGAATGCCACACTGCTATTTTTTTTTAACACACCCCTTTCAACTAATTCAACTAATTGCCCAATTGCACAGCCTTAAGAGCGTGCATATCATGAATGCTGGGTCTTGTTTGTTTTCTGGCAATCTACTGAACCTACTGGTAACTTGTTTGCCACGTAGCAATAAAAAATATACTAAAAACCTTGATTATTCTGGTTAGTCACATTGTACTGCTATTATTTTGAACAAGACTGTATATGTATATATATATATATATATATATATATATATATATATATATATATATATATATATTTGATACAGAGAACAAATGCGAATGTCACAGGGATATGCACGGTATTTGTGTAATTTACGGAAAACCATGTGTATGTTGTGTTACGTGTAATGGTATTTGTGGAAACTTTGATGGTTTCAGCAAAATAAAATGAAAGATTTAGCGTAAGTTTTGCCAGGGAGATTTAATGTTACGTCAAGGGTCACTTTCAGACCAAACCAATCACGTCCTGATCCATAGAGTATAAAAGAAGGTCACTTACACATGTCTGAGTTCGCAGATGCTGACGCCGACATTTACAACCAACCTCCCCACCACCACCAGAATGGTCCCTGGCTATACCTCCCGGGGGTTGCCTGCACCCTGGCCTTCATCTTCAGGCAGGATATGCAGAGTCTGTTACCCTCGAAACAAAAGCTAAGGACGGGGCCTACGCCTAATTATCATACTTGCTGGACTATCAATACTTTTGTCTGGCTTCCGAATATTTCTGGTAGAAATGGTCTGAACAGGTTTGCCAGGACTGTGCAACAAAGCTAGCAATGACCAGTCAAATGTAGCCCAAAAAAGCCCATGCCATTTTCCCCATCGGGCGACCAAATTCTCCACTGATTTTGTACATCTGGGGAATGTTTTGGGGGTGTTGGAGCACAGAAATCATACTTACAGGGGTGAAAATAAAAAAATGTTTACCCGCGGCAACAACTTAAAGCCACACTGTGTGATATTTTCCCTCATCTAGCGGTGAAAAGACCATCCAGTGAATATTAGTTTCTGTTCCTCTCAATTCCGAACTCCTACGGTGGCCGATTTAGTCCAAGATTAACAAGGTCTAACATGGCTTCCAGTTAGACCTCGTCCATGAGTGCCATCGAGTGTTAAAAAGCGAAAGGCGAAGCTTGAATTTATGGGTATGTCCCTCTTTGGCTAATGTACTTTCAAGATGGAGGGGCAACATGGCGACCAGCATTCGAACCCCTCACCTGTATGTATTTTCAATGGCATATTATAAACTTACAGGAATACTTTATTACTTGAAAGAATTAAATATACATTAATGAGCACATATATTTTTGAAAGAACTAAGTGTTTTTAGCTAAGAATAAACTAAAACAGTTACACAGTGTAGCTTTAAGAGCAGCACAATTTCACAGGAAAACCGCAGACTTGGCAACACTGGATCTGAATCAGAAGCTGCTGCTGTGTTGTCAGTCTCCCCTCATCCCCTTCTACTCTGCAGCTCACCAACCTCGATTTTGTAGCATTTTTCAAAACTCTGAAGAACTGACTACTGCTGAAACGGGGTTTCATGACCCTTTAAAAGCACCTTTCGCCAACACTATTTAGGTGTAACATATTTTTCCAGAAAATACACTGTTATATTTCATATTACGAGTTAATTTAGATGGATTTGGACCTCAGTTTACTGTTTAAGTGGTTGTTGTTGAAAATTGGTGGAGAAGATTATCTTTTTTTTTTTTGTTTCTCACAGAAATTTATCGTATGGCTTTCGAGAAAACTAAACATAAACCAATTTTATGATTAATTTTGGAGCTCTTGTGTCTTTTTTGAAAGCTCCAAACCCCATTCATAGTAAATGCATGAAAAAAAGTCTTCAGAAATGTTGTTTCCCTGAAGAAGGAAAGTCAAGTTTCAAACGACCTGGTGAGCAAATTACCACTCATTTTTGTGCCATTACAGAATGACTGCAAGCATTTTCTTTCTGTTTTTATATTTGTAGGCCTTGATCCAAGTGATGCTGATGAAAAGCTGACCATGCCAGTGACTCATTAACACAGCATCACTCATGCATAATAATTTTTAGATCAGTGTGACATAAACATTCACCAAACACGATTGCTATAACCCACTGCAGGCTTCATTCTCTTTGTTTGGAGGGCCAATAGAACATTGAGGAAAAAGAATCCAGCATGCATGTGGTTGCAGTTAAAGCCTGTTTGCCTGCCATCTTTTTCTGTACTGATCCCATATGTGAACAGCACCAGCCACAAGATTCTTTATTCCCTTGGAAATACAGGGACAGAGTTTTGTTTGACCTTAGAAGGGTGCTTGGTGAAGCATTGCTTATTCTCTGCCATAGAATCAATAGAGTGAGGTGTACTGTGCAATGCACGTTACAGGGACAATTTTAAAGGGCAGTGAAAGAAAAAAAAAAAAAAAAAAAACACTGCACAGGGTTGAGCCTATTTCCCAACAAACCTCAAATGTAAACACAACTCAGTGATGTTTTTAAAATGTGCATTTGGTTAAATATTTAAAGTACACTCAGTAATGTTTGTGTATGTTGTGCTGTCAAATATGGATCTGTCTGTCTGTCTATCTATTTATTGTTCAAGTTTATAAAAGTTTTCAAAAGTAAATACGTCTATTTAGCAAGGACACTTTCCTTACATTGTAAAATAAAATGTTATTTTAAACAAATGCTCTTTCTTTTCTTTTCATCAAAGAATCCTGAATAAAATGTTACACAGTTTCCACAAAAAATATTAAGCAACACAACCATTTTTAACTGCATGGTATTATTACAGTAAAATACTGTAAAGATGACTGTAAATAACTAAATTCACAGCTGCTCTTGTTTTGGTCCTTTTTCATGCGTGCTGGAATTTTTTCAGGTGTGCTGGATTTTTACAGTATAATTGTATTTTTTAGTGTAGATTTACTGTAAAGTTATTGCAAATGTTACAGTATTTTTTTATAGTGTGCTTTATTAATAAGAAAAGTTTGAGTAATAAATCAGCATATTTAAATGATTTCTAAAGGATTGTAAGACAATTCTGAAAATTCAGTGCAGTGTGTAAATTTTACCGCCATCTAGCAGTGAGGTTGTGAATTGCAATCACCCACCGCTCACCCTTCCCTTTCGAAGAACATAGAGAAGCTACAGTGGTCAACACAGGAACAAAATGTTGTTGTCCGATAGAGCAGAGAATGACAAGCCCTCTGTAGAGAAGTTTGTCCATTTAGAGCCACTGTAGAAAGATCACGCCGCAAAATAGCGATTTCACTGTGAGGGGGCCCGTGGTGTATGTAGATAGAAATGGCTCATTCTGTAATTTCTGTCAAAAGATTCTCATAAATACTACACAATGCACCTTTAAAGTTGAAACAGTTATTTTAAATCTGAATATTTCACAATATTACTAATTTAGCTCAAATAAATGCAGCTGAGACTTCTGTTGCATGTTTGGTCTTTTTTTGTTGTGTTTATAGTTACCCTTATACCCATATAGTTACCCTTGTTAGTTTAGTTCTGTCAGCTGTCTTTAGTTAATTATCATCTGTGTCACCTGTCCTCCTGGTTATGTCTGTTAGTGTCTGTTAGTGTCTCGTTACTATCAGTGTTTGCATTTAAGTTCCTCCTCGTTCAGTCAGTCTTGAGGAGACCGAGTCCATCAACACCTCTAATGCTTCAATCCTGTAGCTCATCTTGCTCCACATCTAACTCATTCACTTACATTAGATAGATTAGATGTTTGTTCACGGCGTTTTCTGTTCTGAGTCTGATTTGAATAAAGCCCATTTCGTTTGGAAGTCTTGGATCTCCTCTTCTCTGCTGCATCCGACACCCATAACAACTTCTTCCTAAAATTTTGAACAGTATCAGCCTTTATGCATTGATACATTGATTTGTATCAATCTTTTATTATGATTTTTACAGTACTTCAACCCAAAATAATGAACTGAATTGGAATCTATGGAATTTTCAACTTAAAAGGTTAGGTTGCCCAAAAATAAAAATTAGCCCATAAAATGATTAGCCCATAATCTATAACTTTATAGAATATAGAATAACTTTATAGACTAAAATAATGCATACCGCTGGCTGTCGGAAGCTAGTTATTTTAGTCTATAAAGTTTTAAATATGGATATTTTTCTTACACAAACACATCACTTTGCTTCAGAAGGCCTTTATTAACCCACAGAGCCGTGTGGAGCAGTTTTATGATAGATAGATGCACTTTTATGTCACTGCCATTATTAAGTTAAAAAAAAGAGCCAGGACTTTTTGAATATAACTCCAATTTTATTCATCTGAAAGAAGAATGTGATATACACCTAGGACGACTTGAGGGTGAGTAAATCATGGGCTAATTTTCATTTTTGGGTGAACTAACCCTTTAATTCTGAATGGTGCACAAACCTGGTGCTGAAAATATTACTGCACCTTTAATGCTTAAGAAAAATGCTCACAATACGTCATTGTATTATCAGTCCATTCTACAACATCCAGCAGCAAATACAATCCATATCAGGCTCCATTTCTGAGTTGGTAAACTGCCATGACTGTAACAGAAACCATCTTAACTTACAACTTTAAACTTGAGAGGAGCTGTTTTTGAAAAGAGATGCCAAGATTTAATGTTTGAGTTCACAGCTTTGTCAAGGGGAAAAACTACAGAGCAACTTGTCATTACACACCAAATGCAGCACAACATCTTCAGTTGTTGGAAAAGATAAAAAAAAAAAACCTTCTAAAGTTGCTCTGTGGCTGTTTAGACAGCTGTGTGGATGATTCATTTGTTTAACGTGTTGGCTTTAAACTTTAGTGGAATTTCACCATACATTTCTACATGCCTCCAGCTGTGTTCATTTTCCCTTCAGTGATGTCATATTCAATTCATCTGATAACTGTGTGCAGTGGGAGAAAAAAAAAAACATCCTCTTGTGTGCCACAATTCATTGGTGGTTAAAGCAATCAAACTGGTGACTATAGACATTATGAGATTTATCCCATCTTATGCACAATAATTTAATATAATGATGGGAGAATGCAGCACAGCTGCCATGCGTGACTTCACAAGAGCTAAAGAGTGCTTATACAGTAAAGTCCCAGTAAAGTCCCAGAGTCTGAGACCATATGGTAATGGATATGAAAATGTTAATATGTTTGGTCTTGCTGGAATAGATCTGATACGCTGCTGCTGCTATTGATTATTGTTGCTGCTGCAGAGCATGTATGGACTTACTACTGCCAATACATCCATGACACATTGTTGTCAGCAAGTAAGACATGCTGCTGCTGCATAATACCATACATGAATCAGCCATAGCAGATCTATTCAGGTGGAGCTGGGGAAGATGAAGAGTTTCCGAAAGCACGCTGCAAACTGCTACAGCAAATAAGGCTGTGGCGGTGGCAATTTTTTCCACCACAGTGGTCTAGGTCTGTGCCGGTGAACGTGAAACTTTTTTTCGTGGATATTATGACACGAGTGAAGCACAACGCTTTTACAAAATAAATAATAGGTCCATAGTTAAATGTTACCTCGCAGCCATGGAAACATAACATTCATGCCAAACGAGAGAGGTAGACATTGTGAGGTGAGCCAAATTTAAGCTTTGCTTTTTGCGATCTGGTAACCCGATTTTCCATGAATTTAACAATAGGCTTACCCCATTTTATTCTACTGGACTTTTGGAATCTCTTATTTATTTTCCCAAATCTTGAGAGACATAAATGAAGTATCTCGTTCAGCATGAATATTATGTTTCCATGGCTGCGAACCTATTTTGTAAATAAAGCGCTGTGCTTCACTCGTGTCATAATATTCACGTAAAACAGCATTCACATACAAACAATAAAAAAGGACAGATCACCATCTAGAGCAAGGGTCTACAACCCTGCTCCTGGAGAGCTACCATCCAGCAGAGTTCAGCTCGGTTGAGTTCCAACCCTAATCTAACACATCTGAAGCAGCTAATCAAGGTGTCTAGGGTTACATGAAAATTACAGGCACGTGTGTTGAAGCAGGGTTGGAACTGAAGCAGGCTGACCACCCATCCCGCATTTTGCGTGACAGTCCCGAGATCGGGAGCTGTTCTGCATTTCGGTTATGTCTGTATTATTTTTTTCATCCTTGAAATTGCAATAATACCACAATAAGAAATATAATAAAAACGGACTGGTATTTAAAAATTGCAGCTGTCATGTTCTAGCTGTGAAATTAACAAACCAATCATAGAGAGGTATTGCTGCTGATGACAACTGAGTGGACAGTGCAAAGAAAGTGCGGGCCTCATCAAAGACACCAGCAAGGATTTCCTCTCACACTGAATAAGAACCTCAAGAGCTGCTCAAAGCTGCCCAAATAGTTGACTTAAAGCATGGGTCTCAGTTTCGCTGCCCGCAGGCCTATGATATTTTGTGGCCCCCTACTTAACATCAAAGTTTAGTGTTAGTGCGGCCCGCACGTTGTTCTGAAATGTACCTTTTTGCTGAGTCGTTGTGAGTGCAGTGCCTAACACTTTTATTTTCAGAAATGCAAGCTGCCTCACTTTGTGTGTGTGTGTGTGTGTGTGTGTGTGTGTGTGTGTGTGTGTGTGTGTGTGTGTGTGTGTGTGTGTGTGTGTGTGTGTCTGGTGTGTGTGTGTGTGTGTGTGTGTGTGTGTGTGTGTGTATGAATTGGCTTGGTCCTCCCTCGTGCAGTATAATTGTTTGTAACTGCTTGATTGACACAAACAGAATGTGAGGCTGATCAGACAGTTGAACCCAATGTGGTCTAACTAGCGCTCATCAATGTCAAAATGATTGAGATGAAATCAAAAAACAAAATGCACACAAACGTGTCCCTGCTTTGATATACAATCACTGATGAACATCATTGAAAAAAAACTATATGAGGGCAAATTACAACTGTGTCAAAATTCGGATTAGGAATGTTTTCAAAATTACTACCAACAGACCACTAGGAATTAAAATATTCAAAACAGCAGATCTATGTATTTATTCGCTAATACGAAGAGCTGAAAATCTAGAGCTAAATCTAGAGCTAAATCTCGGGCTGAATAATATATTTAAAGCAAATTAATGAAAATATTGTTTGCATATAGTCCCAACCGGACTATATGCAAACAATAAATGATTATTTCCCAACTAGAATTAGACCTAGAATTTCGTTCACTCTTTATGCTTTATAAAAAATAAAATTGGTCCTCCCCCAAATGTTCAAGACATGGCTACGGCCTTGCTTTGAAATAGTCTATTATTTTAATACATTAATTTCTATAGACTATATTAAAAAAACAAAAATAGTCTGCTCTTCAGATATGCAAGCTTTTTTGTGGAATACTTGATACGGCTCAGCCTAACCCAGACTCTACCTCCCCTGATTTAAAGCATGGAGTCATCCATCCTCATGGCAAATATTTCCATCGAACATGTGCCGATCCCATGGATGTTTGAGCGCCACCCACAGAAATGTTCTAGCGCCTACGGAAAAACATGAGAACCAATAAAACCAATAAAAATTGGATTGCAACTTTCTTCTCACGTTAATAGTTAATATAAGAAGGTTTCTAGGATGTTATTGTAATTACAAATGTCAAGAGTGGCGCAAGTAGGAGACACATATTATCTTGCTCATGTGCAGGCTCAAACTTTGTCCTCTTGCATATGCACTTATGAGTCTTCGGGATTTAATGTTTAAATCAAATGCAAGGTAATTTGTCAGACTGACCATACTGAGTACAAATGGTCAGATGTTGTCATGGATCATCCAATCATTAATCTTTCATTTAAACTTTTTACTCAAGTTTTATGCTGAAGAAAAAAAAAACAAGGTGTAAGGTGTATGTACTATTGACAGTTCACCAGCATCCATGGTTGCAATACCCTGTGTTTTGGGTTTCTCAGAGCAGAAGTCGTCATAGTTGGGTTAACTTTTATAGCAGTGAATGAGAGAATACATTAAATATATTTTAGTGTCCCCATTTGCTCAGATAGCAAAAGAATAACGCAACAATAGTGACCTTTTAAAAAAGAGGGAACAAATAGGTTGAGATTGATAACAGCAGTGAAAAGAGAGAAAGATGTTATTTTTACCTTCACTCCCATAGACACTGTATTAGAAACACAATCACAGCAGCGGTAAGTAGATTTTTGTAATTTGATGCAAAAGTAATATAATACAAACTCTTAGTGTTAAAGGAATTTAAAAAAGATGACTGTTAAACTGCATCATCACAGTCTGTGAAAAGGGTCCATTGGGTAATTTGGCAGTGGGCAGGTGTGAAGGCTAAGGCCACACATATATGTAGGCTATATATTTATTTTGAATTGTTATTGTTTGACTTTTTTTTCCCCTCTTTATTTTCATATATTGTATTTATTTTTTTGTGTATATTTGGTAGTACATTCTCATTGTGTTGGTTTTGTAAGATTGTTTTTGTTCTATTTATTCTTATGTATTGTTTTGTTAAAATCCTAACCAAATGGTTGTACTAGCTGGTGTGCGCATTTAAGATCTAAAAAGGAGATAGCGGCAATTCATGACTAGAGTACACGCTAGAGAATGAATAAATTCCTCTAGACAAAGCTATGAGTTTAACACATTCATTTTATTTTGTTTGAGTTGTTTCCTTACCCGAGGTTTCGCCGAAGCCCATGACTGCAGCATGGAGCGAAGATCGGACTAAACGGATGTGCCGTTTCCGGAAACCTTTTATTATTATTTTGGGGAATTATGGGAAATGTAGGGTTTGGTTTAATATGTGTCTGGATCATTTGTTGATCTTGTTCATTTGAATGGATATATTTTTGTGTATAATATTTTGTGTATATTTATTTTTATTATTACTTTATGGTGCATGTGAGTTTTCATTTGTTTCTGGAGTTTATTTATGTGAATATTCTTTTTCAAAACGTAAAACCATGAAAAGAGACATTTGTGAGACCCTTGGGTAAGGCAATGGTTTGGTCTAACTTCTTAAAAATGAGTTTGGTTTCGATGGTGAGTCAGTTCTGGTAAGGGATCCCGGTCGTATAACATCAGAGACCCAGAGCTCACTTTGTACACATACTTTTGTATAAGTTATTTGTTTTTTCCCCTTGAATAAACCAAGATTTTTGTTTACTTGACGAATGCCTCCTGGAAAGTTTTTGGAAGAACCCGACAGCAGGATAGCACAGACCAAAATAAAAACAGACATTCTGACACGGAACTGACATTTCAAAACCGAATAACTGGCTGTAGCGTTGTTTTTCAGACAAACGAGAAACTTCCTAAATAATTTCCTAAATATCTGCAAACATACAGTATTATCATATTTTTATGCTTTAGTGCAGTCACTTATGCAGACAAAATTACAGCACCTTTAAATAAATAATTATAATTAAAAAGTGGTCCTAGAATTTTAATACTGTGTTAAGCCAGAAAGGTAGAGAAGACACATCTAATTCTACAACAAACATATTTTTCTTTGGAAATATTAAAGATACTGTTCACGTTTGTTATTTTAAGAGAGATAAAAAAGATCAATAGTCATAAAAAGTGCTGCCTGTTTTCTGAGTATGAAAATATTAAATGATACAGTACATTGCACCTCTCCGAAATCTGCTCCTGGGGGTTAACTATGAGAGCCTACTTTGCTTCACTTCTGCCAAGAATTCTAAGATTTTCAGAGCTAATTTCACAGATCATTGGCTGACCTCAAACAATTAATGCAGTTCTTACAGTCATTAGACTGCTGAAGTCCCTTGCAGTTTGTATGAGGCTGTCTATTCAGTAAGATATTTTAAATGTTTTGAAAGAACTCTTTTATACTCACCAAGATTGAATATATTTGTTTCATTATGAAATACTATTGCAATTCAGAATAACTGGCTTCTATTTATTATTGAATTTTTAGCAGCCCTTACCAGTGTGGATGGTAACACATTATGGCGATTTAAACAATCAGATTACTTTTTTCAATTTTGTAGTAAAATAACCCATTACTTGTGAATTAACAACAAAATATCCAAGTTACTTTTTCAAATAAGTAACTCAAGTTACTTTGTTTTCCCATGTATTGACTTGTGCCTCTCCTGTCTTCATGTTGATAGAAATCGATTAAGTGCAAAGGAGTTGGTTCTTGTAGTTCTAGACTAAATATGAACATGTATTTATTCATCACAAAAACAAATTCAGTATTCTTCAAAATGAATAAAAACAGTGAAATGCAAATTCAGAATATTCAAACCTGCAATTATGTTAAATTACTCAAATATACTTTATGCATTATTCTCACTTAATTACTCACCCTCATGTCGTTCCAAACCCATAAGACCTTCGTTCATCTTCAGAACACAGATTAAGATATTTCTGAGAGCTCTCTGTCTCATAGACAACAATTTAATGGCCACTTTCAAGGACCAGAAAGTTAGTAAAGACATCGTTAAAATATGTGCCTCCAGTGGTTCAACCTTTATTTTATGAAGTGACAAGAATACTTTTGTGTGTAAAAAAACAATCAAAAATAACAACTTTATTCAACAGTTTCTTCTCGACTGTGTCTGTCTCTTACACAGTTTTAAGTTGATGTTGTGGTGCTCATGTGAACAGCATCAGCCAATGGTAACCCGGCATGCTGTCATAGCTCTGACATAACTCGGAAGTGCTGCTCTGTATTTACTACGTCAACAGCGTAGGAGACTGACACAGACATGAAGAAATTGTTGAATAAAGTTGTTATTTTTGTTAGATTTCTGTGCACAAAAAGTAACTCTTTAAGCAATGTCTTTTGCTGCTGACCTTTGATGACCCACCTTATTAATAAGCAAGTTAAACAACACATTTTTGTTTTTGTGTTGAACTGGCAGCACAGCTAAGAGGTTTGTTTGAGCTGCACCTTCTACTGTACAGGCGTGAACTTGCATTTCCTTCAGCCTGAGGCTTATTCCGTTCACATCTGCTGTAAAAGGGCCTTTATATTTGCCAAAAACATTACTTTTTTGTTGTAATTAATAAACATAAAAGAAAGCTCAGAAAAAGTAACGCAAAAGTAACACATTATTGTCCATAAAAAGTAACATAGTAAGTAGCATAATTAGTTACTCTTTATGGAGTAAAGCAATATTGTAACGCATTACTATAACTTTCCCCAACACTGGACATTACTGCAGTCTTCAGTGTCACATGATGCTTCAGAGCTTATTCTAATAAGCTGATTTACTGCTCAAAATACGAAGGTATTTTGATGAAAATTTAAAGGATTAGTTCACTAATCAACACAATCAGAGTTATATTAATAAATATCCGGACGCTTCCAAACTTTATAATGGTAGTGACTGGGTTTATTGAGTTTTAAGCTCAAAAAAGTGCATCCATCTATTATAAAAGTAATCCACATGGCTTTGGGTAAAGATGCACTATGCAACTTTTCCGTCCGCTAGAGGGCGCTTATTCAAAACAAAGGCGTAGTTTGATGATGCCAAATGTGAGCGTAGCATCTTGGGACATGTGGTCTTCACCTCAGAGCCGGAGAAAATAGGACTCTGGCAGAAATCATGTTCATAGATGCAGTTATTTATTTATTTATTTATTTTTTAATGGTTTTTTTTTTATTATTATTGTTCATGAAATACATATAGTAAATTATACATAATACGGATGCATGGAGGCAGTTATTAACTTTACTATGAAGCAGAGCAGGACCGAGTGTTGTGGAGCTGAGCAAGGCCGCTGGAGCGATTGTTAATGAGGTGAACAACACATGCCTCACAAGCAGCGAGACTTTTATTATGACGGGACGGGACACAGTCACTGCGCGCCGGCGTTATTTTCGCTTTTCCGGTCATGAGTATGAGGTAACCCAGCTCTGTTTATCATATTAGATACATTTGTGTGTGTTAAAAAAGATGTTATGACGTTACTCTTTGTGTTTTCTCAGCAGCTGCTTTGACACTTGTTCACATTGCTAAGAGTAAAGCGTTTCTGCCAAATAAATCCGAACAACGATGGTAACACAGATATGACGTAATTGACAGGTGACTTCCTCAGACGCTATGCTCAGACGTCCCGGGTCCTTGGTTTAAATAGCAATTTTCTCACAATTTACAAATAGTTTGGGATATTGTAAGTACTCAACTGAACAAAATATATAACACTGGCCTAGTGGTTTTTGGATATTTTACTGCAAAAATACTACATAGTGCACCTTTAATAAAGCCCTTCTGAAGCAAATCAATGGGTTTTTGTAAGAAAAATATCCCTATTTAAAACTTTATAAAGTAAAATATCTAGCTTCCGCCAGACCAACTTCATTATTCAACTAACACAGAAAGTTTAGCGCCTCTCGCAGTTCAAAGCACTTAAAGCACTTACAGTCCCATCGCCGTCAGTTTCGTTAGTTGAATATGGAAGGTGGTCTGGTGGAAGCTAGAAATTTAACTTTATAAAGTTTTAAATAAGGATATTTTTCTTACAGAAACCCATCGATTCACTTTTAGTATTGCTGCTTTACTAACTGCAACTAAACACAAGGCAAGAAACAGGACCGAATGAAACTGACCTGGAACCCCAGCCTCCATCCACATGTTAATATCCGTTCCCTCGCCGTGTTCTTCAAGTGACGTGACATTGATGGCAGCCAACAGTTTCATCACCTCCTTCATGATTGCCCGAGCTTTTTCAGTGCCAGTGAACTGCAGTCCCAGAGGGCTAAAGGTGCCCAGATCAGACTCCATAACCAGGTCAAAGTTTGAGATGTTTGCCTTAGGAAAAGTGGAGAAATAAGAACGTAATATGCAATTTCAAGGAAAGCTAATTATATATAATATTAGTTTATGATTTTAAACAACACAATATAAAGTAGCACTAAATTATTTTTTTGTTTTTCTACTAAAAGAATGATGGTTTGTTTCATTGTCAACAGTGAATTGCCAAGTCATAGAAAGCTCTACCAAATATCTACATAATTGGATGTAATACAATAAAAAGTTGGGTCAGTAGCCAAAACGCAGCATTTAAATTCTGCTTGGGCCTGAAACCACCACTCTCAGATCAGAATCCAACCTCATAAAGTAAAAACAAAATCCCATGGCAGTGTGCAGATACAATGGAGTTTTAAGTCCAACTGCTGGCTAAATTGTTCCATACCATAAAGTATCACTTTACAGCACAGAGACCTGACAAATACAGTTTATTGCAGGGTTCGCTCCTAAACCAGAAGAGTCAAAGTAATGCATTATTGACAGAAAGGTTCAATTTGCTCCTCCTGCTAAAATTAGGATAAACTCTGAGAATACTTTCAGCATTAAAACAGACACCACAGAAACCTAGTAAAACCTTTTTGTCCGATGCCTTAATCCAACACAGAAAAAATAGGCTATTTAAATCATTCTAAACAGAACTTTTTGTGATGGTACTGTGTACAATCAGGATAAAAGTGCTCTCAGGGACACGAGGACTTACACAATGAACATAGACAAATGTGCTACAATAAATGTCTGAAACATGCTTGGCTTAACTGATACAGTCGTGATCAGAATTATTAGCATTCTTGTTAAATATGAGCAAAGACGGAATTGTTTACTCTTTTGATCTTTATGTTTTAAAAATCACAAAAATCTAACCTTTGAAGTAAAACTAATGAATGCTGGGCACATTATGAAATAAATGTCTTTATTTAATACATGTTGGCCACAAATACTGGTACCCCTATAAAGTATCTTATGATGGTAAGTATATTCCCATTCAAATTTAATTTTTCAGCACATCAGGGTGACTAGGAACATAAAATGAACCATGGCTTACTGTTGGCTTGCTTACTAGAGAAAAGAGCAAAATATTGTTGAGCTTCACAAAAGGGAAAGTGGATCGAAAACTCCCATTTCCACCATCAGGGCAATAATTAAGAAGACCCAGTCAATAGGAGATGTTATGAATCTGCATGGAATAGGACGTGTGTGTGGTCAGAGACTCTCCAAGGATCCTAGCTGGAGAATTGCAGAGATTAGTTGAGTCTTGGGGTCAGAAAGCCTTGGAAAAAATCAAACATAACCTACATCGTCACAAGATGTTCTGGAGGGTTTCAAGGAAAATCCTCTGCTCTCATCTAAAAACTCCACCATACTCAAATGTCAGAAACTAATTGAACTTTAAACAAATGCATGAGGGTTTGGTGCACACAGGGATAAAAAGTACCCCATGCCCATGGTTAAATAAGTTGAGAGAAAATGTTTAATTTAATTAAAAACTAAAAATGTAACCATTAAAGTAATAACATAATAATCCAGTACTATCATTTTTTAAATATTTATTATTATTGTTGTTTTGTTATTATTCATTCATGAACATTTGCACCACATGGCATTTTACAGCCTGAACTTACCTCCCCTTCTCATGATTTGATATTTTGAAAGACATGACACACCAGATAACACGTCATCAGCGTCACTGCGGAGTCGCGAACATGGATTGAAAACTGACCCGGAAAAGAAGACAATGCTGAATAAAGTCTCAGTTTTTGTGATTTTGGGACCAAAATGTATTTTCATTGCTTCAGAGCCATTTACCTCCAGTCGTTAGGCTAGAGGTGGGTGCGTCAGACAGAGTTATGTCATGCACGGAGATGAGAATGGTATGTATGGATGTATCTAACTGTGGAGCACACAGTGAATAAGCTAAAGTCCCAAAAAAGTTGTTGTGTTCCTTTAAAATACCTTATCTTGTGTTCAGCAGAAGCAAAAAACTAATACTTGTTTAGAATAACCTGAGGTGAATTAATGATGTTAGAGTGTTTATTTTTGGGTGAACTGTCCCTTTAATGCATCAGCCTTGAAGGGTTAGTTCACCCAAAAAAGAAAATTCTGTCATTTAAGTAACATTAGGCTCATTTTCCAAGTTCCTTAGAGTTATACAAGTTGAGTTTTAACGTTTTTGAATCCATTCAGCCGATCTCTGTATCTGGCGGTACCACTTTTAGCATAGCTTAGCATACATCATTGAATCATTAGCATCGGTCTCAAAGATGACCAAAGACTTTACTTTTTCAAAGATAATATTTTTTGACTATTCAGCAGTTACATTGTGTACTAAGACCAACATAAAATTAAAAGTTTAGACTTTTATACAGATATAGATAGGACCTATTTTCTCATTCCTGCGTAATAATTATGAAACTTTGCGGTCGTACCATGGGTTCAGTGATATTACGCAGCGCCTGAAAGTAGTCCTCAGATAGGTAACTTCCAATGCGGCCGGTACTAAGTTTGTGTCGTTGCAGATAATGCAGAGTTGCAGCCGGCAAATTATGTAGTGGATTTACTGTGCGATTAGCCATGGTTCTGTGTGTTGTATAGAGCTGTGATAGTGAGTCGAAGGTCCATCATGTTTTACAGAATACCAACAAAACAAGGAGTGAAAGAATCAGTGGTTGACTGCTCTGAACCATAGATATCAAAACACAGGTAAATTCAAACAAGAAACTGCGGGATATGGTCAGACAGGGCAAAGTGTATCATCCCCCTTGGCTGTAAGTATAACATTATTTTATTTTTTTGTTAGCTTGAAAGACCAGATTGAAAAGCACTGCTGTTGTCTTTAGCTAACGTTACCTGTGAATGCAATTACTTAGCGTGGGGGTTTGCGCGGCCATTTGGTTTATACAGTATACACGGTTAGCAGTGGCGCCTCCAGAAATTTTTCATAGGGGTGGCCAGATGGGGCCACTTAAAATCTTGGGGTGGCACACCAAAACTAGAAACCATAATTTCAGAATTGTATTCTACTGGTGTAGTAAACCGGCCTGTAGCACGTCACGACACATAATTCCGCGTCGTCTTTTACTAAAAAATATTTTTTTACTTATTTACTTACCAGTAGTCTTCGTCTTCTAACGATAACTTCTTTTGAAATTGTTGACTGACGGGCATGAGCTGACCTGTTGCTGTCTGAGCGCGCAAAGTTTATTAATAAGTCTATTAATTTATGAGGCTCTTCAGTTCAAATTATCCAGTACCAAAATAATAATACTCTTTATTTTCCAAGTTCATAAATGATTTTCAAAACGGATTTGAAAAAAAAAAAAAAACATACACACAAAATGACTTATTTTAAATATAAAATACATATATAAAAGTCTTGGGCATGTCAAAGATTTGTAACAACTTTAGCTTTGATGCATTGTTAGTTTTTGTGCAGCATCAGATTTTCCCTCCCTTATTTACTGTTCATGGCTGTTTTTGCCCCATTGACTTCCATTATAGCCCAAAAAAAATTATTGGAAAGCCATGACACCATATACTCGCATTCTTGGTTGTTGGTGGTTTTCCCAGTTGGGAAGAGGTAAAATGTGTAATTTTTACAGTTGATAACCAGGTGGCACCATTAACCCTTTAGATAGGCCTGTGCTGAAGAAAAAAAGAAGAAGCTTAGTGTCTGGCATTTGTATAGAGTATAATAACTGCATATAAAGGAGGGATTAAAAAAATTTAAATCTGATGCTGCACACAAACTAACAACGCATCAGAGCCAGTGTTGTTACTAATCTTTGACATGTCCAAGACTGTGATAAAAGGTCAAAAAATATCCAGTCCACAATCACTTTTTATATTGAAAATAAGTTATTTTGTGTATGTTTTTTTTTTTCCAAATCAGTTTTGAATCCGTTTTTGAAAATAATTTATGAACTTGGCAATTAAAGAGTGATAAGAGTGACAATGAAACAATGACAGCAGCTCAACAATAAACATGGAATCAAGTATGTAAACTTGCAACAGAACACATTTTAAATTATTTTACTTTTGATTATTTTATTTATTTCTAAAGATCTCTTTAGTAGCCTGTATTGGTCTACTTTAAAGGGATAGTTCACCCAAAAATGAAATTTCTGTCATCATTTACACTCCCTCATGATGTTCCAAACCTGTATGAGTTTCTTCGTTCTGTTGAACATAAAATAATATATTTTGAAGAACGTTTGTAACCAAATGTTTGCTTTGGGGGCAACATTGACTTCCATGGTAGGAATGTGTCTTCATATGTGTTCTACATAAAGAAATGCATACAGGTTTGGAACAACTTGAGGGTGAGGAAATTATGACAGATTTTTCATTTTTGGGTGCACTGTCTCTTTAAGCAGTCATTCTGAACCAGTAACCACTTTACCGACAATTCTGAAATTCAAAAATGTTTAATCCTCTTTATTAATTTACTATTATGACTATATTATTGTGTAATTATTTGTCCCATTTTAATCTAAATATTTTTTAAATATCAAACTGCTAAATGATAAATTGATAACATTAATAGGCTATAATCTATTAATTAACCGTTCTAATGTCTAGAAAAATAAGTCTGCCAAGCTCTGATAATGTATGGAATATTATATTATCCATTAAAAAAACAATAAGCCTACCTTTAGTTCACGGATGTGTCTGTCATCGCATGCTTTAAGTCAGACAGTCTGAGACACTGAAATGCTTCTCTGCAAAGGGTGCAGTTTGTATAGGTTCATCGTAAGTTACTGGACAGACCCACTCATGATACCTTTTTTTTCTATTCAGCCCTATATCTGGAAATCCTCTTGCATTTAAACTGTGGACGCGAGCGCGACATGTTTTTAAAAACCGCGCAAGTTTCCAGCACATGCTCTCGAGACTCCGTCGCTATGGCAGCAAAGCGCCGCTAAAACCCAATCTTGTGCATCGCGTCCGATACGGGACGCGTCATTTTGCTTATTCTAAATATTGATTGGGACTAGTACCTAGCGTCCCCCCCAAACCTACGCCATGGCCAGCGGGGTGGCCAGTGGGGTGGCCAGGGGTTGTCCAGGGGTGGCCGTGGCCACCCCTGGCCACCCCCTGGTGGCGCCACTGACGGTTAGTAGTTTTCTTTGTAGAGTTATGGTGAGGAAGTGTATAGTTTGATTAAAATATAATGTGGAATTGTCTGTATTGTTTATCTACACAGTTTCTATGGTACAAAATACTACGACGTTAGTGATGTTACTTTGTGTGCTGAGGCTTCGGAACGTGTCTCCCCGTCAAAGCCTTATTCGATCAGTTATTGTGATTTATGAGTGATAGATGACAGGGCGCGTGTTAGTTGAGTGACAGAGAGAAAGAGCAGAGTGTGCGCACTCTCTCTGTCTTCATAATAAGCAGCATCGTCTTAGCATTTTTCATTCACATATATTACATTAACAGTTAGTCAAAATCAAAAGGTTGGAAGACCGAATCCACATGTGACCATTTTTTCCTTGAATTTTGACTCTTCTCTGACTCACCAGTTCGAATCTGCTCTCCTCGTCCCTTCTGCCCCAGTCTGTTCAGCCACACTTTCTCTTTCACATTTTAAAAGCTTGTCTTCAGTGTAACTGTTATTCCGGTTCAAATAGATACATTTTTGGGATTTGCGTTTCTCACAAACGTCTCCATGGTTACAAGACGGGTTCTCTGTGCAAGCAGAAGGCGTTTCTCAATGTCAAGGAAGGATCCTCGGAAGCCAGAATTCCGAGGATGCCACGTCATCGACACTCGTCGAAGGACTGTTCCAATGTCGAGGATCCTCGAATTTCAACCAAGGACCGAGTCCTTCGTTCGAAAAATATGCCATATACAGGAAAGGATGCATATGAGTAGCCTTCGCGCACTTCGCGTTCTCAAATCACCCACAATCCTATGCGCGCAGCTTTGCTATCTTCAGACGTTCCCGGAGTCGGAGCGTGAATGGGGCAAATATGCTTGTATCGGGGTTTGTAGATGGGAAAGGAAGGAGGCGGGAACCGGCGAACGTTCAACAACTTTATAATAAATAATAAACAAAACGAAAGTAACGCGGGCGACTGCCCGCACACACATAATAAAACATAAACAAACCATAACATAAAGTCCAGGCCAAGTCCTCTCTCGTCTTCCACGCTCCTCCAATTATACTCCGGTCACTGCCGTGAGCCGAGACCGGTGTGGCGATCAGCTGCCGCTCATTATCACTCCACCGGCCCGCTCTCACGGACCCTCACATCGCTGCTTGCCACAATGCTTTTATTTACGTTACCAAACATTTGTTATAACCGTAGTAAATATAAGTAAAGTTTAACTTTTAAATGCCGGTACAAATTACTACTACAAATAACATTATTGATGGCCAACGGACCTTTTCACTGACGTAATGACGCAATGACGTGCACTTGCTAGCCTGTTCCATTTACGTGTTCTCCGAATGCTAAAGAGGAGCCTCGCCTAGCCTCTGAAGGAAGTGACTTGGAAGGATCAGTCCTTCCAAGGAAGCATCCTTGACATTGAGAAACACCTAGATTGTTACGGTGGAATGTTGACAGAAGTTTGCGTATTTTCAGGCGCTGTGTAATATCATTGCGCCGCTGCACCCATGACGGCCACAAAGTTCCTACGCAGGAATGAGAAAGCAGTTCCTAGCTATAACGGTCTATAAAAATTTATACATTTCATTTTTCGTTGGTCTTAGTACACGATGTAACTATAGAAGTGTCAAGTTTTAAATAGGAAAAATATTGAAAGTTTTTGGTTATTTTTTGAGCACTGATGCTAATGGACCGATATGATTCAATGATGTTTGCTAAGCTATGCTAAAAGTGGTACCGCCAGATATAAAGATCGGCTGAATGGATTAAAAAAAGTTAAAACTCAACTGTATAACTCTAAGGGACTTGGAAAATAAGCCTATTTTCAAAAAAAGAGGAGTGTTCCTTTAATTACTTACCCATGTGCCGTTCAACACCCGTAAGATCTCTGTTCATCTTCGGAACACAAATGAAGATATTTTTGTTGAAATCCGATGGCTCAGACAGGCCTTCATTGACACCAATGTCCTATCCTCTCTCAAGACCCATAAAATGCACTAAAGACGTCGTTACAAAGTCCATCTCACTACAGTGGGTCTATAATCATTTCATGAAGCGACGAGAATTAGTTTTTGTGCACACAAAAAAAACCTAAATAACAACTTATATAGTTCTGTTACAAAACAGCTTGCTGAAGCCTCTGAGCTTAATGAATCAGTGTATCGATTCATGATTTGGATCGCGTGTCTAATCATGTGACTTTGGCGATCTTAATCACTGATTCAATAAACTGATTCATAACACTTCAAAGCTTTACAAAGCTGTGTTTCGAAATCAGCGATCGCATAAGTCGTTATTTAGGTGTTTTTTTTTACGCAAACTATTCTCGTTGCTTCATGAAATTATTGAAGAGCCACTGTAGTGAGATGGACGTTGTAAAGACGTCTTTAGTGCCTTTATGGGTCTTGAGAGAGGACATTACATTGTGGCCAATGGAGGCTTTTCTGAGCCATCGGATTTCAACAAAAATCTTAATTTGTGTTCCGAAGATGAATGGAGGTCTCACAGGTGTCAAACGACATTAGGGTAAGTAATTAATGACAGAATTTTTGGGTGAACTAACTCTTTAAATTAGCGGTTTTACAGTTGTAAATTGTAAAGGGGGTGGATTTACAATCCATTCTCTTGTACTTTATAATAAATTGGAAATCATACTTTTATGAAAACCAGTGTATCTATTCTGGTATTTCTGTTACAAGCAATGTCTGTATTTGGTATCTGAGAGGTGAAGGTCTGACCCATGTCAGGAATGCCTTAAGTGTAAACCCCTTTTAGCCCGGCTTCCAGAGAATAAATATTTACTTGTTTTGTAATTATGTTAATTTGGTTGTATGACCAAACTAACATATTTTAGAAAGATAATTGTTTTTTTGACTCAAACTTATGTATATCTAATGATAGCTGTATGAGATGTGTAAAGACAACTGTGTCTTTTAGCACATGTAGTGACTTAGCATGTGTAATTATTTATAGGATTTATAACACCATTGGTCACTATATGTTGAACCATGGCAGCTAATCATGTGTGGAAGTTTGCATCAGTGCTCTCGGTGGATGTAGTTTTCAGGTACCAGTGAAGTCCTGACAAAACTCAGCCTTGAAGGGAAAAGATATTGCATATGTTTAATCTAATTGTGCTTGCAAGGGTTGTTTATTATTTTTAGAGGCATGTAACCATGCCAAAGGAATATTATCCAGGAGAGTTCAACAGTATCCCAGATGTGAAGAGTCCTTCCGGAATTTATGACTCACCAGTGACCCTTACATGACCCTCACCTGTGACCCTATCTTATGTATAGTGTGTCCAAGATAATGTTTTTTAAGCAACTTAATTTGTGTAAAGAACAGACTACCATGTTTGGATGCTGCTAGAATCATCTGTACTCAGGGTTTCTGCAGGGTTTAATCAATCAAATTTAAGACGTTTTAAGACCTTTTTATGACCATTACGATTTGAATTTATGACCTACACGAATTTCGGTAAGTAACTTCAGTAATTAAAATTCCTTTCAAAAGTCTTTATTATTGATTTTCATTGAAAGTAACAAGTTATTTACTCTTTAAAATTATTTAATTTTAAAGAGTATAACGATGCATCGAATCTTTGTCTATTTGGCGTCACCCCTAGTTTTTAGTAAAGGGTATATATTTATAATTTCTCATTTTGCCATTCTGTACAGTTTTAGTACCCTATATATTGATTTAACATAAAAACCTTGTGCGTGTGCATATTCAACCTATCTCTTCTGTTCAATGTTACTATTATATTGAAGTCCATGGTTATAATTATTCATAAGTATGTAGTGTCATAACTACATCTCTGGCGTTTATAACAAACGAAACTTTTTGAAAATTGGTTGAAAATTGAGCAAGTTATGGTTATTTAAAAGTACACGCACCATTAAAACACACTGTTACGAGTGAGTGAGCAGCCTGTGACAAGATGGCCGCCAGTTGCGGACATCGACCTCCATTGGCCAATAGCGTGCACGAGAAATCAAGTCTTTTTTATGTATATCTATGGTGAGATCCACAACGAGCAGAAAATAGGAAAGTGGTCCTTAGAGTAAAGCTGACCATGACATTGCATGATTTATTCAGAATTATATATAGCCTTTTTTATGGATAATATAATTCATGACTTTTTTTTTGTATCGTTTGATATATTACAGATATTTGTCTTTCAATTTAAGTGTATATTTTTGAATATGCTGCATTTTTAACCACTTTGTTTGGCAGTTTTACATTGTGACCTCATGCTGTGGACAGGTTAAATTTCATGTATTTTTACAAGTATAGAAAAATAATAATAATAAAAATATTTCAAAATAAAAGCTTTTTTTTTTACTATAAAGAGGGCTTTTGTGTATAGGTCATGCTTTGTCACTTATCTCAAGAATCAGTGATTTATACCCAAATACAGAACGCAATAGCTTTAGTGTGATAGGGAAGTGTACCTTGTGCTGTTGGAAGTACTGAGCAGCTCCCACCCCGCCTGGCTCCTCTGCAGACCACAGCACCGTCCTCAGTGTTCTTTTGGGACGCAGCCCTGGGGACCCAAGCAATCGACAGTATGAGCCAACCACGTCATATTTCAGAATACATTTTCATAATGCAGACACTGTAATATTGCCTCACCGGCTGAGATCAAGGTTAGTGGCTTGCATCAATCTGATTTTTAGCAGTAAAGGACAGGAGAATATTGCCTTTATTTTTAAAATAAAAGTGCATATGTAAGGTCAGGATCACACATCAGAGACTACACGCTGACTATTCTAGGAAGACCGCGCTAGATGATCCTGGCCAGGCAGACAGTTGCATACTGGGCACTTGATAACTCGTCTGTACTTCCAACAGAGCGAAATCTGTGAGAGATATCTTGGGCTTAATTGTGTTGGGCTTTCTCAATGATTCAGATGGGAGAACTATCCATCCCCTGAACTGCAAAGTATACATCTGTCAAAGTCAAACGGCACATCAGACGATGTGGCCAAGAAGTCCTAATATACCAAAACATGCTAATACGAGTAGTTTTATAGATCCTGAATAAATAGCTCACACTGTTGCAATAATAAAAGCTTACATATTAAAAATAGGGCAAAGGACTCGATAAACCGAATGTTGTTGAACTTTTAAAATTCTTACTCCACCAGCACTGACATTAATCATGTTGTCTGTGGTTATTGTGCACCATTATAGCTTTATTTTGCCAGTGTTTGTGGACGGCCCTTGCCAAGAGAAAGATCTTAAATACAAATGAGCACAACCCTCGGTATTGCCTGTGCAATAAAGAAACAATAGAGAGGAGAGGGGCCAAGAGACTCACACCGCATTACATATTGACACTCAGCAGGAATTTTAATAATCTCTATTATAATGGAATCTTCTCTATACACTGCTGCACTTCTACAGTTGCTGTACATGCCTGCAAAACCAAAATATTAAGATTTTTTTTTAAAATAGTAATTAAAACAATAATAAGAAAAAATAATTATAATGAATTTTTAAACACATGCATCTAACAGCATTTTTCATTGATAATTAGTGGCTATTGTTCAGCAGAAACGCATGGTTTTATACAGTGGCATTTAATTCACTATGCATAACACATTTTTAGAAATGGATACTTTTGTTTTTACATTAATATTAAAATCTACCACAAATACAATCACATTTGCATATATAGATATTTAGATGCACCATATTGACGGCGTCTTTTAAGTTTTAACAAATGTTTAAGAATCTTTATTTCATCTTATTTTAATATTTAATTCATGGAATTAATTGACTGTTTTTCCCCATTGTTTTTATGTTACACTGCATTGGACACAAGAGGCATTTTATAAATATGCTGTGACTATAATACACAGAAAATGCTGTTAACTATGAATCATCGCTACTGGCCATCTTTCAGTCCGCTGTGACCGTCAGCATGTTGTGTAGTGTGGTGTAAGTGTGTTGTGAAACTCGCACAAGCGATACGGAAGTACGCAGTGTTTAACAACACACTTACGTCATGCTTAACAACGTGTTGACATGCACAGCAAAATATCTAATAAATAGTTATGTAACTAAAATGCTTCACTGTACATTTTTCTTCTCGTTATATTCTATATATTTTGTTTATACTTTGTAAAAGTGGTTATGAATATGTCGGCATTCTGCCCTGGAAGCCTTGTCTGTGAGGTCTTTGTTTAATATTTCTGTTTGTGTTGTGTCAGCACATGGTTCTGTCTTTGCCATGTGTTCCTCTTGTCCCGCCTCGTTTCCTTTTACTACGCCCCCTTGTTTAGTCTGGTCTATAAAGGGTATGCATCCATGTCAATTTCCCGCCGGAACACGCCCCTCAGCCGGGGCTAGGTGGCAGAAGAGCTGCTGCGTGACTGGATTATATAGAGGAAAATGCGAATAGAGCAAACGATTATCAGTTTAAACCAAAGGTTGGGCTAGATATAGTGGTCCTTACAACTTACCAAAGATCCAGTGATCCATAGATAATGACAAGCAGCCAGGAATCATGTTTTCTGTACATTTTTGTGAGCCTGATTTAAACATGAATAATTATAACTTTCAGTCATTACATTTTTCGAGTGATGCCCACATGTATGCGGATGGGTCAGTGTATTGAAGCGTGGATGTGGTAATACACTTTATAATCACTAAAAGCTGTCACTCATGCAAAAAACACAATCTCACAAAGTTCCGCTATATTAATCAGTGAAGCTGGTATACAATGAATCTCTTATTTTCACTTACAGAGGATTGACGCGCGTGTTAACTGACCTCAGCAGCAGGATAAACACTCGAGCGGTGAGTGGATTCCAAGTTCAACACCTGTGATTGGCCAACTGCGTTGAAGAAATCTACAAACATGTCTGTGATTGGCTACATTACTGTCTACTACATTATTACCAATTCTTACAGAGGATTACAGATCCTAGACAAGCAGTTATGTGCAGCTTTTCCCTCGAAAAGCAGAAGCAGCAGCAGGTGGCAGTGGTTTAAATTACAAACTATTATCAAGTCCGTCTCAAGCTCAGAACAGCGATGTCCATGGGGTCCGTGGAAAAGCCTCCCACTGCCCCCCCTCAGGCGCCGGGCCGGTTTTGTGTTTTCGCTGCATTTACGCTGTAAACCAATGCTGTCTCTCAGTCTTTTTGCCACTCAGTAGGGCTTAATCGCAGTCGCTCCAGCTGACGGTGATGTCACGTGCATTCCTTCTATTCCTTGTTTCATTCATTTTCATTAATGTGCTCTGGTCCCTTTATAAATTAATGAATGAATGAGCCATTTATATAGCGCTTTCATATGTACTACTGTACACCCAAAGCCCTTTACACTCATGTCAGGGGTCTCTCCTCAACCACCACCAGTGTGCAGCATCCACTTGGATGATGCGACGGCAGCCACAGTACAATGGCGCCAGTGCGCTCACCACACACCAGCGATAGGTGGAGAGGAGAGAGGGTGATAGAGCCAATTCAGTGGATGGGGATTATTAAGAGGCCATGATTGGTAAGGGCCAATGGAGGGAACTTGGCCAGGACACCGGGGTTACACCCCTACTCTTTTACGAGAAGTGCTATGGGATTTTTAATGACCACAGAGAGTCAGGACCTCGGTTTAACGTCTCATCCGAAGGACGGTGCTCTTTGACAGTATAGTGTCCCCATCACTATACTGGGGTGTTAGGACCCACACAGGCCACAGGGTGAGCGCCCCCTGCTGGCCTCACTAACACCTCTACCAGCAGAAACCTGGTTTTCCCAGTTGGTCTCCCATCCAGGTACTGACCAGGCTCAGCCGTGCTTAGCTTCAGTCTTGGGCTACAGGGTGATATGGCTGCTGGTGTTTATATTGTGCTACTTTCCTTTACGTCCTTGCTGGTTTGTTGCATTTGTTGTGTGCAGTTCCCTTGCTACTTGTCAGTCAGTGCTAGATTTAGGTTTCATAAGCCCCGTTTCCACCACAGGAACTTAACCCAGGAACCAGGAACTTTGGGTGGTACTCGGTGTGTTTAGACCGCAGGAACCAGGGTCTAAATGAAGTTCCGGGTAAATATTTCCCCCTCCAAACGGCCCTACTCGCGAGGTAGTACTTTTTCAAAGTTCAGGGACTTTCGAGGGCGGGACTTGGGCGCTGAACAAGCTGATTGGTTGAGCTGACGCAGCATTTCATTTCAACTCGGCATTTTTAAAAGTCTTTTGCGAGGTTCGGTCTACGTTCAGTAATAATCAGTCTTACACGCCGCGCTCATGTTGACAAGAGAGGAAAGTAAATTTTTCTGAGGGGTTAACTTTTTATTTCGTAAGTTATGAAGATAATGTTGGAGTAATGACACAGCGTATATTGCCCCAGGCAGTTTTTACTTTAACTGCGCCTGACAGAAGAATTATTTTTTTCTCAGATGATTATTTAAACAAATAAATAGCTTATAATATAATACTGTATTAGTCCTGGTGGCAGTTAAGAGTTGCTATGGCTTCAGTTAACACATTCAGCTGCTGGAGAAAACAGCGTTGACATGTGGCAGACAAACTGCTTATGTGACAAAATGATTGCGATTGAAAGTCATCACATGTAAACACCAGATCGGTTTAGATAACGTCTCATGTAAACAGTCCACTAAATCTTTCAATCGGTACACACAAAAATGATTACTGCCCGTTAGGGCTGTCATTTTTGAAAAAAATCTAATTCGAACGGAATTAAAATATCAAGCAATGCATTCGAATATATTCAATTATCTACAACGCCGTCATCTCCAGCATCTGGAATGTGTTTACGGATGCCATAGCAACTCTCAACGGCCACCAGGACTTTACGGTTTTATAAAAGCTATTCATTTGTTGTAAAGTGTAATAATCATCTCAGAAAAAATAAATTCTAATGTCAGGCGCAGTTGAAGTAGTTAATGATTGTTTGCTTACATAGGCTTAGGGACAGTGTCATTATGCCAACATTATCTTCATAACTTCTTATGAAATAAAAAGTTTATCCCTCAGAAAAATGTATTTTCCTCTCTTGTCATGCTTGGTGCATGAGCGCGACGTGTGCTCTTCAGTGGTGAAGGCGCGCGCTGTGCCTACATCACATAAGGACGCACACTCAAAAGTAATCCGGTCAGGTCATTTACATGGTGAAATGTTTAGTTTGATCGATTCATGAAAAGGTTTATCCACCCATCTCAAAACGATTATAATTTCATTCAGTTTGGACATTTTTATTACGATTGATCAGGTGTTTATATGGAGCATTTTCCTTCAGATTTGACTTTTAAACTGATTAGAGTGCTCCATGTAAACGCACCGACAGTGAAAACAATTGCTAAAAACCGGATAGTTTATTTATAGTTCGATTACGGATATTTCACGTCATCTTCGAATGCATATCGAAAAGTGACAGACCTTGTCCGTCACTGGCTTGGAGGAACAGTCGCGTGCAGTCCTACATCACCGGACTAATTTGCCTAATCTTCTTGGAACTTTATTATGGCGTTTAAATGAAGTCAAAAGTCGCGCGCACGAAAACCACGAGCACGCGAATAAACCCAAGCGCGCAAAACAGACCCACGAGAGGAAAATAGCAACGCGAGAGCGCATCTGTGCACCCGCGAGAGCGCATCTGTGCAGCCGCGAGAGCGCATCTGTGCAGCCGCGAGCGCATTTGTACACCGCGAGCACGCATTTGTACACCGCGAGCGCGCGAAACAGTATTTAGGGGCGGAAATGAATACTAGCGCAAGCCCCTGCTGCCTAGCGCGCACAACTGCAAATGAGCGCTCGCGTGACTACTCAACACTCGCTCGCTCCTCGAGTTGACTTTTGACACTTTGAGGGCGGGGCAATGACTTTTGTCTTCCCACCTGTGATTGGTCTTTTGTTTAATCAGTTTTACTCTTGTTTAAACATGTAGCAGGACTAGGACAAGGCACGTTTTAAGGAACCATTATGTCGGACCCTGAGTAGGTAATTTAATTTTTAAGTCTTTGTGTTTCGAGTGCAATATATTCAATATATGAAATTGTATTGTACAATTTCGAAGGTATTTTGTTTACAATCATCTTGAATAGTTTGTATAGGAACTTAACACCAAAAAAGATAAGCTAATTTAAGATAAAGCTGACTAACCCATAAATGTAGGATGTTAAAGGTTAGTTTTGACCTACATTGAAAATATACAGTAAATAAATCATCGCTGAGTAGCATTTCTAGCTACTTAACAAAGCTAGTATGCTAATGTACTAAACAAAGCAGCGTAAATGCAATCTTTGTAATTTATTCAAACCACAGCACCGACCCCTATTGCTATTATCGTAATGCCGTTTATAAAATGATTAGAACACATTACAAACGGCATCAGTGAAACTTAAGGGTTACATCACTGAAAGCGTTTTTCTGCTGATGGTCTATGTGACCCTGTAAAAAGTGTAAAACAAAAAAAAGTGACATTTTGAGGTTTTCTGTCATCCTATATGCAAACAATTAAGAAAATTATTTTGATAGATGTACTACTAAGACCATGTTTGAAATAGGGAAATTAGTAAGTAAAATCAAAATTTGATGCTCATTATCTATTTTTTTATAATACTTTCCTCGACTCAAAGGATGAGTAGAGATAATGTAACCCTTTCAACTTTTGAAGTGTGTTTATCACAAAAGTGACATGGTATCTTAACATCTCATTAATTATTCTTTGTTCTGTCAATAGCTAAGACACCACTTTTTGGCAAATATTTTACACAAGTTGCAACAGGCCTTCAGCACAATACCACTGGATTTAGATTATCTGGAGTTTCTGTGTCGTCAGGAGCTGTATATTCTGGAGGCCCTGTCCAGTCACATACAAGTACCCCCTGCTATCATTTACATTTACATTTAATCATTTAGCAGACGCTTTTATCCAAAGCGACTTACAAAAAAGGGGAGAGTAATAGAAGCGACGAAACAGACAAGGCCAACAACCTGTAAGAGCTGTAAGAAATCTCAATTAATTAGCACAGTACAATTTTTTTTTTATTTTTTATTTTTATAGACATGTACAACAAAAACTCACGTACGCAAAATACAAAACAATGGATTTTGATAGCTATGATAACAACCCATTAGGACTAAGGCTGTTGCCCCAGCTGTTGTCGTTAATGCAGATTCAGTGGCCCAATGGGTGGTATCACCCAGGCTTTGCAAGAGCTCTTTGACCTTATACGGGCACAAGCGGAACATCCAGCACCATGTGTCAGATAAATAAATCACAAAGATTGCATTTACGCTGCTTTGTTTATACATTAGCATACTAGCTTTGTTAAGTAGCTAGAAATGCTACTCAGCGATGATTTATTTACTGTATGTTGTCAATGTAGGTCAAAACTAACCTTTAACATCCTACATTTATGGGTTAGTCAGCTTTATCTTAAATTAGCTTATCTTTTTTGGTGTTAAGGTCCTATACAAACTATTCAAGATGATTGTAAACAAAATACCTTCGAAATTGTACAATACAATTTCATATATTGAATATATTGCACTCGAAACACAAAGACTTAAAAATTAAATTACCTGCTCAGGGTCCGACATAATGGTTCCTTAAAACGTGCCTTGTCCTAGTCCTGCTACATGTTTAAACAAGAGTAAAACTGATTAAACAAATGACCAATCACAGGTGGGAAGACAAAAGTCATTGCCCCGCCCTCAAAGTGTCAAAAGTCAACTCGAGGAGCGAGCGAGTGTTGAGTAGTCACGCGAGCGCTCATTTGCAGTTGTGCGAGCTAGGCAGCAGGGGCTTGCGCTAGTATTCATTTCCGCCCCTAAATACTGTTTCGCGCGCTCGCGGTGTACAAATGCGCTCGCGGCTGCACAGATGCGCTCTCGCGGGTGCACAGATGCGCTCTCGCGTTGCTATTTTCCTCTCGTGGGTCTGTTTTGCGCGCTTGGGTTTATTCGCGTGCTCGTGGTTTTCGTGCGCGCGACTTTTGACTTCATTTAAACGCCATATTAATCGCGGTCGAAACGCAGACAGCTGCAGGTCTGGGGGGGAGAAAAGTTCCTGTAAAAAAGTTCCTGGTACAAATTGTTCCGGATAATTTTGGTGGAAACGGGGCTATAGTCAGATTATATCCTTTTTGTGTTAAAATCTAGTTTTTTTTGTTCTTTTGTTTTTACTCTAGTCTTGTTCTTGTCTTTATTTTCCTTGACTTATTTTTTAGCTCTGCCTTGTTTGCTAGCTTTACTTTTTAGTTTCTCTCTTGTTTTCTGTAAGAGTGCAGTCTTGTTTGATTTTATTTTGCTTTTTAGTTTCAGTCATTTATAGAGCTTGGTTATATATATTTTTCTTTTTTGCTAGCTCCAGTTATTTAGGTTATTTTGTTTTCTTTTGTCATAGGTGTCATTGTCTTGTCTAGAGTCTTGTTGTGTGTGTGTGTGTGTGTGTGTGTGTGTGTGTGTGTGTGTGTGTGTGTGTGTGTGTGTGTGTGTGTGTGTGTGTGTGTGTGTGTGTGTGTGTGTGTGTGTGTGTGTGTGTGTGTGTGTGTGTGTGTGTGTGTGTGTGTGTGTGTGTGTGTGTTGGTTTCTGCCCTGTGCCCTCATCAAGCCTCAGGTTCCTGGTGTTCCTGCCTGATTTTCCCACCATCGCCCTGCCTGGTGTTGCCTCCCAAGCTATCCTCAAGTTCGTTGTCTCAGTGGTCATCCTCCCTCCCCGTCATCTGTCCCCTGCCCTGCTGTTTGAACTCACACATGTCACTTCCTTGTCGTGCCCTGTCTAGTCTTGTCAAAGTCTTCATTATTCATTCAGCAGCCCCTGACAGAATAGGCATGGGGTTGGAGATTAAGGGATCTAAACTATATCAATAAAATATAAAATATATTTGTTGTAAAGATCTCATATTTTCATATACTGTAGCTGTAAACTAGTAATAATGTTTATGTTTTGATGTTGTCATATATGTGTGTCCATATTATATGTTTCAGCACCTATCATAACTTACAAAAAAGAATGTTTGTATCCCTGTAGACACAATATCTACTAATAAAGAGACCAGGTTGTCTACTAAAAATTTTAGAAAATGTTTTCCAGTTATATCAGTGCACATGATTGTCTTTGTGTGATGCTTTGAACAGCAGCTACGCTAATTATTTTCCTGTTCTGATTTATCTTGGGATGCCCATCCCAAGGTAACTAGAAAGTGTCAGGGTGCTTCTCAATATCCCTCCTCGTTTCCTCGCTCCTCTGCCCTCCATCCTATGACCTGGAAACCGATGGAGCTCAGCCATCTTGTAGGAGATCTCAATTCTCTAATTGCACCGCGAGGAGGTGAGGATGGAGGAGTGAGGAGGCTTTGTGAGCAGTCATGAGCGAGGATAAACATGTGTATCCTTTGAGGAAGTGTTTTATCGACTAAACGTCACGCACGCATTAATTCTCCTCCCCCCTCACATCATGCCACAGTTTATTCATTATTATTATTATTATTGTTTTACATGTACAAGACACCAATGTATGTCAAATAACAACAACTGACAGTTGCAGAATTATATCAAAGCACAAATGAAAAAAACTAATAGAAACTAGTATTATACAACAAATAAAAAGCTGTTAATAACTGAGAATAATTTGTTGTTAATAATAACTGGTAATATTAAATAAAATATGGACAAATGTGGTATTTTGTGTAAGTTGAAGCTTACAATATAAATATATTCTATAGAAATAGAATAGCTATCGCTAATGTTTAAGAATCCCGATTAAATCCAGCGGTGCAGTCATCATTAATTGATGACGCTTTGAAGTGACCAAGCAGAGAGGCATGAAATCCCTTTCCAGAACTTTTTCATTCACTGTTCCTGGTTGGTGGAACGATCTTCCGTCCTCCATACGCATGGCAGAATCACTCACTTCATTCAAAAGAAAGGTAAAAACTCATCTCTTCCATGAGCACTTAATAAAATAAAATAAACACTTTAAACTCTTCGTCCACTACTTTTTCTCTTTTCCCTCCCGTTTCTGGTTTTTGCTACTCTGAGTATACAAATCTTTGTATTTATAATTTGTATTTGCGTTTTTTCCCCTCTTTATGACAGATCACGTCCTGTACTCCGTTTTAAGTCACTTTGGATAAAAAAAGCGTCTGCTAAATGCATAAATGTAAGTGATGTTAAAGGGAGCGAGGATATATCATTTCACTTGATTCAATTCCTCCGTCCTCGCGTCTTTTCCTTCCTTGCGTCCTTCCCTCTGAAGGAGTGGAGCTAAGGGGCGAGGAAAGGAAACAAGAAAACGAAACGAGGATGCACAAATAAGAATTGGAAAGCACTTTCAGTTCTAGTCTGCATCCAGCCTCTTATGAAGACTTCAGATTACCATCACCTGTGAAGAGACGACTCCAACTCCTGCGAGGACTTCAGATTCTCATGCTCAATTCTATATACCCTAACCAATTACAACATGCTTTACATAGCCCATTGTCTGTGCCTTTATTTATTTTTATTTTTATTAATAATACATTGTTAGCTAACTGTATGCTTTGTATATGTACATTTCTGAAATGCGTAACTTGGACACAGTCTCCTCTGATAACAAACCACTGTAAATTGTAATGTAGACGCACGTATTCTCTGTGAAGCTTTTGAAACAATATGTATTGTGAAAAGCGCTATTCAAATAAAATCATAAAACAGCTTAGAACGTTTCTCGTGTGCTATCAAAGGCCCCATTTACACTGCATGGTTCAAAGTGACCCAATTCCGATTATTTCCTCTCATGTGGCCCGGATTGGATATGACATGTGAACTTGTAAGCAGGAAAAAAACACATGGATTCCGATATCCTCAGATCAGATTCAGGCCTCACTCATATGTGTAATACATTTGAATCGGATACATTCAATTGCTTCTGCCATGTAAGCGGTCAAATCGGTTATTCTCCAGTAAATGCAAGCCGTACGTCATTGAAAAAAGGACAGAGGCGAATGACGTCAACTCAGGTGGACACGAACTGCAATCAAGGGCCAGTGTTGCCAAGTCCGTGGTTTTCCTGCAGAATTGGGCTATTTTAACACAGTTTTGAGTTGCAATTGGGTGGATTATGTTGTAAAAACCTGGCAGCCCTGTCAAGGGCTCTCCTCTTTTTCTCTGCCTTACGAGATAAATGTTTTGCTGACCTTTTAAGATGTGTGGAAAAGTGCAGACAGCAAAACATTGTATAATCATTTTGTCTGCGCCCATAGCATATCGCGCCGTTTTACTTCCTTTTCCGGTTAAGAACATCTTGGGCTGTTTTGCCAGTGTACAGTGTAAATGCAAATATCGGATACGGGTCGATTTTAAAAGATGATGTAAGTGGGTCGTCAAAAAAATCGGATATAGTCACCAAATCGGAATTGTGCATCAAGACCTGCAGTGTAAATGCAGCCGAAGTCACTGGCACTTTCTTAATATTTAGTCACGTGATGGATAGACTGTTTTTTGCAATTTGTTGTTGTTTTTTTTATTCCGATGTTACCAACTTTACAGGTCTCACCTAAGTCTCTGATCAAAGAAAGTGCCTCCCAGGAAATAGCGACTCCGCCCCCATCATCCATAGCGCCCTGGCCCACGTCCCAGCTGTCCAGGTGACCACTGAGCAGAACCACCTGA